>NC_090932.1:1264599822-1264908960 GCF_040938575.1 Ambystoma mexicanum | reverse complement strand
CCTGCCCCTGGACTGCACCACTAGCACCAGTGGAATCCCCCCCCTTCAGACCAGTGTGTGTCCCTTCCACGGCCTCCTCCTCAACCAAACCCCCCACCAACCTGGATGACTCCGTGCCATCTTCCTCCATAGGACCCTGTGGGGTCTCAGCAGCCCCTTCTGCTGCCGAGGAGTCCACCTCAGCCTCTTGGACCTACCCTCGGCAGCTGTGGCCACGGACGTGGCACCAGACTCCTCACTCCCTGACGAGATGACAACATGGGAGGGGAGCTTGCGTCTCCGGCTGGCGGTGCGATCCCTGCCGCTTTGCTCCACAGCACCGTTTCCGCCCTCTTCATCAGTTGACTCTGCAGACAGGGAGAGATAGAACACAGGCATCAGGGCACTGTACAATGGTCTGATACACACATGACAGTTGTACATGAGTGGCAGTGTCGAACTTCAAACATGCCATCACACTCCCCAACACACATGTCATTTCAACTCACACACATGAGCACATCAACAGAAATGTTGCACCAGGCAGCACCATCCATACACAAACAGCATGAGCAGTCGAAGGTGAGCCTGACGTCACATGTAACACGGGGAGTGCAGAACACATGCACACATGCCACCAGACATGCATGCATCTGTACATCTCCACCACCTGTCGCTGTGATATCATCCCCATCCATGTCGCATCTGGCAATCGGCCTCCTAAATGTCAGTGTCACATGCATCCATGGTGTATCACAGTTGCACACTTGTCAAATACACACACATGCAAATGTACATAGTGCAGATATATGCAGGTGGAAGCAGCATCCACGTGTGACCCCACAACCATGCCACAGTACATACACAAATTCAAAAATGTGTGCACCCAGCCTGCATTTGCCAAGCTTGCTTACAACACATAACCATAGATGTGTCTCACACATGACGGGACTCGCATGCGGCAGGCTCATTTCCCTGTACATAACCATGCATATATGGCCCTAGACCAGTGGTCTTCAAACTTTTTTGGCCAGGGCCCCCCTGAGCAAAATTTGGGCAGGTCGGGACCCCCCAGAAATGCCAAATGGACAGTATATATTGCGCGCCGTCACCTGCTCCCATCAAAGTCGCTGGGCTCCCTCATCCCACTCCTACCCAGTCGCTGGTCTCTCCCCACCCCATCACACACCCAGGGCTCTCCCCACTCTGCTCCCATCACTATCCCATGGTTCCCGCCCATTGTGCTCCCACCATAGTCCCTCGGTTCCCCCATCCCGTTCCCAACACAGTCTGAGGGCCAGTGGCGGCTGGTGAATCTTTTTTAAGTGGAGGGGCATTAAGGGGAGGTTCGGGGGGGTTTCCCCCTGTGAATTTTTTTTTAAATAATAGGTTAAAATGTTGCATTGTAGAGCATACTTTTAACAAAAAATGGGTAAATAGCCAAACAGTTTGCAATTGTTGCTGGGAGTCCAGGGGGCAGGCATTGATATTTTATTTCTATCGCGCTCGTACACAAGTGTTTCAGAGCGTGACAAGGCAAGGGAGGGGAACAGAGGAGAATAAAACAGCGATCTTACTAGGCCCAGTGACATTGAGAACGCGCAAGTGTGAGGGGAAAAGTGCATGGAAGGGGGGAGAAGTGGAAAGTGCGAAGCAGAGGAGAAACAGATAAATAACAATAAATAAATAATAAAGGCAACAAACAGTGGTAGTGCAGCCAGCAATTTGCAAGTGCTACGTTTAAGGCAGCAGACAGGGTAGGTCTGATAAGTGCAGGAAGAAAGATGGTTCTCCTCAAGTTTTAGAGTGGCAGGGCGCTGTTCCAGAGGGAGGCCCCAGCCGAAAACGGAGATCTACCCCCAGCTCGTTTCTTTGATAAACGACTGACCCTGAGGGAGTTGGAGGTAGAGGAGTGAAGAGCTCGAGAGGGGAGGTATTTGCGGAGGAATAGCTGAAGGTATTTTGGACCGAGGCCCCAGAAAGCCTTGTGGACAAGGCAGAGGGTTTTGAATGATAGATGTCCGGTAAAAAGATACCATCCCTGTCCCCTGGGCCCCACTGGTCCTAACACAATGAACATGATTATGTGTATATGCAAGGCGCTGCACATTCATACAGCAATCACTCTATCATTCACATGAGCATCCATCACCATACACTCACTCATAACGCATCCATACACATGTTTAAATAAAAACAACGAACATAAACGTACCTTCTGCATTGGCCTGTGTGTGGGTGCTGCTCCAGCTGCTCTGTCCGTATGTGCGAGGAGGCGCAGGAGCTCCCCCTCGGACATACAGACATGCAGTGCCCCAGCCAGCATTTCCAATGAGCTATGCAATGCTGGCGAAGCAAAACGCCCCAGCACTTGCATGGCTCAGTGAGCATGTGCGGCTGGGGAACTAAACTGAACTGTCAAAGGGAAACAGTGTTTCCCTTTGACAGTTCAGCCAGCCCAGGAGCACTCCATTAGCTGGATAAAGCAGCTGAGGGAGTGCTCACTGTTTCACTGGGCTGGCTCCTTAGCTCCTCCATAATGGGTGAGGGGCCACTATGCAGTTAGTAATGTTGACCATTGTTGCTGAATATATCACAATTTACTTGCATTTTAACACAAAGCACCCCTTTGGGTACTATTGAAACAGTGGGCTTCATAACTACTCTGGCGGTAGCTGTGCCGGTAAAACCGGCACGGCTGCCACTGGAGTTGCATCCGGGTCTGGCACCCGCGAATGGGCAATTACTAGGTCATGCCGAGTTAGGCGGACATAATTGCCCTTTCGAAGGTGCCGGTAGATCCCCATTCCCATTTGAGCCCAATATGGCTCAAATGGGAAGGGGGAGCTCGGATGCACCGGCACCGTTAATAACGGTGCCGGTGCATCCGACGAGCTGAGGTCCGACCTGGCGGGGGCTGTCAAGCACCCACGAGCACAACTCTTACTATGGCAGAACGGTAGCAACGGTGCCGGTAGCTTACCAGCACCGTTGTTACTGGTCCGCCATAGTAGTAATGAGGCCCAGTCTGTGACTAAAGGAATGAATATCCATTTACAACTGTGGGCCACTTTTTCATTGTTGCCTGAGACAGTTTCATGCTTCAGCCCGCCCATGTGGGCCACCCCTGCCCATTTCTTCCAATCTAAAAAAAAAAAAAAAAAAAATCTTTTTTCATGCTGAGCTCTCAGGGCCCCCCTGGGATGCACCCGCGGACCCCTAGGGGGTCGCGACCCACAGTTTGAATACCACTGCCCTAGACAGACATATGTACAACCTGCACACTCCTGCCACACCTACATGCACAGCATCCATTCAGTACACATGTACACGTACCGCTCGACTCCAGACAGGTCTGCCTCTCAAGGACCTGGAGGTGGAGCACAGGGCGTATACGTTCCAGGACTCTCATTTGGTTGTTGGTTAGGCGGACCCAGCACCCCTTCGCATCCGCTGCCTTCAAGAGGCACCGGGCCTTGTTGAGGGTCCTGGACCTGAAGTCCTCCCAGCGCTTCCGGACGTGTTGAATGTCGCGGACTGCCACCCCCTCCTCGTTGATGGCAGTCACGATGTCCATCCAGATCCTGTTCTGTCCTTCATTGTCGGTGCGCAAACTTCCAAAGAGGGCATCATACTGCCCCAGGACTTGCTCCACTAGGATACCAACTTCACTGACACTGAAGCTGGTAGCCCTCTGCCTCTCTGGCTGCGGGTTGCCAGTGGTGCCAGATGGTGGTGTGTCCGACATGGCAACCCCAGAGGCAGGTGTGGGTGGGCAACTGGGTCCTGGGGCTGGGCTGTGTAGCGATGGTATCCCAGTCGGGAGTCTTCAATTCCAGCAGGGGTGGTAACAGCAACTGCACCCCTGCAGATGGCTGACATGCAGGCATAAAAATAGCAGAACACGTGGGCAGCAGGCAGGCAGCAGCAGATGGCAGGTGGGAGCGTGCTCGGCGCTCTGGGGGGCAGGAAAATGGCCTTCTGGGCAGGAGCTGTGGTCTTCCATGTGTTGTCGCGTGGCCAGCTTGATACGGAGTGATTTGGTATGTGAAAAAATTGCACGTAGCGTGTAATTTGAGGAAAGGCCCTAAGCGCGTCTGTGATGTTACGCGCACGGGCGTTTCCCTCGTGACGGGTGCATAGTGATTCAGCATGTGAAAAAACAGCACGTGTTAATGCGTGTAATCCAAGGAAAGGGCCTAAGCGCATAAGTGACGTGACGCGGGCGTTTCCTTCAGCATGGGTTAAAGGTGAGCGGGGCCAGCAGTTTGCTGTACGTGCCTTTCGTGGAGACAGACATGTGTGTTGCTACTTCGTGTTTGGCGCACCATCTCAACTTCACAGAGGATCAAGGACGTACCTCTTCTTTTGGCGGGGGTATTGGCTATGCGTGTTTTTCATTATCACGCTAGTCTGACGGTGAGTCGCGCACGCTATTTTTTTTCCCACTGCGGGTGCCCCTGTGTATCGCGTACCCGTTTTGGAGGTCATAGTAGCCTGCGTGTCCCACGTATGTGTTTTTCGTGTCCCTGGGTGCCACCGCGTACTGTGGGAGGTTAATTCCACACACGTGGGCTACCGGGAGTTGCGTGCACGGTTTTACTGCAGTTTTGGGGTGCCTGAGCGTTGCGTGACCCGTCACTTCATCACTGGGGTCACATACAGCCTTGCAAGTGCAGGGGTGCTTTTAACATCTTGTATCCCACCACCTTCACCCCAATTGCCCAGGACAATTGTGTACACCTCCCATTGGCACTACTCCATCTGTGCCGGCACTACTCCATCTGTACCATGGTTGGGAGGCCACGAAAGGTGAGTGCCGCCTCAGCTGGGCGTACTCCTCGTGGTGAGTGTGGTCAGGGACGTGGCCAGGGTGACCAGGGAGTAGGGGGGACTCCAGGGTGGCTGCAGAGGGAGAAGAGGCAGGGGTGCGCCAGCTCGGGATGATGTTACACGTGTTGGTGCAGTCATGCCACCACCCCCTGCGGCTCCGGGAGATGCAGTTCATGCATCTGGCACTGGCGCCCATGTGACCCGGCAGTCCGTTTCATCGACTGCCAAGGGTAGTGGTAGCTGCAGGTGCAGCTGTGGACACCACCACCCAGGTTCAGGGTCTGCCAGCGCAGGCTGCGTTGGCACTTGAAGAGTCCATGGAAGATTTCCAGCAGGTCAGGAGGAACACCGTAGGTGCACGCAGGGCTGCCCTGACTGAGGCAGGTGTCCCTGGGGCAGTAATGTTATCTGCTGCCCCGACCAGCCGGGTGTTGGCAAGTGCAGGGGCAGATGCAGCCAACAACACCCCGGTTGTGAGTCTACCAACCAGGACAGTCGCGGTCAATGACCCTGGCACAGCGAATGTTGCTGTGCAGGGTCCGTTCCAGGGTACCCAGCAGCTACTGACACAAGTCAGGCCTTCGGTCGTCCTTCCACCTGCCACTCCCTTGGTTCAAACCACCGGTGCCACTGGCTATACTGATCAGGGCAGCATTCGCCAGCCAGGGTCCGCACCACCACCCAAGAGGAAGGTTGCACCTGTAACACAGGCTGGGACCCCAGAAGAACCCTTCATCAAGGAAGAAGCCTTTCTGTGAGCAGGAACTGGACTCCCTTGTGGACTACGTGCGGGAACACAACCTTGACATGCTAGTGGGGCCGAATTGTCAAACTACGGCTGCCCATCGGAATACCCAATGGAAGCATGTTGCGGATAATGGGAGTGCATTCGGCCATGAGGTGCGCACAGCTGCCGAGTGCAAGTAGCGCTGGGATGACCTCAAACGCAGCGCTGAGGCCAAGCGTGCCTCTAATTACAGCATGACTCTGGTGACTGGCAGTGGGCCACCCCCTGAGGAGGATGACCTCACTCCGCACCAGTCACTCGTTGCGGTGTTCATACCGGCAGAATCGGTCGAAGGAGTAGGAGAGATGCAGGACTTTGATGCCCCGTCCAGTGAGTGTTGTTGCGTGTATGTCCGGCCCATGTGTGGTTTGCCTGTGATGTGTTGTGCTTGACTGCCACTAAATGCTATGTGTACATGGTTCATGCTGTGCAGGATGGTGGACATGTAGAGCAGACGGGGACTGTCCTCATCACCACACTTGCACCCTACTCACCTGTTAGTCACCCAGGTGCCCCTCCGGTCCATGTTCCAGCTCACTGGCCCTGCTGCATGTAGCCAGGGGCGTCTTTCCTCTCCGCACTGGCACTGTCATTGCATGACTGACGTGCATGAGTCCTCTGTCTGCATGCGGGTACTCCACGTAGGCATGCCCCTTGCCCCTCCACCCCCCTGCACCCCAATTTCAACATTGCACTGGTGTGCATCATTTTGCCATACTGCAATGGCCTGTTCAAGCCTCCTGTGTACATGCTAACTTCCACCAGGCAACCTGCAAGACACATGCAGTGGGATACATCCTCTGCCCTTCATGCAGGGTGTCTCACTTGGACTCTGCAGATGCTCCGCAGGGACATGAGTGCCCATTAATGCTCCATGTGCATTCCATGCATGCCCCTATGTGTCCTTGACTGGATGATCATTGTAGTACCTGTCCAGGATGAGCTACATTTCATGGCATTTCTTCAGCCATCCCATGCCCACTCTGGCTGAGTCCTGCATCACACACATGTTTATGGTGTCTGTGTGGGGCACAGTCATCCCCCTGTTTCAGGCCCACTGACTCTGTCCAACTGGTGTAGTGGCTTCTGCACACATGGGTGTACTACTGAGGGTTCATCATGTGTCCTGCTTATTGTCCCATCATCTGCTGTGTTGTCACTTGACTCAGATGATGCAATTGATGCTAGTCAACACTGTCTGCCAATGCACAGGTCTCTGGTCACCCTTTTGCTACCATGCAAGGCATCCCTGCATTTTCACTAAGGGGGGCAGGGGTGTTTGCTTGTAGCCATGCAACCCATTGCATGCACATTGCACGTAATGCCTGAACTTGCCCTTGCACTGCCTTCACGTTTTTTGATACACATCATTAAGTACTTGTACATGTAGATAGTGAGTTCTGCACTGCATCGACCTACTTCTGGGCCGTATAACACCCTTCTACATGCCTACTCACTGATGCAATGTCAAATTGACCTGGCATGCATGGCAGGTTCTCTTTTGTGTGACATGTCTGCTTCTTGTGTTTGCTGTCTGTGTGATGTGTATGTGTGTGTTATGTGCTTCTAACATGTGTACTAATTGTTTTTTCTCTCCACTTTTCAGATGATGACGCAATGGAGCCAGAGGATGGTGTTGTCATGCCAGGCACAGGGTTGTTATCACAACAGCATCCCAGCACAAGTGGGGGTCGTGGGGTGGTAGACCACGAGAACCCACATGTGCTACAGTCCATCTTGTCTTTGGCTGGCAATGAGTCCAGCCCAGATGACCACTGTGACGTCCATGTCGAGTTGGATGTGCATTAGGTCCATACGTCAGGGGTGAGTGATTCTGATGTGGACACTCCTCTGTCCACGACACCTGCACTGAGGGGCCAGACAGTGGTGGGACCTCTGCCTGTGATGGATCGGGATGCAGGGTCACCCTCCACACCAGTCACTGATGTGCCTGGGCCATCACGTCGATGGGGGCCTATAGTCGTGCAGCCGCAGGCGGTGCGATCCTTGGGTCCTGCAGGTGTCAAGCCCAGCAACGCAGTGGCCACGTGCCACTGAGGTATACTGAGTGGGAGCAAGACATGACTGCCAATTCAGAGCGGCAGGGGGCAGCACTTGATAACATTGCTGTGAGCATGGAACATGTGGCCCAATCCATGCTCCCCCTGCTAGGCAGGTGCTTTTCCAGCAACAGGCGGCACGGTCCATGGCCTGCTCGCTCAGGCTGGGCATGGTGGCCTCAGACAGGGCACGCCAGGCTGAAATGGTGTCTTTGCATCAAGCAATTGCTGCTCACGCAGAGGCACACATGGAGGCCATGGAGGTTGAGTATGCTTCCCTCAGATCCACTCTGGGTGTGCTCATGATGACCCAGAGGGAGCGGGCAGAGGAGAGGTTTGCGCAGCGCGAGCGTACCATCTCGGCTGAGCTACGTGCTTGCCGGGAGGTGCATCAGTTGACCAGCCAGGCCTTGCAGGAAGAAATCTGTGTTACACGTGTTAACTTGCAAGAGGAAGCACGCGTATCACGGGAGGTTCTGCATGCAGACCTACGTGTCATTGCCGCACAGAACCAGGCTCACCCGTCCGGCAGACTTGCTGCCGACAAGGGGCAAGCTGCGGCTAGGTCAGGCTCCTGTGCCACGTCCTCCTTTTCAGGATGAGCCAGACTCGGACGAGATATCTCCCACATAGGTCGGGCTGTGCAGGCGTTGAGCCCATGGTGGTTTTTTTTTTTTTGGTCTCAACATCGTCGCATATGGGTGTTGAGATGCACCCTGTACCTCCCCCCTCCTGAGTGCCTCCCCTCGGATCGTATGTGGCCATTTTTGATTTTTGATTTTAGTTTAGTTAATATTGACTATTTGATAGTTATTTTAATTAGGTTATGTAGGTTGTTCATTGTTAGTTCAATTAGTTAATATAGTTTAATATTGTTTGTCTATTGTGCATTCATGTGACGGTGTGGTGCTTTGTGGCTTTTGAAAGCATCCACTGTCTGTTCCAGCTGGGCCCTTCAAGCTTGTATCGTGTATGTGTTTGCAGCTTGGGGTCCTGCCTCACATAGGCCACTCCTGCTTCCCTTATCCATGGGCCTGCTAGGATGGTTCGGTGTAACAACCATTTACACAAGGGCTTTGGACTTTGTCATAACTGTTGCCTGTCTGATGCTGTACTACCTAGTGGGGATTTGTAGCATTTTATCCACCCCATGTCTGTAATCAATTTGGGTGAGTACGTGATTGATGTCTCCATTAATTGATGTGGATTGTGATGTATGTTATTTTCTTGCTTGTATATGTGCTTGATGCCCTTCGTTCTGTAGACAGTAGCCTGCACCCTTGGCCTGTCAAAGTCACACTGATGGTGGGAGGAGTTTGGATGTAGGTCTGTAACTGGGCCCAGTGACAACCAGCATGAAGACACACACACAGGGAACTTTCAAGCCTTATTAACATCTTTTATGCCCTTTCTGCAGGGAAATGAGCCTCCACACTACTTTTGCCAGCAGACACAGGGTCGAGTAATCCTGATGACTGGCCACGTTCGGTGGTGCAGACGTGTGCGCAAGCAGAAGCACAGGGCTTGTGCTCAGACGTCCGACAGAAGCAGACTTGTCTCCAGGAGCTCCAGGCAAGGTGAGCATCACAAGGGCCCACACTGTAGCCAACCTTCCACCAGGCTACTTGCACATGCATGCTAAGTAGCACCAGTGCTGGGGAGGTTTGCCAGGCAGTACAGCTGACATGCATTGAGGGCCAAATGCAAAGTGGCTTTACATGTTGTCGGGGTCACATGCAGGGGCCATCGACCATATCCTCTAGTACCCCCTGCTCCATTGAAGCAGAGTTATTAGGGCAGTAGCGTTCCTAGCCAGAAACTGATAAAGCGCGCAGGGACACCCTGCGAGGCACAGACTCGTGTGCAGTGCATATCATTTGCATGTGCAAATTGCCACCTGCACTACCTATTGAAATTGGCAGCTGCCAGAACACAACTTGTACTGAAGTTGCACCTCGCTATACGTGTGTAGCAGCTCACCCAGGGACCATTGCATCATGTGTGATTCTTGACGCATTGGTCTTCCATTTCTCGCATGCCCACATGCGCCTGCCTTACTTCATTGACAGTGTATGAACCATGAGGGGGCCAAGCTAACGTATGGGTACAAAGCAGCAGACAGGAGTGTTTGTTTGTGGAGGAGTCACTTACTTTGGGGCATGGATGGTGGTGTGTGTGTGTTGTTAACATACATTCAGACTAGTAACTCGCGCTCTCTTTGCAGCATTGAACTGCTCCTGTTACCAGACCTGAGAGTGCGCAGGCAGAAGGCCAGCACTCAACCCAGAGAGAAGTCTCTCTTTGGCTTGCATTTGACTCATTTGGTACAATGTGCATGATGAACATGTTTTCTCAGATTCAGTATGTGTTATTGTGAATTGTGGTTTTTAGTACTTTGACTACTTTCCCTTGCCAATCCGACTCCCCTCTCCAGCCCCTCTTTCCGGTTATCCTGCATACCAATGCCTGTCCAAACAACATATCCCTGACCCTCCTTCCCTGCCGGGGTCTCAGAGGCCTGTGTAAGTTTGACCTTGCAGGCGCCCAGACCATGGAGGGGGTGGTTGGTTCGTGCCACTCCTGCGCCCAGACACCGGAGCTGTGACACTACCCATCAGTTGTTGCATCCTCATTGTATGTTATGTACTGTAAATGGTACACATCCTGTATGGCCATTGTTCAACTGTGCTCCCTTGGTTGTTCTATCATTGTGCTTGTACATGTGCTTTGACATTTACTGCCACTTCAAGTCATCTACTGGAGACTCTTCCTGGGTTTTTTGGTGCCTACAGGCTTTTTCCCTGGTTTGTGGGTTTGGCTCCTTGGAGTTCTCTGCGATTTGGTATATTTACCAGTCAAGGTGGCATCTGAGGGGGGCTGGATCCTATTTACACGCACGCTGGAACATGGAGACCAGGGGGTAGGGTGATCCTGTAGCCAGGTAGACTTGAAGGAAGAAGGCTAAATACCCCAGACACAGTTGTGCACAAGGTCATGGTGATGTGTAAATGAGGCAGGGCCTTTTGTTGTTGGACAGTTGGCTTGGGCTAGAGTGTTTTGTGCACTCTGACATTCTAATTGTGGGGTACTATGTACATGATGCGTTGTGCTGGTCAATGCCTGTTCCTGTGTTGTCTTTACTTTTCAGGTGTCGGGATTGGTGTGGTTTGACATGCTGGGGTGTTCACATGGGCAATATTCACATGTGATGTGTACAGGACACTGAGGGTCACTTTATTTCAGATGCATATATTGAGTGCATGTCCCTAATGACACACACAGTTGCACAATGATCCACCACACGTACAACCACCCTTCCATGGCCACACGTGCACACAGATTGCATTCTCGGGCCCGCTGTGTCCCTACAGCACATGATCTATTACCATTTGGGTATCCTGTACATGCGTCATTTGGTTGATTTGCCATTTCCATGTGATGCTCAAGGTGTATATGCAACACAATGGCTGCTCAATGTGCTGTGTGCTGAGCAGTGGGTTGCAGGAGACACACACAGCACACGGGTTTGGGAGTAGGGATTTTGCCATGCCCAATGTGCATGTGAACAGGCATTCAGTGTTGTGTTCATGCTACGACTGGTGGAAAGCATTTGTGTATGTCTTTGTATGTGTGGGAGGTTGTTGGTCAGTCATTTCATCTGATTCCATGTCGGGCATCATTGTCTTGTGCCAGTTTACATTTATGACATGTCACTTTCGTATCTTATTGGTCATGTGTGGGCCTTTTGCTATTGCATGCCATGTCATGGTGTGGCAGACAAGGGTGATGTGGGTTGGGAGGGTTTGGGTGACATACCAGGGATTGTGATGGCCTGTTTTGCAAGGGGGAGGATGATACACACCTTGCATGTGTTCCTTTTGGTCACACAGGATTGGTTATGTTTCAGTAGCTAGGGATGCACACAATGTAGCACTTCCGTGGCAACATTCTCAGGGTGGTAAGGTTGTGACAGTTGAATGTCTCTTTGTCATCATCGATTGTCACCTGGTATGTGCCAGGCCTGTGTGCACTCCGCGGGGGTGGGAGTTTAGGTGAAAAATGTGGCCACACGTTGGGTCTGGGCTGCCTCGTCACGTGCCCTTTCCCCTCCCATGGGCAGCACCTGTGCCTGTGGTTGGGGATGTGGGGCACCACCATGTCCACCGGTACGTCCTGCCGTGTTGCAACATTGTGCAGGACACATGCTGCCACAATGATCCTGCACACTACTGAGGGTGCATATAGTAGCTGGCTGCCAGAGCGGTCAAGGGAGCAGAAGCGTGACTTGAGTACTCTGAATGTGTGCTCCACTATGCACCTGGTGGCAATATGGGCAGCGTTGTATCTTACCTGGGGTGGTGTGGTGGGGTTCCGGATTGGCGTCGTCATGTGGTTGCTCAGAGGGTAGGCACTGTCCCATGGGGAGGTGATAATGGTTGTGATTATTGGGGTTTATTTGGCTGTGTGTGACATGCATGCATGTTCACAGGCATTTGTACTCTCCTAGGAGCCATGTGTCGCCATGCTGCCCAGCTTCCAGGGCCCGGCTCAGGGCAGACATTCTGTATATGAAGAAATCTGGGTTGGCTCTAGGTATGGAAACAGCCTGTGCTAGGCTCCTCTGTTGTCTGAGAATAGTAGGTTATTTTGGTGTTTGCAAGGTTACAGGAGCTGTTGGGGTTAAGCCAGTACCCCAATTTGTGAGTAGAAAAAGTTTTTCTCCTGGCTTTCTTGCTTCAGTAATTGAAATAATCCTTCTAACACTTTAGTTAGTGCGATACAGGATTCACTTTTATTAGTGATAGTGTTGAATTGCTTCTTCATATTACATCAGATAAGCGTTAGATACACTTAGGGGCAGTAGTGGCTGCTGTTGGGCCCTGTTAGCAGCTGTGTCCTAGGTTCGTGCAGCTCCTGTGTGAGCCACAACCGTCAACAGGACAGCACCCATATCAGGACCAGGACCCCACAGGGGGCTCAAGACCTATTGACAATAGCCTTGATAACGACCCACGGGTCGGCTGACAAACAAGGCGCACTACTGCCCCTAAATGTACCTAACGCTTATCTGATGTAATATGAAGAAACAATTCAACACTATCACTAATAAAAGCGAATTCTGTATCACACTAACTAAAGTGTTAGAAGGATTATTTCAACTACTGAAACAAGATAGCCAGGAGAAAAACTTCTTTCATTCTGTATATGAAACTGTCATGGGTAGAGCCAGGGTAGTTTGCATAGACAGAGGTGATGATTCCCTTTGCATCGCATATGACCTGCACGTTGATGGAATGCCAGTGCTTGCGGTTTCGATAGATGTGCTCAGTGGCCCTAGGTGGACGTATGGCCACATGGGTGCAATCTATGGCACCGAGCACTTTGGGAATGTGCGCCACCCAGTAAAAGTCCTGGACCACGGCCTGCCTTTCTGTGGGTGTTCTGGGCATGTATATGTGCCTGCGGACTGAGGGGGCGCGCAGTGCCAATTGCCAACACCTGGTGTAGGCAGCGTGACTGCGTGGCCAGTGAGGCCCCCCCCCCCCACTATGGCAGTTGTCCACTGAAATGACCCAGTGGCCAAAAAATGCAGGACATTGAGCACCTTCTCCAAGGGGCTCAATGCTTGGGAGCACAGGGTGGGTGATGTAAGGTCATCCGGGTGGAAACCTATACCTGCCATAGACTTGGTCATCAGGCATCCCAAAAAGGCTAGTCCGGGAAAAAAAAATGCGGGCCCTGGCTCTTCTCCTCCTGCGGTGTCCCACGATCAGTGCTGCGACAAATGGGGCATCATCGTAGCTGGATATACGTGTTTGTTGTTTGCGTGTATGGCGTATGCGCGTATGGTGGACGTGTTGACACCTATGTGCGTCTTTTGGAGTGCGCGGGTTTCCCGTATTCGATTCCATGAATACGTGTTGTGCGTGTGGGCGTTCCGTGTATTTCCCTGCAGTACTTCCCCAGTTACGCCTTCTTTTTCACGTGTTGTTCCCCATTCCACGTGTTACACCCTTTTTGGTGTGTGCGCCGACGTTTTGCGCTTTCCCTGTGCACGTCGCGCATGGCGTTCGGGATGTTGCAATGACGTGTGCGCCCGTGAGCACCACGCACGGATTTGGTGCACATCCTGGGGAAAACGCGCAGGCCCTTCCTTGAATCGCAGGTGTGCGCATGCGCTTGCTTTTTC
This sequence comes from Ambystoma mexicanum, assembly GCF_040938575.1. NCBI lineage: Eukaryota > Metazoa > Chordata > Amphibia > Caudata > Ambystomatidae > Ambystoma > Ambystoma mexicanum. Next base: position 1,264,895,111 of record NC_090932.1, on the reverse strand, counting down.
ACGCTTGCGCCAGCTTGCACTGAGATTTCCGGCGCACATTTCTTCCATGAATCGGCCCCATAATGTGTAGACAGAAGTTAGCTCTGGTTCCTGCATGTGAGTGTTTATTTGGAGTCAAAAGAACTGTGACAATTTTTAAAAAATGGATAACATTAACACCATTTCCTTGCGTTAAGCATTAGGAGGGTCAGCTCTGTGGGATCTTTTTTGAATTATTTTTTTTAACGCCTGTATCTAAGCGAGTTTGGAGAATGAGGGAAGGCAACAGCATAATTAAAGAGGAAGAAAAGTGCTTATCCAGTCATTTGTTATTAAATTCTTTGAGGTATTAATCAAGCCAGATTCAGTCTTGCACACAATTGCTACTATCGACAACATTTTGATAGTACATTCCCCCATGATATACAATATTTCAGAGTATTTGTTTATGTGGCTAGTGAAATCTCAACCACCAGTACTTAATTATCTCAAAGCGGTGAAGGGGTGAAGTTGAAATGGCTGTCGATATTGACATTCCGAGAATCTCTGCAGGCTAATGTAACATTGTATTGAGTATTATTTATTTTGTCAGCGGAGATGCAATACAGTTCACATGAATTAAAAGGTCTACGCTAATTTATCACGTCTCCAGGTTTTAATACAATTTCGGGTGAAGTGTGTACAGACATACTAATATATAGTAAAATATTTTTGCCATAGTTGGAAAATATTCATTCATATGTAAAAGAAAAATCTTGAGATTCTGTGGTAAATTGTTTGGTTGATATTACGCCTTAAAATTTTAAAATTGTGATTGACATTATGCTATTCATGAAATGTATATAGTGATAAGGAATGCTAGTATTGTTAGACATGAATACTTTATACCTAAACAATATATTTTTCCCTATCCACACTCTAATATTTTCTCTGATGTGTGTGATGCTTCCATGGATGACATAGAGCTAATCCTTCATTTTTTGACAGACTGTAAAGAAATATTGCGGGCGTGCCATTTTTTGCAAGCAGTTGCTATTAGATAGGAAATAGTCTGATAACTGAATTCTGTTTATGTTTAAAATATTCGGTCACATGATAGCACATGGGCCTGTATAGAAGTTGATGGCTATACTAAGGTGGCAATAGCAGGTAGTCAAACCAAACTACTTAGAAATCAAATAGGTAACTAGCTATTGGCGGATGGGGAAAGGAAAACAAAAAACAGAACTCACCAGTTTAGAGATGTTTGTTTATGAGCATTGTTAGGAACACTAATCAAACACCATTAGCACAATAGGTGACTGGATAAGACATATATATCTATATCTATCCTTAAGAAAGCATCACATTATTTTAACCATGGTGATACAGTGAGTCCGCTATAGTGAAAGCTGGAATGGGAAGCATGTATATCCTATAATTTAGATAATGATTTACAATGGAATAGCTGTCAAAAAATTATGGACAATAGTTGCAACTAAGACAACCATGGTGACCTGGTTTACAGAGAATGAATAATCCTTATGGCTACATTATGATGCTTCAATTTGGCATAATCCAGCACTTCAAGTGCAAAATAAGTCTACATTGGTATAGTTGGATAGCAAGAGGAATTTTAATGGTGGGTGAAATTCTAAAGGAAGGCAATATATTGGTGTTAGTGGAACTGCAAAGGAGGTTTAGCCTGATAAAAAGAGATGTTTGTTATATTGCGGTCACTGTTGACCCAGAGAATTAATATGCTTGATAAAGCATTGGAATTAAGGCCAGGAATTTGCAAATTATTTGATTGGGGGTTGAACACGGTGTGTTTACATATATGAATGTAATGCCTATGGAACCTGTTCATGTAGATTCCTGCACAAAATTGAGAGAAGCATGGTCAAAAGATATAAACCTGGAGATCTGAGGAGGAGTGGGAAGATGTACTCAGAATTGGGCCAAGAGCTAAAATGGATACGTGTTTGCGATTCATAAGACAAAAAAAATGATAGGGCGGCTTTACTGGACTTTGGAAAAAAAGCATAGATTAAAATTGATGAACAATGATGTGTGTTGGGGTTGTGGAAGTGATAGAGGAACGTTATTGCATCTACTTTGGAATTGTTCACGAGTATGTGTTTTTTGGAAGGAAATTTTAGACGGAACAGATACGATTTTGAATAGCTTTTCCTAGGTCGAGTGTGCATGTGATCGCATTGCTACTTAGTGGGAGATGCTCAATTGTAAAAGAATATGACAAATGGATTGTTAAGGCTTTGGTGGTTGCAGTCAAATTGATTCTGAAAGCTTGGAAAACTATGAAAAACCCTACTACCGACGACTGGATGGTAGAAATGCAGATAATATCGAAGTATGACAATGTAGTACTGTTGAATAAGGATTGTGAAGACTTTTATCTCAGATTATGGAGCCCTTTTAATCTAAACAAATGAATAAATGTGTGAGATTTTTGTGTGTAATGTGCTTGTCCAAAGATTGAATACTCAATGGGTATCAGATGTAAATTAAAATAATAGGACGGTTTACTAATGTTGCTATGATAGTTTGTATGATGGTTTGTAATACTCAATGTATTGGCAGTGTATATTTTAGTATTCTTTGAAGTTTGTAAAATGTTTATGTTCATATGTATTGGATGTATAACTTTATATAAATTAAATACGTTCTGTTTAAATACAAGCATTTCAAAAGATGCAAAGTCTCTCAGTATGACAGTCTTGGGGGACTAATCGGTTTCTTCATAAAAATGAGCAAAATAGGCAAGGGAAGTAAAGCAGAAGGCTTTACTGACCAACAAAAATCAAAATGGGGTTCAAAAGGATGGGGGGGGGGGGGTTCCCATAGGAATCTATGGAGGGAAAGGTGTAAAAAGAAAATCTTTTTCAACTTCCTAAGGGGTCTGGGGTCTTCCCACTCAGCTTGTTTCTGTTCATAGTGGCTGGGTGTGACAGTAGAATCCTTAGGAGCATTCTAATGGCCATCCGGAGAGGCTGTAATGAGGTTCCTACCTGTATCTAGAGACTCGGGCAATGTCTTCCCAGAGTAATGCCACTGGCTGAAGTGTATTAGGCGGAAGCATGCTCTTATGGGGGGGGGGTGGCTATAAACGAAGCTGACTGCAACCTGGGATAGCAAACAGTGGGAATGTGATGGGAACAAACACCTTTTAGGTCATAATCCATTTTTGATCACCGACTCATACAATTTTAGTAGGCTTCCCAGTGACCTTAGCCAGACAACTCTTGCTGAATCTCAGCCAGAATTTCAGAGAATTTCCTAAATGAACCAAAAACCAGACAAACTGAACTTGGATGAAAACGCAAAGGAGGCATCTACTGTGAACACAGATGTTCTGAATTATGCATCATCCTGAAGCAAGTCCTGGTGAATTTGGAGAATTGTTCTACCCTTTGTGAGGCTGCCATTTTTGCTTGTCCTGGTCTGTGCTTGTCTAACCTGTGCTAGCAGATAACTGTGGACCAATTAATGATTTTTTTATTTGTATTAATCAAAAGGGATTTTTACAAAAGGAAGTTGCAGGTAAGGTTTAAAAAAAATGTCTTAGATGGATTTTAGATGTATTTCAAAACAAGTTTTCAAGCCTTTTATGATGGCGGTGTAGTTACGACTTTTGTCAGTTTTTCTATTGTGTGTTTCAGGATTTAAAAAAAAAATCAAATGAAATGCCATACACTTTGCACGTAGGTTCAGGTGGGCACTACTTTGTGAGATGGCCCCGGAAAGCAGAGCAGCTGAAATAGTATTGGGTATGAATATGAGTACTGGCCCAGTGGCTAATAGAGAACGAAGGAATGGCACCAGGCCAGAGAGGGCACCAGAGAGGGAGGTTTGTGGAGGTGTTGGGTGTGAGTATGAGGAGTAGGAGTAGAGTAGGACTAGCTATATTGTAGTAGTATGAAGATAGTGGGAGAAGCTGAGTAGTGAGAGACATTGGGGGAAAGAGGTAGTAAGTAATACCAGTGTGAAATTGGAGAATTGTGGGGGCATTTCAAGCTGACTTCTGTGATCCAATTTCAGAGGCTGGGTGCATGACAAGTGAATGATTGTTTGCGGGTCCTCTCTTTGCGGACAAGTTGTGATTCAAGCTGGCTAGCTATTTTGCTGCGTGAGGAACGTGTGCCACCAGATATGTGGAGCTTAGACGCCAGGTACGCTGCTGTGCTACTCGTGAGTGCTTTCTAGATGATGCATGCAGTCTTGAACAGTATCCTGGCTTGGAGTGGAAGCCAATGTAGTTCATTTAGAATGAGGGTAATTTGGTCAAATGCCCATGCTCCCTAAATAAGATTTTCTCCAGCATGGTGGGCTGCTTTTAGGGGAGCCAAGTGAGTTGTTGGGATCCCTGTACGGAGAGCATTTTCCCCATTGATGTGCAAGTCCACAAGGGCCTGCACCACAGTCCAGAAGTCCAGCGGCGGGAAGAAGGGTTTGATTTTTTTTCAAAGGGTGGAGATTCTGATCAAGCTATTTGGGCCTTCTTGGCTATGTGTTTCTGGAAGGACAGATTGCAGTCAATGGTGAAGCCTAAGGATTTTGCTTATTTTGAGAGTTGTAGATCAAATCCTTCTAGGCGCACATCATTGAGCCATTGTTGGACAAGTTGTTTTTTAGCGGGTGGACCGATGAGGATGAATTCACTCTTGGATGGGTTTAGTTTTAGGTAGGCAGTCGACATCCAGGACTGGATGACTGCTAGGTAATCGCCGAGACGAATGTCTTACGTGATATTTACTCTCATGTACAACTGAGTATCAGCTGCACATTGTTGGATGGCTATATTGGGATCTTTGAGGAGAGTGCCCACATAAAAGATGACAAACAGTACATATAAACTACGGGTGGGAAGAAAACGGAAGCCTGGACTTTTGAAGCTCAGTAAATAAATGTCATCAGAATCCCATGTGCATACACTTGACATAGTCACAATATTCCTAAACTGCTTGTTAATTGTATTATTAATACAAATACACAACTTACAGTAAATGCTAACATTACGATCTTTGGCTTAAAGCATGGACAGGAGGACCCAGGAAATATTTCCAGAGGCAGGTAAGTACATGCAAATTCACTTTTGGAGACATCTAGGTAGGTTCAAAAGTTTCCCATAGGAATCAATGCGACAAAATCTGGCACAGCTGTGATTATGGGGAAAGGGAAGGTAAGCACCAGTTCTAGCTCACAGGGGCAGATTAGACAGCAACTGATCCCTGGAGGGGGGCCCACGGAGAGGCAAGAGGAGGCACTCTTGACTATCTCCAGTGTGAAGTTAAAGCCCCAGCAGCCAAGCAGGATTTAGGCCAATAGGTATGTGGCAAAATGCAGTTTAGGGGAAACCTGCAGAAACATTCATCCCTGGACTGCTGAGGGTAAGTATCATGAGTAACCAACCGAACCAGAGCCCAGTGGCAAGTACTCACTGTCATGGTTGCCGAAATGTCTGATCAGGAATGCAAAAATGACCCAGTTAGTACTGCTCTTCTTTTACTGGCATGGTTTACAGGATCCTTTTATCCAGGGACTTGAACCATAGATCTATGATGACCCATATGGAGAAAAAGAATAATATGCCTTCCCAGAAGTGGAACCCACCAACCCGAAGTTAAAGCAACTTGGGCCAAATTTGGTCTCAACATTGTCAGAGCAGCGTTTCGGCAACAAATATTCCAGCATATGAGTAAACCTTTAGAGTTTATCCGCACTCCAGCAGAACTGAAGCACGGTTAGCCTCTTTCCCTGGATGAAGCCATACACTCAAGGACTGGATAAACCAGACTTCCAGTCAGACACACGCCAAAGCACCTAACAAAGATTTTGGCAGCCAGCCCATCAGGTTGGTCCCAAAATCCACCAAACATTCAGGTCCAGCAGACAGGATGTGTAATGCATGTTTAGGGCTATGGACTGGTCTATACCGGTGCAAACCACAATAGAGAGTGCAGTGCTGGGTGCAGTCAGCCAATGGACGCACAGTGGCCATTTTAGGCCTTCCCCCTGGTTTCCCCAAGACAAAGGGATGGCCCAATAAAATGTCAGAGCAGGACTAAAATAAAAATGCATCAATGGCTATCAATAAGGTGCATTGAACTACTAATGCAGTTAGTTGGCTCACACCCCTGGTGATGCCAAAACTAAATTAGAGCTGCCACCAGCCCACTCCCTAAAACCAAAGTAGGATAATATCACCCAGGGGTAAAAATGGGTTGCCTAAACATTGATTAATAAACTAATACGTGGTATTTTTAGGGGTGAGTTCGGGGTACAACTTCTTCTGTTGGCGACCTTATTAATGCATGCCTTTGGGCTGTGTCGCATCAGTGAGGTGATTTGTGGAGGTACCAGTACCCCCGCCTTCTTGGTTAAGAAAAAAGGAGTGATTCACCACAAATTGACTGCGCCACACCAGTTTGTTTTTCAGGTGATTTATAATAGTAGAAAAAAACGTGCAATTTATCTGATTCAATGCCCTCCAGTTGTTGGTTACAGGCGAGGAGCATTGCTGGCCACTACGAAGGGATTATCCCAGGACATACTTTCAAATGCAGATTGGAACATGGATACAAATCTTTGCCCATTTGTTATGTTTTGAAAAAGGCTCTTGAGTAGCCGAAACACGTGTAAACAACAATTGGAGGGCATTGAATCAGATAAATTACACGTTTTTTTCTATTATAAATCACCTGAAAAACGAACTGGTGTGGCGCAGTCAATTTGTGGTGAATCACTCCTTTATACTAATAAGTGGGTTGCCGTGGCAGGGTGACTTCAGTGGAAATTCTGAGATCAGAAATGGAATTCTGGTAATACAAGCATACACAAAGGCACACATTTGAGATTTGTCATTCACAGTCCTGAGAGTGCGAGGTGTTGGTAGGATTACAAAAGCTACTACCAGTTTTGGAGTTTTGGATTGGATTTACGGGTGTGAGAGGCAAATAGCTGTGAGAGGCAAAAAAGTGAGTAGGCAGGAGGGAACGGCATAAGTGGGGAGAGTGAGGCCACTAGAGAGTGCTGGTAAAAGATCAACACCACTAGTACTAGAGGGATAGGGAGATGGGACGAGGCAGGTTGGATGTGGGGATGCACAGGGAAGACTGGGACAGCTCTGGAGAGGAGAAGATAAAGTAGGTGGGGGCACATAAATAGAAAAGCAACTTACATAAATTTGAATGGGAGAAGAGAGAGAAAAATGGGTGAGAAAGATCTGAAGGTGAGAAGAAATTCCATAAGGCAGTATAGCTTTAGATAGAAGAAAAGAGTAAGATGTTGAAAAACCCCAGAGTGGGTAAGGAATGCAAAGGGGGAGAACACTTCTGGATAGTGGGAGAGAACCAAGGAGGTTGCACAAAGCAGAGAAACCCAAAGAAGGGCACATAATGCAATGAACAGACAATATTACAGACACATCCTAAGGAAGACCAGAGCATAAGTAAGGAGCTAAGTAAAGAAGAGAACTAGAAATTGGAATTGGAGGGCTGAAAAGGAAGTCACCCAGGAAAGAAGACATCCTAGGAGAGGAGCTGCAAAGTTGCACATTATTTTGGAGTATAGAGGAAGAAGAGAATAAAGGCGATGGAATAGAAATGTAATCGGTCCTGAAAGTTGAGAAGTAGAGTAAAACGGTCCTGTGAAGGGAGCATCTGTCCATTCTGTGCTAGCAAAACCTGTGGCACTCGCTTCCCGGGTTCCAGATCAAGAGCACACTGGGTCCAATAAGATCTTAGGAATGTGACCAAGTGTGGCAAGATTTCATAGAAACCCAGACCCCTATGTATCTTGCAGGTGGAGAGGACCACATAGAGAGATTTTGCAGCCACATGGCATTGGTGACAGAAAATTCCAGTTGTTGAACAGGTGCATGTGGATCTAGGTCCTGTGACCTAAGCCCCACCCACCTGTCAATTGTTTGGTGCCTTCTTGTTTTGCTGCTCTTTTTCCCCTACTTGGGCAGCCTTCCAGCCTATTTTCTTTTCAGTTTGAGTTGGTATAAGTAGATCTTAGTCACAGTCACATGAACTAAGATCCACCCACCTGCTTAGCCTTGCCTCTCCCTTACTTTCTCTTCGTAACTGCTACATTACAGGGCATCTCCCAACTTCACATCCGAAGTGAAGGGCAGATGAAAAGGGCAAATTCTGTTTGGAACGTCAATAGTCCATGGGCCAGGTACTCGGCCCATCATACACCAGGTAGACATCACCAATATCTCCCCTCATACAACACATTTCCACCCTCTCTGGGGATTGCACAGCTAAATGCTCAGACCCCCCCAGACAACCACTCTGTCAAACTTCATCAATATCCCCTATGCATTCATGCAACCTGTGCCTACTATTGTGTGTGCCTAATTATGGTGGTTAACTCCCGCTTGGTGGCCTCACACACCACCGACATCACAACCATCAACCATCTCGATGCCCTTTTCATTACTGAAATGTGTTGAGAGACCGATGAATACGTCATACATAGCTTCTGCCCATCCCCCAGTTCAATATTGCATAGGTGAGAAACGTTACTAAGACAATCGTACCACTCTTATCCCAGGCATGTAAGGCAGGAGATGGACACGATCTAAAGCTGAAGATGGCACAAGTAAAACCAAACCAACATTATGACAATGCTTGTGCATGCATTGGACATGAAGCAAATGTGCACTCGTGAAGAATGCAAACAGTAGGTAACGCATTTATATATGAAAAATATTAACATAGCATCCATAAGACATGAAGAATACAAACATAAGCAATGGATAGGCTGAATGCAATATGAACGACACTTGAATCTAGCTCACGAACATAGAACTGCAACATTAATGGGCAGCCATCTTTTCCAAAATGGAAGCCATAACATGCTTTTAAGTAAACAAAAGGCTGCAAGGCTTTACAAGAACTCAAAATGCTGAAACCACAGAAATACAGGTCTATGGAGAGCTCAGGAAGGGGCTGACAATCCCAGCCAAGGTTACCGTGAATTAACAGAGGGCCAGAATCTTGCAGTGAAAGCATAAGATAGCAATTCCCAATATGCAAGAAGGATACTCCTGGATTAATTAAGGTGTTTATAAAAGTACAACTAGCCTTTATAAGTCAGGCATTGGACAACTACAAGTCAAGACTTCATGAAGGATAACTCAAGAGTGTCCCCAGTAGTAAAAGGAAGCAAAACAATTGCATCAATATTAGCTAAATCATCAATAAATGCAGAGTAAAATAATTTCACAGTCACATCGCATGTGACCTATAATTGGAGGACAAGGTCTATTAATTAGCAACAAACGCAGATAAGACACCTGCCTTACTCCTTCCATGTATCCCCAGACATGAGATGCCGCACAAAGCCAAATGCAAAGAGATCACCCTGGCTCATGGCCTAGAAATGAGGAATGGTATATTCTTTAATTTAAAGGAAAGCAATCCGTGGACCTCTCTTCCCCCTACTCCTGTCAGGCTCATGTCTTGACGACCTGTCAGTTGTCCAAGGTTGGGTAGTAAGAAGCCAACCGATCCAAACCCTGTGATGTTAGGCTGTCCATTATGTATTATGCCAACCAATAGTTCATTGTAGAGATGTCTTTTTACTGTTATCAATTTAGAGGTGGTCTCGGGAGGATCCATCAGACAAGCGTTGCCCAGTTACAAATGTAACCCCTATATAATGTACATACAGACACCATTTTACTTTACCCACACTCTTTACTGTCTTCTTGACCCTGGAGGGTTCCCTCTGCATCTCGTGGCCTGGAGGCCTTAGGTTCCTTTTCTCTCACTACTAACATTGAAGGTAAGCCAGTTAAGCAGTGTTGTGTACTGCACTTCGCGCAGTGAGCACATGGTCCAAAACAATCACATATGCACAGAGCAATGTTTATTTACAACTTTAACATTGCTAACATTATCTGCTCCTCGGCGTCTGTCTTCCTGAGCAGCTTTGTTGACCTTTTACATGCTTTGGGCTAATGCGATCATGCCCTCCAACATTGTCGATCCCTTCCTTGTTGTGCTGGCCTCTCTGCATCATGCCTGCCTGCCCTGATTGGTTCTCTCCTACTACATCTGAGCCAATCGGGTGAATGCCAGCCCTCCTCCAAGGCCTGAGTAAGGCCCCTGCCTGCTACCTGCTTCCCCTGCCCTCCACCCTCCCCCCTTGGTTTCCTGTGCAGTTTATATGCCATTCCCCTGCCCTGCCCACCTTCATGTATACATGCGTTTTCTGACCTGGCTTTACTCCTTCTATTCTGCCTTCCCATCCCCCTTGTTGCCCTCTCCTTCCTTCTGCCTCCCCCCCCTTCATTTTACCACTGCAGGAGTTTGTCTTGATACACTATTTTTTTCTACCATCACTGTCTTGTTGCAAATGCTTGGATTTGACTTTGTGGATTCACTTGACTCATGGTGCATCACCCAGCTCTATTCTGATGCTGGTCTTCACCTACATCACGTACTCATGGTGACCTTGTATCATGCTGTGCCCATCTTCTTCCGGAATTCTGGCTTGCATTTGCTGTTCCTGCAACATTGTGTTATTACTGACTTCTGAAACTGTATTAGTTTCTCCCCACTTGCTTCTCCACTCTTTTATAATGCTTTACTCTTATTCTCTCCTCTTCTCCCTTCTTCCTTTTCCCTCTTTCCTTTCCCCCTCACCCTTACGTTATTCTATGCACTTACTCTATCAGAATTGTCCTTGGATCGGGTATGATAGCAACATTGTTTATCTCCTCTTCCTCCCCCTCCAGCCCTATCTCAAATGTCGTCAGGCCTAGTACGTTAGTCGCCTGTCTGTTCCCTTATCCTTCCCACCCACTTCCTCCCTTCCTTATCTTTGTCATAGCTCTTGCACTATCTGAAATGTCGCCAGGCCGAGTACAATAGTTAATTTCACATTCTTGTTGTTCACGGCCTTGTAAGAATGTCACTGTTTTTACTTTGTTCCCTCCCTTGCCTTGAAATGCTATGAAACACATTGTGTATATGTGCTATACAAATAAACTATCATATCATATATCACTTTTAACCAATTGCTATACCCTGTAGATTTTGGTAACTAAGATTACAGTATGATGTCGGTCATGACGAATATTGAGTATATAAACTGTTGTTTTTGACAAGCATGTCGAGAGTGTCAATAATTTTATACTTGTATGCTGTCCATGATTTATTTGGATGATAATAAAGCTGAGTTTTGCCTTTCACTTTGTCTATTTCCGTTATTGAGTCGGGTTTGATCTGGCTCCAGAACCTCCGTGTAATTCAGGACTTCCCAGGCTGTCTTAACAGATGGTAGCAGAGATGATGGTTTGCTAGGTGTCGTCCGACTGTTAGGGGATCCCTGCTGTGTCCCTCAGGGCTGCGGAGGTGACCTGTGAAGAGTGGGATTACGCACGACAAAGGTCGACAGTAGCCCTTTCTGGAGAAAGCCCTGACTGGTCGCCGCAGGCCGCCCCATGGGGCGTGAAGGTTGTGAGGCTGAAAGGGGAGCCCTGCTCCAAAGGCCCTCAGTGGATCCACTGATGTAAGTAGGACATCGGCCTGGCAAAACGGGGGAGGGGGTTGTTTGTATATTGGATGCCTTTTTTGCACCTCTGAATCAGAGTTGCCGTTATTCCTACTTGGATTACGAAATAAAACCAGAGCCCTGGAACATTTGGTCACGCTTCGGAAATACATTATGTATACCAAGAAAGGAATGTTTGGCGACTCCCCCGTGGCTTTTTAATTAAATTAGGCACCCCACCATTGATACACTTTATTTTATATGTCTGCTTTGATATCCTTCCTGTGCTAGCCAATATTGGAGCCTGGAAGCCTTTGGAAGAGCGGCTTTGCCGCCTATGCAAGACAAAGGTGGAAACAAAAAGTCATATACTCACGCAATGCAATGTGTTCTTGGTATTATGCAAATTATTATTTTAAATTCAAATCGTACTGGTGGGATCCGTTTTGGAGTGCCATGTTTGGTGCTGAATCGCTCGTGGTGGCATCGGCTGCCCATTACGTATGTTTGAGGGCCAAAGTACTGCTCGACGCCACGTCTTTGATAATTTAAGCACATGCTGTTTTTATTCCTTATACTTGCATACTGATTTTATATTCATTATTAATATGTAATGCATTACATTTATAGGTGTTTTATGTTTAACATGTATTTGTTAGAAATTATAACCAATTGCAATTTTATTTCTGTCAACATTTGTGTCATAAACAGTGTAAAAGGTTCAGTATAAACCAACCATATGCACTTAATAAAAAATAAACAAATTATTGGGGGATTGTGATGAAATAAAGAGATAATGGATACAAGATATAGCTTCTGACAAGGGCCAGGATAGATGACGTGGTAATAATAAAAGATGGATACCGCACCAGGAGTTAGGAAGACGGCCGTAGTGTATTTATTTGTGCAGTAATTGCTGGCACAAGCTTCATTTTGCAAGCTACCTTAGACTTTGCAAAATACTTTTTGAGCATACTGATATATATTGTGGAGGATGTGAAGTTGTGGTGTGGACTGAAGAGTGTGGTCTGGCGTGGGAACAGCGAGGCGGGGCTGCTCAGAGCATGAGTGACAGTTGTGGTTTCACTCAGGAGGTTTGGAGGGAACAGTGAGGTGGGGCTGTTCGGAGCGTGAGTGGCGTTCGAGTTGCCGCTCTGAAACCTTGAGTGTTGCAGGAGGCATGGTCTAAGAAAGAGACGCAGAGGTATTAATTGCTAAGGAAAGTATTTTTGGGGAAGGGTGTGAAAGAAAGGTAAAAGAGTGTGAGTGAGAATAGAAATAAAATGTGGTGAGTATTGGTAAGTTAATAATGTGACGTGTAATCATGGGAGACACACCCATTATTTACCTGTGTAAAGTATTACCCCGGCATGAGGACAAAATACTCAAATACCACACTCAATGGGGGTACGAAAGTGTGAGCAAAATGTTATGCCATGGCCACAGGAAGGCACTCATTCGAAGACAGTTCTGCAACACATGTATATATTTACATGCCACATCTAAGAGAAAACAGTTACAGAATCTACTAGCCATTCTGTAATTGTTGAAAATGTATGGGGAAGCGATAGAGGAGCTACCTGCAAAGGAATGGATGCTTGATTGACGAAGGGGGTATAGCACCCACGTCCCCTCCTTCTCCTCCCCGGACCAGTGACCAGTCTTCGGAAGTGCAGGGATTCTATCCATTACAAGCATTAAAAGCAGCAACTGGTAGTGGCATGCGTTATGTAGAAATTGACTCTATGGAACTACCTGCAAATCTATTCTCACATGTATGTTCTTTTTTTTCTGTTTTTATAATTCTGTGAAATTATGCTAAATAAAGTTGGAAAAAATAGCAGCGGCAGGAAATACTAATCCCACATATGCATCCTCGCTGCGTACAGTAGTGAAGGCATTATAGGTGGAGAAAAAACAAGTAAACCAAGACCAGTGTCCACACATGCAAAATTTAACGAACACTGATCTACAAGCAAAATGAACACAAGCCGAGGACGAAGTCCAGAGAGAGAGAGGAAGGCACGGTGACAAAGATGAGATGGCGATTGTATCGAATGAATGGGTAGGAGGACAAACAATGCTCAAATTAGATGGAAGGGGCATGGACGATTATAGAGAAAGCAAAGTTACAGAAAGGCAGGAGAAAAACAGGAGGGTTAAGAAAGAGCGCAGAAAGAGAGAAGGAAACTAGGAATTACTAAGAACGAGAGAGAGAGAAAAGAAGCAAGAGGCACACAGAAAGGGAGAAGAGACGAGCAGAAAGAGGAGAGACGAAGAGATGCAGAAAGAGAAAGTCAAAAAAGAGGGAGACAGAGAGACCATGAGATGTGGAAAGAAGGGAAAGGTGACGAAAAAAAGTTGATGATACGAGTGGACGTAGGCTCACAGACAGAGACGGGAGACGAGCAAGAAAGTGGAGTTTAGAAATACGATGCAAGGAAGTTGATGAGATCTTAAAAAACATTCTTCCAAATGAAGGAGCCATATGAAGGAGGATTGGCAATCTGTATAGGAGGGATGGCGCCAGTAGCATTTAGGAATATATTGGAGGAAGTGATCAGTGGAATTCATAGGAAGAGTCCCCTTGGGAGACTAGAGTTTGAAGATAGAGAAGGTGATGACAGTGACAACACTGTTAGAAGATGGATAGAGCGGAAAGCTGAGAGGAGGAGGCAGCACAAGCCCCTTATATAAACATGGGGGCAGGGAAAGAGATATCATGGTTAGATTTGGAAGGGCTGGTGAGGAGACCAGAGTCCGTTGAATATCCCAGATGTCCAAAGCTGCAATAAAATAGTTCTAAAGAGAGGGTCTCATATGTGAACATACTAAGGAATTCACCAGGATGAAAGAGAATTAGTATGACAGACACAGTGACAAAGACAAATGGTGCAGCTGCAATCAGACGCGGCACACGGTTTATACACAGTTCCCCTTATAGAACAAAGAAGGAACACTGGTGAAATATATCTTGTGGCCACAAATGGACAAAAATAATTGAATTTATAAACTGCCATCAATTACATCAGGTGTGGGTACATTGATTCATGATTTAACGGGAATGACAGCTGGGAAGACCTTAGCAGTAGCTTACATAAAAAGCCTGCGTGCTGCCATATTAGGTGAACAATCGGATGACATTTGAAAGCTGGTGGGATATCCTGGGTTGACAGCACAGAATACTAACCATGATGGAGCACCTTTTTAATAACTGTCGAGCTGACGTATAGAGAGCACTTATGGTTCAGTGCCCAGATTCACCAGACATGAGTGCATTTATGACTGGTAAAATGAGAGGTGGTGAAGATCAGATGGGCATATTCATGATATTCAGAAGAAATGGAGGTTAGAAACTAGAGAATCGTGGGACACAACCATAACTATTTTCTTTATCACATTTTATGCCAGGGACATCCCGAGGAAGTGCAAAGACAATTGAGAAAGATTTTGGGAATGGAAGCAAAGCCATGGGCAGAGATACAACTGATGATTGTTCACCATTGTCGGTTAAAACCAGAGAGACAGAAAAAAGTCGAGGACAGGAAGATTGACGAAGCAAGGTTAGTTCAGAAGAAATTGTCAAAATTATCAGTGGAAGGGGCAGTATTGACACGTGGAGGGGAAGGTTTTAATGAAAAGGGACACAGCAGGTACAGCCAGCAGCGAACGGAAACTGAAGGAAGGGGAGAGTATGATTATTTCTCATTAGGGCAAGGATTTGCCCCCAGAGGCAGAGGGTTTGGATTACAGGCTCCTCAAGGAGGAGGGCTATAGGGGGGGCAACCTAGATTTGGTGGACAGACAAAGCAATGTTGGACATGTGGGAGGATGGGGCATATTTCACATGTATGAATGAACAGGAGGGATGCAATAGAACTGGCAAGCAGCAGATCCAAAAGGGGACATCATGCCCCCAACCATATAGCGTAGAACCACCTGAATATTTTGCCCAAGATCACACAGTATCAGGCACAAGTGGCACAAATACAACTACAACAGACCCAACGAGGGACTATGAGGAATTCGACCATCTGCACGGTGGGTGTTTGCTTGCCTGGGCTTTAAAAAAAAATGTCATTGAATGATGGTAGATGAACCCCTGGAACCATGTGGGGGGCTAACCCGAACACATTTTCCTATGCTCAATGCGCAACATGCGCATAGACCCTTGTACTGTGGGTGCCCACAGCCTCGGTTTCCCCTGTCATATTTAGTTGGGATCTGACAGGAGGAGTACATAATGCCTCTCCAGAAGGGGTAGGGCCAAACCTTCCCCCTGCCATGGCCAGCCATATTAACTAACAAAGGCTCCATGGATCTGCCCTGTCCTTTTGGTGAGCCCTGGAGCTCATAGCAGCAATTTGCCTACTAATCACAGGATAATTCAAACAGACCCAAATGGGGCCTGGCTGTAAAGGCTAACAAAGGGGATTGGAATCTCCAACAACCTTTCATATGCAACTGTGTCAACCTGATGCCAGCTCCTGCCCTTAGTGTGGATTGATGGTGAAATATCTTGTTTGGGAATGTGTGTTTACAGTAGTCATCCCTGCAGGGGACCCCATTCAGAAGGTACGAGTATTTAGTTTGATGTAGCCAGAAAGGCTGGTCTTGCCGCAGGTTCAAGAGAGACCTACCACTTTAATCAGGAAGAACAGAGAGCACCATTAACCAGAGGGACCCTTTGATCCACAATAGAAGGGAAGATGGGTGGGACTTAGTTTTACATGTTTTCACACCTTTACCTTTTCTGTTGCAAATCACTCTGATTATGACGTCACGCATACAGGAGATTCTTGGTGGGGACCCACGATTGGTTCATTAAGGCAGGCTTAGCCTACACCAATCCTTGTGGTCCATTTGGCTTTCAAAGAGGGCCAAGCCCTCCTTTGGCAGATCAGAAGGCTTCAACAGAAGCAGAAAGAAGAACTCTGCATTGGACCCTAGCTGAAGGTACAGTCTGCCTTACATCTTCTGCCAGTGAAGGAAGGCCAGGACCTCCAAGAGGGAAGCAAGATCCTGCCCCTAAACAGCTGCCAGAGAACAGAGGGAGATGCCAAACCCAGAGGACCCTCCTGGCAAATCCAGAACCAGTACCCAACCAGCACACAGCATGCCTTGCTAGGCTCTGCAGCAAGCTTCCTAGGTGGGAAGTGCCAGAGAGTCTCTGAATCAAACCAAGGACAAGGCAGCTGCCTGCAACACACTCCTCAGCTTTGGTCATCCACCTTAAAGGATGACACAAGCCCAACGAAGAAGCTAGGAGAAGTGCCTCGACAAGCATCTTCCGGCATACACTTTAAAGGACATTTTCGAGCCAGTCGAGCCCCTCCAGCTGCAACCGACTGCACAGCTGACAGTTGTTACACCGCAGATCCTAAAGCTGTCTGAAACTAGTCGACCAGTGCTTCAGAAATGCTGACCAGCACTGACACAATGATTCCTGACCCCGAGCTGCCGTGTATGATATATTTTATTTATATTGCGCCCATACCCAAGTGTTTCAAGGCGCCAGCCTACAGCCGTCCGTCCAGTCTCGATTGCCGAACTGCCTTCCGTCTTATACCCGCAGCTGTCTCCTGTCTTGAATTTTGTTGCAGAAGCTGCAAAGTGCCCTGAAATCAGCTCGACCCTGTCGAGCACTAAGAGGTTCTGTCCTCCTAGTAGTTCCCCAAAGGCCTCTAGTGACATTGTACGACCCATTGCTCCCTTTGTGCTAAAACCAAGTATCCTTGAGCTATTGTGATTATTTACTGTACCGACTGCCCTCCTGTCAGTATCCAGAGTGCATTCCTTTTCTGTCTCTGAAACTGTCTGTCCTCTGCATTTCTTTACAGGGTGGATTGTATTTCATAGTGTGCTAGAACTATCTTGTGATAATAAAGTAGATATGTTTATACAACTATGATTGGACAGTCCCTTTTATCATTGGGTAATAATTGTATTTTCGCTGTGTTGCAACTAACCAATGATCCACAACCTTTCGGAGATAAGCCTGCCGTTTCATCCACGTTACCACAATTGGACAAGGAGGTTTATAATTTGCTTGCGTTTCCAATCTGTTCAGATCCCTTCCGGTGTACTAGAGGTGTGGGGCTGATTGATTGTTTGGAAACCGATATTCATCCCTCGACCACTGGTGCCCTGGAAGTTGATTCATCACAGGGACACCACCCCAAACACAACAAGCATTGATGCAAATACAGCAAGCACAAATGCAGAAAGCACTAGAACAAAAGAATCCAGCGACACCATGGAACACGAACATACTGCCCCAGACACCTATACCTAGAACAGAGGATGGTACAGTAGTGGGAAGGAACCCTTTCACTAGAAGAGGACTGGACATGTATTCACAATAGGTCAATTAGACAATATATGGGGTGGGAGGCACAACTATATTGTAGTATTCACTAGAGGGCAATTCGGCCAAGCTGTCTTTTAAGCGTCTGTGTAGTTGGTTCAGGTTAAATTTCAGGTGCAGCAGGGAGAACCTCGAGGCCACTCTGGTTTCAAAATATGAAAGCACAAGACACACACCAGCCGTTGCCAGCTGGTAGCCCTAAGCTGCACTCCTAGTGGGACCTAGTCCCCAATGTAACTTCAACCTTGTGAGTCCAATACAACTCCCAGTGGGAAGTATTATGACTTACGATGGTTGCTTCGGTAAATTTGTTTCAACATAATACATTTCACATCAATTGGATGGTATTCACTTGAAAAGCAATGTATATTGACCTCTGTCAGTCTGCTTGTCTCAGTCAGGAACCACAAGGCTGAGACAAAACAGGCGTTAGCCAGATGATGATGTAGTCTTTTTATATTGACAAAAAGAATCAATTAACACCACGCTATTAACATATAGTGTGGGATACCATTTCAACAAAATTATGTAGTCCTTCAATTCAAAAGCAGTGACAGTAATACAGTTGAGCTGAAAGCAGCGCTCACAAAAACCGTGAATTATAAAGAATAATGAAGCTTATACAAAAAACAACTCATCAGTATAAGCAATCAAGGAAATGATTCATTTGTAGCTAAGAAATCACATTAGCATGTTAATACTTCTGGGCAGTATTATTCACTCTGCTCAGAGCTTCCTAAAGACACTCCTATAAAATCATATATGCCAACGTGTTTCGGATTAATCAAAACCCATCTTCAGGGCAAGGCTTGTTTTAGTTTCAACAGTGTTCAATTTCAATTCCTAAAATGGATAAAGATAAACTAATTAGACCTCTGGGGCAACAGGGAGATTTATGAAGTAGCTATCATATAAGTGGAAGTACTCTAACCTTAATTGCTGTGTAAGTAGGGAATGCTAGCAGCTACCCGCGTGGTAAATGCAAAACAACACAAATTGTAAAAGTCCATTGTAAGGCAAGAGTCTCACTCTAGAGTGATGCATATATTGTCTAATCTACTTACCCGGTAAGAAGACCAAATCCTCTTTCCGGGTAATGTGAAGATGGCAGGCTGTGGTTTCCAGTGTAGACGGCTAAAGGCAAGGAGAGATGTAGGTCATGTCTAGGTAATATACACCATAGCTTCTAGATCGGTCTATAAATCTTCAAAATCTATAACTAAATTGGGCTCTGACAGGAACCAGATAGGTGTAAACTAAGGTAACTATATTCGTGTGTGGTAAAAGCTGAACTCCATAATAGCGTAAACAGTCAGTGATGTGATGCTAAATGGCTTCATTACGCATTGCTCCCCTAGACGAGTGTTCGCTCGTTCTCTGAAGAACACATGCGCTTCTACAATATATTGCCGTCCGTATGAGAGCGGCGGAGTCAGGGCTCAGTGTGTCTCACTATAGGCGCTTACCTTCAAGAACCACATCAGACAGAGGAAAACGAGCAGCCCGTCGCTAGGACGCATTGCTCGTTTCTGGCTTGTACAAATGGTTGCCATTGAGGCGGCCCGCACGGGGGTCCCGGCTACCGGCACCATCTTTGTATGGGACATTCCGTCCGCAACTTCATGACGTGGATGTCAATAATAATACCACTTACTCGCTGGACCTTAGCCCCACGAAGGCACAGGTTCCATGAGGACCAGGTGCCTAAAGGTATTGTGAACCCCCCCCTGTGTGGGGGGCTAAGGTTAACATGATAGCGACGTGCATAAAGGCATGTGCATGTTCACAATAGGACAGCCTACAGAAAGACTTGATGTGTTCCATCCCATCAATTACACCAGACCCCTAAGAGGAACTGAGGATCAGGGTGACCATAGGTGACAACACATTGTTCTTCTAAGTATTAACGGGGGAGACTCGATCTTGTGTTAAAGGGGGAAGTTTCCCAATGTCAGGCCTTGCCATGAACACACAAGGATTTTCTAGGGCAACAACTACGGTTCCTTTTTTATAGATGCTTTACCATAGGAGAATATGACATGTCTATGCTATTATTATACTCTCGCAAGATACCAGTTAACATACTGGCGAGAGACTTGATGAGCGAATTAAACTTGACAATATCATTTGCTGATGAGGGGATAATTTGTTCTACCCCAGGGATTTATTATGTGAATGCACAGGAAATAACCGCATTTTATGGTCAAGAAGCGCAAAGAGGAATGTCACTAAACCTGGATGTATTCCTTTATGGGGTGCACATATTGTTAGCATGGCTTCCAAGAATATAGGACAGACTATTGCAGTTACCTACAGAGTTTCCGTTCTGACCAGAAGTACCTGCAGATGTGGAGGAAGGGCAGATCATTAAAATTGAATCAGAAGCAGCACTAGTGAGGGAAGACAGTCATTTTACACAGAGTTGATGAGGAAGGGGTAAACTGAAGAACAGTGATAGCCCTTGATGAAGGACATTGATTGACTGACTTAACAGATGAAAGCTTGTTTCCGGTGATGACTCTTATGGCTAAGTGATGTTTAAGTCTTGCATATCAATAAAAACATTGAAAATGGGGAGATACTTCAAAGAATGTTACTATTAAAGAAGGTACTGTCCTTTCTCCAAGAATGGCATATGTACCAAGCACATTATGGACCATCAGTCCATATGACTCTGGGCTATTAAAATGAGTGGGGGCAGTCAAAAATTAAATTGAAGCAGAGAGCTATTTTACCTCAAGTAAGGCAATACCCCATGTCAAAAGAAGCTGACAAAGGTATCTATGACACCATTGCTGCCTTCATGCAACAAGGGATATTAGTGCCTTCCGAATCCCCTTGCAACATGGCTGTGTACCCAGTAAAAAAGGTGACTCAGGGTTGTGGAGATTTATTCAGGACTTGCGTCTGAACTTACAAACCCAGCCACAATATTGTGTAATATCCCATTCAAAGATAACTATTTCACAGTGATTGATTTAAAGAATGCTTTATTTTCTATCTCCTTACAAGAAGCATCCCAGTATTTGACTTTGTTCACTTACTGCGGCATTAAACTAAAACATACTTGGTTACCCCAGGGGTATTGTGAATCCCCCTTGGTCTTTAACCGAGTGCGGCAGATGGATTTGGGAAACGCAGAATTTGACAGCACAGTAATACAATATGTAAATGACAATTTAGTGTCCAGCAACACAGAGAAAGAGTGGAGGCGAGACTCAGTAAAGCAGATTACAGTATTGGCTGAGAAAGGGTACAAAGTTGACAAAGAGAAAATACAATATTGCCAGAATGAAGTCCTATATGTAGGCCAGCTAATATCAAAAAAGAAAGGAAGGTGACACCTGAAAGAGCTGAAGTAATCATGATGAAATCCTATCCAACGACAGTGAAAGAGCTACAACAATTTCTAGGACTTTGCAATTATTGCAGGGTGTGAGTTTTTGATTACAGCTGATATGTAAGGCTACTTTTTAAAGGACAAAGGGGCACAGAGAGATAACAGTAATATAGCATGGACAGGCGAGATGATAGACACCTTTGGTGAATTGAAGCTAGAAATTAGCACAGCTCCTGTGTTAGGGATCCCTGATTACAATGAAGAATTATTTTTACTCTCCCATTCAAATGGATTAGTGATGACGACTGTCCTCGCGCAGAAAACTACCATGGGACACAAATCATTAGCATTCTACAGTGGGATTTTAGATCCTGTCATGAGGTCATTATCCCTGTGATTAAGCATTGGCAGCAGCAGCCTTTGCAATTGAGGACTCTGTCAGTATACGTATGGGCTGCACAGTTACATTATATGTTGAGTGTTCCCTATTTGCCATACTTGAGAAGCCCAAAAGCTCCGGTTATGAAGTAATTATGTCAAACTCGTCGATTACAATTGTCAGGTGCCGAGTGGTAAATCCAGACAGATTTATAGCAGAACCAGTAAAAGAAGTAGATAATGTGCATGATTGAACTAAATACACTGAATACTATGTAGAAATACCACATGTCAATGATGATGCCCTAAGGAGAAGGGATGGTTCTCTTCATTGGTGGGTCATCATCAATAGTTCACAGTACTGGTGAAAGACAGTGGTACAGCAGTAGTGAAGGCAAAATAAAATAATAGCTTTGAAACAGTGACAAGTGCGAGATTGCCAGCACGTTTCTCAGAACAAGCAGTGATCATTTTGGCACTCAAAGTACACGACGAGGCTGTAACTGTGTATTCCGACTCTGTCTACAGTACATGCAGGCCTATCGTGATGGAAGAGGTGTGGCTTCTTGTGCACAGACATTGTGCCAGTGCAGCATGTGCCACTATTGGACAGGCCACCCCATCGCTGTGGGTGCAGCGTACACCAGAGGTGTGGATTTGATTTTGCGTGGCAACAAAGCCGCTGAACTTGATGCAAAAAGAGCAGCATATTTTCCTGAAATATTTGACATTGTGACCGCACCGAATGAATAGACACGTGCAAGCAACATGGTGATGAAGAAAGGTTTTAAAACGCTACCCATAGCACCAATAACTGAACTACAGGGAAGAGCACCACCAGAGGAGCAAGCGTTATGGAAAAGGAGGATTCAAGCAGGTCTGTGCACACATCTGGATGCCACATGTGCTGCGGAGTTCCTCCGATGTGAGGTATTTCCAAGGTGGGGAGTGTGCGAAGTGCTCTGGTCTGACAATGGACCCCATTTTGTAAATTAGGTATTTGCGCACATCACTATCTTGTTGGGTAAAAAGTATAAATGCTTGTCAGCTTACACAGCCTCTTAAAAGAGTGAATTGCCAAGCTAAAAGTGACACTGAAAAAGGGTTGGATCCATTGCCTTCTTTGCCCTATTTACATTATGCAATCAGCATAACCTGACTCCACATGAGCTGGTGACAGGATGCTGATAGATCTCTCGCTCTCTCCCTCCCCCTCGCCCTCTCCGATGCAGAGAATTCTGCCACTGTGTTAGGGAGCGAAATGTATGATTACCTGACAGCTATGACGGTATCTCTTAAATGTATATCTTAACAGGTACAAATGCGACAGGGGGGTACGAAGAAGACTGATGAAGCAAATGAACAAATTGATCCAGATGTTATGTTGAAACCACTAGTACTGTTTCCAGGGAACACATCCTATGCAGAAATGTTAATAGACGGTGGCACAAGCTATGCTTCAAGGGACCATTCATAGTGGAGGCGGTTACACAGACTGCAGTAAAAGTCCAAGGAAGGCGTGCCTGGTTACACCTCAGCGATGTCAAACTCTACAACATTGAGCGTCGTAGGTGAAGAGGATATGAGAAAAATCCAAACGAGTTCTATGGCGAGGACCAATCACCAGCAAGAAGAAGATAACAATGGGCCTAATTACGACCCTGCCATTCCGGAAAGAACAGTAGTGGTAAAACCGCTGCCACCGTTCTTTCCAGACCGGCTGATTAAGAGTCCTGCAGGCGGGAGGTGTCACTCCCGCCAGGTCTGACCTGGCGGGTTTAACACCACCTGCCTGCAGGTGGACATGGAAACACCGGCTCTGTCATAGACGGAACCAGTGTTTCCATTGTCCCCATCTCCATGGAGTCATATGGGGCTCCATGGGAATGGGGACTTGCACAATTCCGCCTCCGGAATTCTTGGGTCACCAGGGTCAAAATGCCACAGTGATCCTGGGAATCACAGAGGCGGAATGGTAATACGGGTCTGGCAGTAACCTGCCGTTTTTTCCAGTTCGATTACCGCTGGACTTGTAATGAGGCCCATTGTCTTTTCTATAGGTACACAGACAAGTCAGTTTGACATCCTTTCAATGGCGCTTGGCTAAAATAAAGAGTGACATTTCCCAAGTAAAGAAGAAACAGCAAATGTTCCCCATAGTCATTATATCTCTCCTGGTCTTGTCCTCTTTTTTTTATGAAGCTATCCCTTTTTGTGAGCCTGGAACGTCTGGCCGTGTTATTAAATTTAAAAGCTTATGTGGTTCTAGAAAGGTTTTTTTTTTCTTCACTTTTACAAGGTTTTTCTTTCCTAACAAAACAAATGTGTGTTCCTTCAATGAGATGAGAGATCATCCTTTAAGCATCTGTAAGAGCTAATATTCGTACAAATTTGCAAAAAAGAGACATTATAACCATGATTAAAGGAGCAGTTTTTTCTTCCTTTGTGTGTCCGTATTTTCTTTACTGGTTTGTAGTACAACACTTTAGCACCTATGGTCTGATAAGGCATTTGTTTTCTGTTTTTCATGATGTCAACACCAGTACAATACATATAGTAAGGCCTGATGAACCAACCCCTGCGTCATATCATAAAAATAACACTCCACGGAGGAAGGTAAAAATAAGTATGCTTTGCGATCAGTGCATTATGGGCAGGGTCAGACTGGGACAAGAAATAGGCCCGGACACCCAAATAAAAAATTGCCCACCCCTCGCCTCAAAAAAGTGGACCACCCCTCGCCTCACGACCCTTGACCTCTGATGACATCACCAGAAGTTGTCATTTGACCCCACCCCAAAGTGACATCCCAGGAACCGATGAAACACAACCTTTCACCCCTTGACAAAACAGGAAGTGGCATCCAATAGCATTGTTCCTAAGTACAGGCCTCATTGCAAGTTTGGCGGTAGCCTTGCCGGTAAAACCGGCAGGCTGCCGCCAAACCTGCAAATTTTACCTGCTTTTGGCAATGGGGAAATACAGGCCCATTACAACCCTGCCAGACCCTGTATTTCCCCATTGCCAGAGGCCGGAAACCTTTACTCCCCATTACCGTTTAAGGCTCAATGGGGAGGCCGGTATCACCGGCACCATTCATAATGGGGCCGGTGCTACCGGTAGTGTCTGCTTGTGGGTGCCGGTACACCTGCCAGGTCAGACCTGGCGGGCGAAAAAGCACCTGCGAGCAGAACTCAGTTTTCCCGGTCCGGTAACTACGGTACCGGTAAGGTTACCGGTACCGTAGTTACCGGACCAGCAAATTTGTAATGAGGCCCAATGAAAAATATGGTTATGATTTCACTAATGTGATACACATTTCATACAAGAATGGATCACCATATGTATCATTAATATCTGTGTGCATAGATCCATATTGCACGTTGCAGGTGTTTTTTTTTTTTAATTTCCAATTTTTTTTTTCTTTTCAAAACCGGCCCCCACTCACTAGAGATGATTTCGGGCCGCTCCTGGGCTGAAAGGCTGAGGGGCCAATCCGACCCCGATTATGGGACATTTTGATAATATTGCATTGCCCATGCCTCCAACAATATGTGGTACTGCCACATGAGGCGAGTGGGTAGAGAAATGTCTGATTAGAACGGTTTTGTGTGTTCCCTCGTACCCTATGCCAGACGTGCCTCCAGAATATTCATACCCACTGAAGTACCCACAGAGGTACCACACTACCCGACGCATCTTACAACCTGTATGACGAGGGCAATTTCAGGGCAGATGGGCCTCCATGCACTGGGTAACAAAAGATTACTCACGTGTGGACAATTTGTAAATAGAAGTGCCAATAATGAGCAATGTTAAAACACAAAATTAGGTAATAAGTTATATATCATAAGGCCTGAGAAGAGGGGAAATAATAACAGAAGATCACCAATTTTTTTTAATGAATTGATAAACGAGGGAAGAGAAATTCCTGGATGCTTGGAAAGAGACCAGTTACAAATAGGACAGATATTTACAGCAGAAGGGTGGGCCGACGGACTGATCGGCTGTAAGACAGAGGCGTGTGAGTGATTGTCCAAAAGGTAAACCAAGGGTGCCTCAAAGAATGGACTAAATACACTAACATGCTAACGTGGTTGGAGGATAAAGCAGGTCCACTATACGTACTTCTCTTGACAAATGCTTCTCTATGCATAATGAATATAGGTGCAGTAAAAGTAGGAGAAAATAAAGGGTGCAAACCAAGTACGATCTGCCCAAAAGGAAGGTAGAAATGGTGATATTAATATACCACATGGAGCCTGTGGTTCTAGCGCCTACATGCAGCTCCCACCAAATTGGGGAAGCATTTGCTCCTTAGTAATAAGTACACCTTCCCTAGTGGTGCCCCAGAGTGATATGGAGATTGGTGGTTTCTCCTGAATTAATGCACACCCAAGAAATTAAAGGTCCCATATCCTTTAACGCACAAAAAGGGATAGATATTTTTCAGTAAATGGAGCTGATGTGTATAACGCGATACCAGAAGAACATACATTTTCCCATAAAACAGAAACGTTTGTTACATCCTTCTTCGCTGCCGGTCTGCAAGCACATGCAATTGCCAGGTGGTTGCAAATAAAGCGGTGGGAACTGTTAGATGACAAATAGAACAGTGAAAGGCTTTAATGCCGTAAAGGAAGAGCTGAGAGCAGTCGGGACCATGACTCTACAAATCTGGTATATCCTTGACCATATTACGGCCATACAGGATGGCTTGTGTAAAAATAAAAGGGCTGTTCTGCTGCACATACAAACCCGCCCACGATGAGGAAAATGGAACACTAACTGAGGCGATAGCCACCTTAAAATAAGTGCATGCAAGAATGGTGCAGGAGGTAGACTGTATTGTTGATGATGATTGGCTCAATTACCAGTTCTCACGGGTTTCCTCCTGGCTGGCTAATACTTTTAAAGTATTAATAGCCATTTTAGTACTTGTACTACTTGTCTTCTGTGTTCTAAGAATTGCAAAAAGCCAATACAAAAAAAACAGCCAAAAGGGCAGTAGGAAAGAAAATAGCAATACACTTGGATACTCGCATACACAAGAATATCCAAATAGATGACCTCCCCGTGACCACTGTGAGGGGTCAGTAATGCAAGGCAGACAACTGCTTGTGGTTTTCTCAGTGTTAGATATTTTATTAATAACAAAAAGTGCAAAGAAATCCTTCATAAACCTACTCGTCCAGGGAGTTCCCTACCTAGTCTAGGTTCTAAGGGAAATTCTCCTAGCATACACAAAACGGTCCCTCGCACTATTTATTTTATTTATTTATTGTTTGCTTGCTTGTAAGGCGCTTATGCAGGAAGTAAACATTGTTTCAAAGTGCCAACAGGGCAGGTTCAAGGGGATGTGCAACAATTAATACAATTAAATACATAAAGAAATATTACAGAAGGTGGGGCGGCGAGACAAACCTACCATGCGTTGTGAGTGTTCAGAACGTGCAAGTGCACAAGGGAGGGGCGATGGAATAGGTGCTGTGGTGCGCATATCGTGAGCCACAGGTGAGTGCAATGAAGGTTAACTGCAGAGATGGGGGTGAGCCGAGGCAAGTGCTGAGGATAGACAGAAGTTGGGCAGGTGTGGGAGTTCAGGACACAAAACATTCAAAGTAAATCATAAACAACATAAATAAATGTTTACCAAGCAACCAGTGGCTTGGATAACCTTCACCTGTCCTAGACAGATCCTTTTCCCAGGATTGTCCAAAATCAGCCTCTTCTAGTGTTCAGAAAGAAAAGTAAAGTCTTGAATCAGTTCTTGAGAGTTCAAAAACAAACAAAAGTTCAACCAAACCAAATCCACTGGTAATAGTTATTCAGCTTTCTGTTGAAATGTTCCACTTCCAATTCCAGCAAAGAAAACCACACCAATGGTAATCCTGGATATCCTTCTTCCAGGATGTTATTGTTACAATTCAAAGACAAAAGGACCACTTCTACTTCAAGAACTGTCCATATGTTTATAACCTCTGCAGCATTGTTAGAATAATTTGCCAGCATGCTTCTTCTTAGGGTTTTGCTTTCCTCTTGACACCCCCTTCTATTACAGTCACTGTGGTGGTAGGCTCCTTTGCTTGACAGTATGCAGCTGCTTCAACCACCTTTATTACAACATTCACTCACAGTATTATAGACAACCACAGTTTGGATAGTTCTGCGGCAACTTGGAACTTTAGGCAATTTGAAGACAAGACTCTTCGATCTCCACAGGTAGGCAAGGCACTCTTCTTTCCTATATTTTAAGAAAAGGGCAGCCTCTTTGCCGCTTGTGTCTGTCTTACTGCCACCAGTATAATCTGCCTTTACTTCCAGGCTGCTTCTTTCTCAGCTTCAACAGTCTCCACATTACAGATTGTCAACTTAATGTTCTTAAAAGCACCCAGGGCCTTTCTCCAGCTTTATTCACACTCTCATGGTTCCAGTAGCTACCCCAAAGCTATATTGCCACTTTTCCAGCTTTAGATAACCTTGTCACATTTGTATCAGAGGACATTGGACCTTTAACAATGTTGAAATACAGGTGATTAGATTTTAATAAGGTTGTTTTCACTATAGAAAGGATTTGCCTACTGGCTTGGGTAATGCATGTTCTCTTTAGTTTAGCAACTTCTACATTTATACAATATTTGTTCTGGATGTTACAAGGTTCAAACTTCACAACAGAAACAGATGTAGGTATGTGCGACCACTCTCTGATGGACATTTTGAACTTTAAAGAACTGTAAGGCCTTGCATTCCCTTTTATAACCAAGAGTGATACTTCAATTCTTCTGGGAAATCACAATTCTCTGCATGCGACCCCCCCTTTGATGTTTTATTCCTTGTAACAGTTTGTGAAAGTCTGCTTTAACTTTCCGAGTGATTCGGCAAAGCGTTCTGCATCTTAATTGGAGACACGCAACCACTCCAGTTAAGTTATACAGAAGAGAAGAGAAAAGGACCCAAATTTGTGATCCTCCCGTCCCCTGCACAAAGATCATGTATATTTTAAATTGCAATTAGGTTCAACATAAAGTTCTGCAATAGACAATTTAATTCAAAGCAATGATTTAATACATCAAATATGATCAATTCGAGGAGAG
Organism: Ambystoma mexicanum; assembly: GCF_040938575.1. Lineage (NCBI taxonomy): Eukaryota > Metazoa > Chordata > Amphibia > Caudata > Ambystomatidae > Ambystoma > Ambystoma mexicanum. The sequence goes on along the minus strand of NC_090932.1, from coordinate 1,264,866,439 downwards.
GCATATTACACATAAGGGAGGGCCAATGTATTTGGCCGACGCGTTTCGAGGTGTCCCTCTTCTTCAGAAATGGCCTAATTGGATTGTTGCTTGAAATCACAGAAAGGAAAAAGCAAAACAAATAAATGTCTGTTACAACCCAATTTAAACAAATTCATCGATATAGCAGATAGATATTACATTCAAGACCTACAAAAATCCTGGGCTAAATGTTGTGCCCTGTCACAAAGACTATGAAGTGGGAAAAGCGACCAAAAGGCTCCCACCAATCCCCTCTCAACCATGGCCTAGAGGATCACGGCCCAGACACCCCCACGAGAGGAGTTTGCCCATCTCCCAGACGACCAAATACCCTGGTACAAGAACATACGATGTGCCCACTCGCATGCCCACCCGCATGCCCACCAGCCTGCCCTGCACATGCCGACACCTGCGGCATGGATGAACTCGACTAAACCATCTAGCACCAAATCAACACATCGTTAGAGATGCCATGACGACCTAGCTAACGGTCAGCACACTCGTGCAACATACACACCGGACACTCCCACATCAATTCACACGAAGAACATACTCAGTGCTATGACGTAGGCGACGGACACACCCACGGACGTGCATCTTTATTATTTTCAACATAGGCTTTTCAAATGCAGAAACGCAAGACGCATAAAGAATTCATCTAAAAAGGCTTCCTCACGCTTCTTCTAAAACCATGTACCATAATGAGGAATATAACGAAGACACGATACTGAGGATAGAGCAATATGACACCATAACCTACAGCACCCTACATTAAATGGTTCCTCCTATGCACCAGGCCCAAGTAGGCCGCAAGCAAAAGCTTTCATGAACATTGAATGAGCAAGGGTTCGGTTGCTGACCCTGCAGAATGAGCCCAGCGAAAGCAGACAGTCAAGGGCACAACGTTGCAAACTCTCATTCCGCAAGCCGACGCCAAGGTCGCACCTGCAAGATAAGCCAGGCAGACAGTGAGAAATGTAATATTAATTGTGCAGAATTCTGCCTCAACCACGGTCCCCACCTCACGTGACCAAGCCGAACTTGATAGGGTGCCAAGCCCAGGAGGAAGAAGGCGTCTGGATCCCCCCGTCTCAAGACACAGGCAGATACAATTAAGCGACTCAACAGACATCTGCGACGGTGGGAGTAGTCGGCCTTCCTGCTTATGAATAAGTCCTCACATTGTCTGCACACACCCATAGTGAAACATTGTTGCAAATGACAGGTACACCGCGAGCTGGGAACAGCGATGGTCCCAGACTGAGGGGCTCGCGGGTGAACCAATCAGAACATGGGACCCTTATCACTGACGCCATTAACATTGACCAATCCTCAGGGGTCTTCATGTAACAATTTTTATGTATCAAACTGAAGGGACAACCCAAGTATACCACCTGACTGACCCTTAACCAATAACCAAGTCTTCTATATGTATGCTATACTAACCCTACCACTCGGGGAACCGACCCAGAGTGGCGATAGGTTTTTTGTTAATTTTGCTAAGGTGACGCAAGTAGCGCGTCACGCTAAGGTAAAAAGGGCCTGCGAGCCCCACGCTGTGGAGAGAGTGTCAGGAAGGACGCGTACGATCCTTGAACATCCCTGCCGTTTGTTTAATAAACAGCAGAAACACCTTGCTTCTTGCATGTGTCTCATACTCTATCTTTTTGGGATATACGGGAGGAGTTGGGGCCTCCCTGCCCGGAGGTCCGCAGACGGCCCAGCCGACCCCGGGAGAATTTACCCCTGACAAGTTGGAGGCACTGCTGAGATCTGTTTAAGGTCCGCTTTTATTTTTATTTTTCCAAGTACTCCCGTTGCGAGGAGGCCCGGCGGCGCGGCCCCCTCTGCCGCTGCCCCCTTTTGAGGACTACAGGACCATCGCGGAACTGCGAGAAGACCGGACAGCGCAATCCGGATAGTGGCCCTCGGGAGCCGGTTGAGAAGTATCCCGCCCGCGGTTGGCGAGTGTCCAGACGTAGACCAGACGAGGGGAGGTGGCGAGCCGCTTGGAGGGGTGCACGCAGTCGAGCGGCCCCGCATCAAGAGAACTTGGTGAGTATGCCACACCCAACAAGCAATGTGAAATTGTGAGGGAGGGAGGGGGGAGGAATTGAATACGGGAGGCGGGAGATGTTGCACAGGTGCGCGGCGAAGGTTTGATAATTTAGTGTTGGCAATGAAATGAATGGTAGCGGGACGAGTGCGAGAGCAGTCCGCTACGTTACGGGAGAGAAGGGGGCGGGGCACGAAAACATCACGTGCGGCCGCTCATAGAAACTGATTGGCCTAGGTCGCGACCACGTGTAAGGTTGTGTGTGTGTGGTTTCCTACGATTTGGCAATTATTGATCAATGAGTAGATGAGGATCCCTATTGTTCGAGCATGAAACTCGATAGATAGATGATGTTTCCCTGTAGGCGGTAGCTAGCTGGTTGCCTAATACGGAAGATAATTGGCTGGTTAAGCCCTCCTGTAGAGGGGCGTATCACGCGCGAGGCGACGCAGCGTGCGCAGTCCGATTATATTATTGATTACCTTGTTCCAGGAGTGACAGGCAGACAGCTGTGGGGTTAACGGGGGTAGATTGCGAGTGTATTTTGGACTTAAAGAATATATGAAGAACTTACCAGTAGTCTGAAGAGATTGGTGACGTCACCAGCAGGGCTTACATAGGACATCTCGAGAACCAGGCATCTTTCATTTTTGAGTGGCGGGGAGGAGAGCTGTGTTAAGGGCGTGGAAACGGAGGTACACGGTAATGAGTTGATCGGGGGAAGGCGAAAGGAGGTACGTGGCTGCGCACGGAGAACGCCGGCCACGGCAAGTGCAGAGGAGGGAGGAGGAGCAAGTGAAAATAGGAAGGCGGTATAAGCATGTCACAAGGGGCATGCAGTCGCAGGGGGCTGCGTGCGCCCCGGCCGCAGGGGGCCGTAAGGGTGTTGTATAAAGGAAGAAACTAAAGAAAAGAATATACAAATGTAAATATTATATTTTACTAATTTTTCCTTAGCGGACTATCGCAAGTCCCCAAACTTACGGGGCCAGGTAAAGGTACAAGGTTGTATATTGTAAACTGCTAGTGAGGTAACCACTACCAAATAGGGGAAGGGTAACAAGTGGGGCGCTACTATGTCATATGGGACAGGATCGGGGGGTGGAGGAACACCCTCACAACCCCGCTGCAACACATATGTAAAACACTATCACCCCATAGAGAGAAATTGATCAAGTACAGCATAGAATGGACACAGGGGACGGACAACAAAATGACAACACCATAGCCGCCTAATGGTAGCTTCGATCCATATACCCAACACTCACTATTAAACTATCTGCACAATACATACAAGGGGAAGAAGTTAACGCACCACATGGAGGTGTTCAACTTGTGGAGGATGTTCCAGGGGTCCCGACCAGGACCACACGGAATGTTCATTGTAGGGGAAACAACGGGAGAGAAGGAGATTAAGGAGGAGAGAGAGAGCGGGGAAAAGGGAAGTGAAGGAACACAGAACACGGGGAGAGGACAAGAGGGAGGAGAAAAGAGTGACGACTCCACCGAAAATGAAATAAAAAAGGAACAGAGCGACGATATACCTCTAGCGAAGGTAGTGAAAACAGAGGGAGGGGGGTTGTACCCTTTAAGAGAACTAGGAGAAATAGCAAGAGAACCATAAAAGGGCAGCTGAGGGGTACTCGAACCCAGCATACAGCCCGCCTCCATATACAGCTACAGGTGGCCACACGGGAGGGGAGCGGACTAGTACAACGGGGTCAGCTCATGGGAAGATGATAGCAGGGGAGGGGAGGACCGAAGAAGAGCAGGCTACGGACATAGGAAATGATGAGTGGGTAGCTGCACAGATACTATTAAAATTACGAGGTTCATTAACAGGAGAAGAGAAGGAGGTGGCGAGGAAAATGGCGAGGATAATGGCAGGGAGAGTGAAATGGAAGGGGAAGAGGGGAAAAGAAAGGGAGAAGAGCCGTTAAGGAAAAAGGAAGAGACTTTGGAGGAACGATTAGCAGAATTAAGGGATGAACAGAATGCACTGATTAAGCAGCTCGAGAGGGGGGAAAGAGAGAGAGCACGGGAAAGGAAAGAAGGTAAGAATGAGTTGGGTAAAATGAGAGAACGAACTGAGGAGCAAAGGAGAGAAGCCGAAAGGCTAAAGGCAGCGGCAGAAAGGGTATCGAGAGCAGTACTGCGCGACAGGAAAAAAGAGGAAGAGTAGAAAGAAAAAGAAATGGCAATATGGAAGAAGAGATTACTGTCAGAAACGACAAGGAAATACGAAGAAGGGAGGATGATAGAGAGTATAATAGAAAGGGAGAGGGAGAGATGGGAAAGGAAGAAAGAAGATGAAAAGATATTAGAAAAAATGAGTTGTGAAGTAATGGAAGAATTAAAAAAGAAAAGAGAGGAAATTGGTAGGGGAATAGCTGAGAGAGAAGAAGGAGTAAGAGAAGATAGGAGGGGGGAGAGTGAAGTAAGGAGGCAGGTATATAGAGGCACAGAAGTAGCAACAACATCGGCACAAAGAGGAGCGAGTAGTAAAGAAGAAAAGGGAGGAACGGACCTAATAGACTTAAAAACAGTAACGATTGGGGGGAAAAAGACAGTTTGGGGGTTGCCATTTATGAATGACTTTTGTAGTGAGGAAGAGGAAGAAATGGGGAAGGAAGGAAGAAACAGTGAAAGGGAAAGCCTAGATAAACTATACACCACCCGGACAAATAAAGACTCACCATGGATCTGCAGGAGAAAGGAAGAACTGCAGAGAAGTGAGGAGGAGGAGCATGGAATGCCGGAGGGGCAGACACGTGGAGCCACGCCGTCACCGTCCCGTCATGCATGCTCCACCACTCCACGCTCATTACGTGCAACATGCCCATCTAAACTAGCGCCCTTCACAAGAGAACTGACACCCTATGCAGGAAGGCTTAGAGACCTCCCTGGACGCAGACAGGGAGAACGAATACACACGCCCACAATAAATAAAGGAAATGATGAAAGAAGGGGAAGTGGTGGAGGAGAAAGAGTGGAGAGCAGGAGAAATATGGACGAAGCTGACGATGTAGAAGAGACGGAAGAAGAGGAGGGGTGTGAGGACTCGATTTTGTGGAACCCAGGGGGTAAAACGGGACACAACTTAATGCCTCTTCTAGAGAGGGGAGGGGTTAGACCACAATACGTTCCTTGGAAGCATGCAGACAAGGAAAATATAAAATGCAGACTCCCATCATTAAGTGGATGTGCGGGTAAATGGATATATGAAATGGAAAAACACACTGCAGGACAGAAGTTGGCAGTGGGAGATGTAAAGGGCCTTCTCATATCAATATTAGGTGATGCTGCGGATGACATCTGGAAGAGAGCAGGCTTCCCCGGGGTAACAATAACAAACACATCTCACGATGGGGCACCATTCGCAAACTGCAGACATGCATTATGGCAGGCACTGAGGGTACAGTATCCGGACACATCAGACATAGGAGCTATTACCTCGCGCAAGATGCGTGAGAACAAAGATCCTGTTGATTATATCCAGGAAATTCAAGAGAAGTGGCGTGTGGAAACTAGAGAACAATGGGACAAAATACCAGCAATATTCTATCATATACTAGTACAGGGGCTCCCAGAAGCAGTCCAGAAACAATTGAAGAAAGTAGTGGGGATGGAAGCAAAAGCATGGCCAGAAATACAACTGACTATAGTGCATCATTGCAGGACATGGCAAGAAAAAATGAAAAAAAAGGAAGAGGATAGGAAAACGGAAGAGGCTAAACTAGTACAGAAGAAACTCACTAAATACACGATGGAAGGCGCACTAATAACTACACCTGCCACAATAACTTAAAGCCCCACACAGGTAGTGGCTGCACAAGACCCCTCCCAAATACAATCATCGAAGACTGTAACACAACAAATGCCGCCACCCCAACCATGCACGACTAACATGGGAGGAGGATACACAACGCCAGGAGCTGGGTATTATAATTACAACCGGGGAAGGGGAGGAGTAATGAGAGGGAGAGGATACGGATTTAACACACAACAACAGGTGGGGGGCCTTAGGAATTCTTACCCCACCGGGTACACAACATATCAGGACAACACAGGAAGCTTTCCATGGCAGAACAGGGAACCACCGGTGTGTTGGATTTGTGGATTGGTGGGCCACATGTCGCGTACGTGTAGAGTGAGACCAGGCACACCGTTGTGGAATGAACAGGGACAACAAGAGCTCCCGCAGGAACAGCAGGGCATCCAGCAACAGCAGACATTGCAACAGGCAAATGGACAGCAACAACTAGTAACACAACAACAGCCACGGACATACCTACCGCCTCAACAGGTAGCGATTACACAACAACCCCTAGCACAGCTAGTACAGCCACCTACACAAGTTCAAGACCATAACATAACCTCGACCAATACCCAACTATAGCAAACACAACTGGGTAGGGTGACAGTGCTGGGACACAACCCTTACACGGGAAGTGGTCAATCATTATACCCCCAATAGGACAGCCCACAGACGACCTTGGTGTGTCCCATCCTGTCGGTAACACCTAATAGTGCGGAGGAACCACGCATAGAGGTAACGATAGGTGACAAAAAATTATCATTCCTTGTCGACACCGGGGCGACCCGGTCTTGCATAAGGGAAGGTAAATTTAAGATGTCAGGTGAAGCCATGAACACCCAAGGATTCTCTGGGGCTAGGGGGTTGGTTCCCTTTACTGATAACATTCCCTTTTCAATAGGGGATTATGACATGTCAGTCCCACTTTTATATTCCAGGGCCTCACCAGTAAATATAATGGGGAGGGACATAATGAGCAGGTTGAATATGACGATCTCCTTTACGGAGGACGGCATAGTTTGCTCCACTCCAGGAATTAACATGCTCACGGCGCGACAGATCATGCAGGCATACTGTGGACAGACAGTGATTAGGGCTGAGCCAGTAGATGGTGAACTGTTCCAGTACGGGACAGACATGGCATTTGCATGGATGCCAGGGATAGAGGGAAAGATCTGGAGGAGGCCAGCAGCCTACTTGTTTAGACCAGAAACGCCAGCTAACGAACCAGAAGGAAAGGTCATTTCGGTGGCCATAGAGAGCATCATAGCAACCGCTGATTACATTGCAGTGCATGCCCAAGACAGAGAAGGAAGAGCGTGGAGGGCAGTGATAGCACTAGCAGAGGGATGTAGACTTACCCAGGTGCCAGATGAGGAGCTCTTCTCAGGTGAAAAGGAAGAAGGTGAAATGGTATTTATGATGAGTGTGGAAATATGGTTAAGGGTGACATACAAACAAGTGGCACAGAAAATTGCAATGGCACTTGACGCACCCACGTCCACCCCGGTTTCCTTTTTTGAGGAAGACATGGCAAAAGTACCCACATCACTATGGACTACTAGCCCCTATGACGTGGGGTGCATAAAAAGCATAGGGGGGGTAAGAATAAAACTGAAAAAGGGTGCAATACTCCCCAGAGTAAAACAGTACCCACTATCAAAAGAGGCAGATGAGGGCATATGTGAAACAATAACGGCCCTTATAAATAATGGCATATTGGTCCCATCAGAATCCCCATGCAACACAGCTGTATACCCAGTGTGCAAGGCCAAAGGTGGATCTTGGCGCTTCATACAGGACCTCAGGCCCTTGAACAATATAGTGGAAGCAGAATACCCAATAGAAGCAAACCCGGCCACAATATTGTGCGGCATTCCGGCAGAGGCGTCACAGTTTACAGTAATAGACCTTAAAAATGCCTTTTTCTCAATGCCACTGCACCCAGACTCACAAGATCTGACAAGCTTCACTTACAGAAACGCAAAGTGGAAACACACCAGATTGCCACAAGGGTACTGCGAGTCACCCTCAATTTTTAACAGAGTAATACAGATGGACTTGGGTAACATTGAAGTGGAAAGCACAGTGTTGCAGTATGTTGATGACATAATAATTTGCAGCACAAGCGAAAAAAGATGCAGAGAGGACTCATTAAAGATGCTGACAATACTAGCTGAAAAAGGTTACAAGGTAGACAAGGAAAAGCTACAATACTGTCAGGAACAAGTACTTTACATTGGACAGCTCATATCCCAATATGGAAGACAGGTTGCACCACAAAGAGCACAGGCAATTTTAAAAACACCATTGCCACAAACAGTGAGAGAACTACAGCAGTTCCTTGGCCTGTGCAACTACTGCAGAGCATGGGTGTTTGATTACAGCTCATACATAGGACCTCTGCTTGAGGGGTTAAAAGAAGCTAACAAAGGGGAGAAAAAGTTGGGGTGGACAATGGAAATGAAAGAGGCTTTTTTTTTTTTTTTTTTTTTTATTGATTTGGTTGAAACAAATCAACCTTTCAACAAGGTTACAGAACACAGATAAAATATTATACAAAAGATGAAAATGACATAACAGTTGAATAGTGTACAGCAGAACACCACATCTGGTCATATGCTTGAGAGAGAACTGTCTGACTGAATAAGCACAAAAAAAGAAAACGCATAAGGAAACATAAACATGATGACGAAATATCTCTGACAGACCATTCATTGTTTCATCTCATAGTTATTTAAACATAGAATTAAAAGGCCAACAACTAGATCTCAATGAGTGTGAAAAAATGATAATTCAATTGAATTTGTTAATCAAACATCTGGACTTGTCAGGGACAGGCTTTCAATAAATTTGACAACTGCAATTTGAATAGGCAAGTACGCAGAATTCAAAATTGTGTGCCAACATGCCTCATATTCTAAAAAACCCAAGTGCCGGCAATGACGTCCCATAAACTTGAGTCTATGAGAAGTAAGAGCAGGACACTCAATGATCAGATGCTCTAAAGTCTCCGGTTGGCAAGTGTTTCTGCAAAAACGGCAAAAGTTATCATTAACTGATATTATCTTGCGTCTGTAAAGAATGGCTTTGGTTGGCCAAAGGTTAAAACGTAGACGCATGATTGCATAGCGGATATGGACTGCTGGAGCTTTAACTAGATAGAAAGGGAGTGTTTTCATCTTTTTTGGAGGAAAGCGGAGAACATTACCATCACAGTAAGTTAGGCACAATTTGTTTGTCTAAATCCAATCAAAATCATACAGCTGTTGCTTTGCCTTATCAGGATTGTTAATTAATGTATCAAGAGAGACTTCTGCCCTACTTAATGCTGAGTATGCAGTAGTCACCCACGAGGCAAAGAATTTTTGAGTAGTATGAAACATATGAGATGCAAGTTCTGATAGTAGTGTACGATCTCTGGATGCTAATAGACATTTTCTGAAAAGTGCACACAAACGCCAAAAATATAAGGTTTCGAGTGAAATAAGGCCCAACTCATATCTAATCCACGAAATGGGGATACAAGCTGGTAAACGTAATATCTTTTTCCAGAATTGACTTTCCCATGTGTGGAAGGCGAGTTTAGATTGGCATGCAAGAGTTTCAAGACCATACAATATTGAAGGCACCGCTTTCTGGTTCCAATAGGCAACAGCTGGTAGAATAGAAAATTTGCCATATCTGGACATAATCAAACAAGCTTGTGACGAGGCCGTTGTCACCTTTTTCAAAACTCCTTCCAAGTGTGCCTTAAAGGAACCCCGCAGTTCGAATATCATACCTAAATAGGTGTATTGAGGGACAATCAGCAGATTTACCTGATTAATGTTCCACATGAATGATTTGTTTCTTTTGGTAGGTTGATACAACATTATCTGAGATTTGTTAGTATTGATTTTTAAATCATTCTGAGAAATATAAGAGTCAAAAGCTGTCAACAGTTTCTGCAAGCCAATCTGAGTTTTTGACAGTAATACCAAATCGTCAGCATACATTAAACTTTGAACATGTTTATTATTAATTTTTGGAGAGTCTGAACCAAGATTTTGAAATGCGAAGGCTATATCATGAAGAAAATAGTTAAAAATAGATGTCGCCAGAAGACAGCCCTGTTTGAGCCCACGAGCCGTGGGGATAGAGGAAGACAAAGCTCCATCGAGGCTTAGTCGAACGTAAATACACGTATCAGAGTGGAGAGCCAAGAGGATATCAAACAATGTTTGCGGACAATGGTCACGTTTTAATTTTGTAAAAAGAAGAGAGCGAGAAATAGAGTCGAAAGCAGAATGTAAATTAATGAACGCCAGAAATAAGGACTGTTTCGACTCTTGACATTGGGCTTTAATAGAGTTCAGTGCAAAGAGATTAACTTGGGTACCCATACCCGCAATAAAACCAGTCTGGAACGGGTCTCTATATGAATTCTGAAGCGTCCACTTATTAAATTCACTCAATACAAGTTTAGTGAAAATTTTACTCGGTGAATCTAAGAGTGCAATTGGACGATAGTTCTGAGGGGAACACCTATCACCTTTTTTAAATATCGGGATGATAATAGAGGATTTCCAGGATAAAGGTATGGAACATGAATGCATTATATCTTGAAAGATGCAGTAAAGTATGCGAGCCCATCTGCCAGGATTTAATTTCAACATAGCATTGGAAATGCCATCTGGGCCAACAGCTCGAGAGGGACTGGCTTTTTTGATGATTGAGGCAATGTCCTCTATTGTAAAAATCAGGTTCCAATAAGGGGCTCTGACAGAGCGAAAGGAGTCTGGGTCAAAAGTGACATCAGCATACAAATTTGTGAAATACACAATCCATTGTGATTCGCTTACAGCATTTAGTTGTGCGTCAGCATCTCTATTATATGCATGATTGTGTAGAAGATGCCAAATTTGAGCCGAGTTTTTGTTGGCGAGGGATTTTAGCATTAATTCACTGTCGCGTTGAAACATCAATGATTTATGACCCTTGAGCCAGTTTTTGTATTGTGTTTTCAAATGAGTTAGCGCTTGCGAACGATCGCAGGAAGTGGAGTTTTGTATCTGGCGCTTTAGACGCCTAAACTCCGTCTTACGTTCTTTAACCAATTGATCATGGATGTGGGGGTGTTTAGTTTGAAGTTGCATGGGAGTAGAAATGGTGTGCGCAAACGGTGCAAGTATATCAATGTATTGAACACCCACTGAATGCAAATTCTTTTGAATTAGTGACTCAAATTCATTTAGTCGATGATCTGTCCATGTCAGTCTAGATCTGGCTGAATTGATGGCAAATCCAGAACTGGCTGAGGAAAATTTAGAAGCAGAAAATTGCCATGAGATAGTCAGGAAGAGTAGCTTATGATCACTACCAGGATAGGCAGAGATTGAGAGATCCTGACAAAATTTGAACAGAGGAGAATCTACAAAAATGTAATCAATTGTACTTGCACTGTTATTGCGATACCAAGTTGATTGCGGAGGTGAATCACTTTTGAGAGCTCCATTGATCATAATAAAATTGCGTTCGTTCATGAGGTGGATCCACCGGGAGCTGTCTTTTGAATATGGGTTGTTAGTAATACAATTCATGTTGAGATCCCCAAGTATGATGGTGAAATTGGTGATGTTCGCCATATTGATAATATCCAACAATGAAATAAGACCACAGTAAAAATCATCATCAGAGCAAGCAGCAGGGTTTCTGTACACATTCAACAAGGCGAGCGAGGCAGTTTTCAGATCAATTTTGACTAGTTGTAGGTAGGCCCCAAAGGAAGCCCATGCGTGTACATGAAGACCAGCCTTTTGGAGCACAGCAACCAGTAAGCCAGAAGTAGGTCTGCCTTTAGTTCGAATGGCCGGTAGCAAAGAGATTTCATACCCGTCCCACACCGGGGGGACTAAAAGCCAAGTCTCTTGTAAGGTGAAAATGTGATAGATTACAGGCATGGATTTAATGGAAACATGTAAGTGATTGTGCCCCCTGGTATTCCAACATGCAAGATTCAGAAGATTGGTATTCTGGCACAATGATGGTTAATTCTGAGAAAAGATCCGAGAATCATGCATTGTATTGATGTCATTTCTATCAAGTTGTTGTCTTTCATAAATGCGTGGATGTGGGATGGGGACCCTAGTTTGGGGTGTGGTGACAGACGGCTCAAGTGCCAATAGAAATCCCATTTCAAACAGAGTCATTCTCGCTCGCCAAATGGTATTGGCAACAATGGTCGATGGAATCCATAGTCTGATAACAGAGTTGGAAGAGGCAGAGATAAATTCAATTTGTGCTATATCAAAGGTAGTGATATCCCTTAATGCTTCAATGTCACTAAAGATATTTAAGACACTCCTTCTATTCAAGTTATAAGCAGGGTATGGGCCAGCTCGACATTTTAAAATAAATGTGCAGGGCGAGAGAGAGGCAGAGGCTTGAGCGGATTGGGGAGGAAGACGTCTTAATTCAGACTGGGGGGGCTTAGACTGGCTGAGTTGGTGCGCGTGTTGCGAATGCAAGTCTTTGAGCCCAGACACTTGAGACTCAAGATTGTACTGCTCAAGACTAGAGGAGTTGGTCGTAACAGGGGAATTAGAAACAGAACGGGGGGTGTCTGGCATAACAGACCTGAGTTGAGGCATGGGAATTGCGGAGAACCTTTCCTCCAGAAATTTGTCAACAGCTTGTTTCAACTCATTTAATGGGTCTAGATTTAAGGCAGATGACACAGCGGTGGGCCGACTAACACTTTGGGCAAAAGAGACAGTTTTTTTGGGTGGCATGTCGATTAGTACTCGATCAGCATCTTGGTCTGATGTCTCAAGTGATGCAACCAAATCGTCCAAAGGGGGGTGGGGAGCTATCCGTGCCGAAGTAACAACAGGCACAGCAGAAGCCGTCTCCTTTGGGCTTACAGCCATTGAAATATTCGCTTGCACCAGTGCAGGGGCAGGGGTGGCTAGGGGTTTTGTGGGGGGAAGATTCTGGAGGGGAGCTTTCGACCCCGCTTCCAAAGACCCACCAATGGCTTTAAAAAAGGCATTCAGAGTGTTTTTGTTGCCTCGACGAGGCATCTGTTTCTTTGTTTTTTTCAATACGGCATGGGTATTTTTTAAGATCGTTGTGGACCTGAACTTTCCGCTAGGGGCTGCCGGCGTTACTGCCATAATGGGATTTGCAGGCGAGGAGCCCTCAGAGGTGGGCAATATGTCAGTGGGAGCAAAGGCAACTGACTGTAGAGGCACCTCAGGGACAGGCACCGAGGCAATGTTATTTGTGACCGGCTGAGTGTGGGGTACAGGAACAGGTGCCACAGAGCTAGAAGAGGTGTCAAGTGCACAAATAACATTGTGAAAATGTGGCAAGGAAGATGGAACATTCGCACTTTTCACATGTGAGGCGCAATTCGCGGGGGGCGCAGCTGTGCCTGTCTGTCTGTCTAGAGTAGTGAAGCTACCACAAGTAATAATGGAGGCCTCACAACTCTCTATTGGCCGTGTAGATGGTAAAGGTGGAGCGGGAATCAACTGATCATTGTGACGACTCCAGTGTAGGAGTTCCTCCAGCTGTAAGCCTTGGGTTGTAATCTTTGTGTTCATAATGTCAAACAAGTTATGCATTCCAAGAATAGAGGTATTGATGGCTTGCAAAGCTGCTTCAACACCAATGCTGGAGCCTGTAGCAAACGTATTGCGGGCAGGAACTACAGCACGAGGCGTAGGAAGAGCGAAGGAAGCAATTGCAGAGTCTATCGGAGTAGGGTTGGGGTGTGGTGGAGAGGGGCTGAATTGGGCCGTATCACACTGGGAGTGTACTGACTGCAAAGTTTCATGGTGACTAGCATATAATGAAATGCTGGTACTATCTAGTATTATAGGAGAACCTGGAATGATAGGCGAGAGGGTTTGGTTAGAGTAAGTGCTAAATTTCCTCTTCACGTTCCGTACATTCAATGAAGCAAGCATCGTTTTGTCGGAAATGCCCCGAGTGCGAACAGGACTCGTCAGAGCAATAGATGGGCCGGAGGGCGACACACACGGGACAGGTTGCTGACCCATAGTCGGAGTGTGGGACCCAGCAGACTCTTGTGGCAGAGAGAGAATGGTCTTGGGGGGCCCAACCGACGGGCCCATGTTAGAAGTAACAAGAGTGGCACCGACAGGGGTTCTCGGGGACAGAATGAATGCTGGAAATTTCGTCTGAATAAGCCCAGTGCTAGGACAACTAGGCTTCGAATGTAAAGCAAAATCTGGCATATTTGATTTCAGAGAGTACGGCACAAAAGACATTCGTTATGGGATGAGACTTGTACTGACCTGGGGGAGCTAGATAAGGACTGGGTAGGGTAACACCAGCGCTAGAGAGACAAGCCGCAACCGCAGTAACGCGGTGAAGCGGTAAAGCGGAACTTAGCCGTGAACTTGCTCGTGCGCGCGCGCTGTGCGCGTAGGGCTGTCTTTAGTAGGAAATGAGGGAGTGAGAAAACCCGCCTTTTCCTCGGCAGGGCTAGCAGGAAGTGTCAATCAGAAGGCTGGTGTAACCAGTAAAGCAATCCGCTTCAATTTGAGAAGGAACACTGTGAAGCAAACAAACAAACAAACATATGTCAAAAAGTTGCAAAAATGCTGAGGAGCTGAAAACTCCCTCTAGTGGACTTAAAGGTCCAAGTCCTCTAGCCAAAGCAGTCACCTGGCTAGGCGAGAGGTAGTCCAATCCAAAGGCAAAATGCAGAGAAGCAGCAGCTACAAAGTCCTCACGAGCGGTAAAGCGGAACTTAGCCGTGAACTTGCTCGTGCAAGAGGCTTTTGATAAACTGAAAGATGCAATATCAACCGCTCCAGTACTGGCCACCCCAGATTATGAACGACAATTTTTCATATTTTCACATTGCGACTCAACAGTGATGAAAGCAGTGTTGGCTCAAAAAACAAGCATGGGCTACAAACCAGTAGCGTTTTACAGCGGTCACTTAGATCCTGTGATGCTAGGTCATTTCCCTTGCGAACAAGGTGTCGCCGCAGCTGCCTTTGCGGTAGAGAAAGCATCAGCAATCACCATAGGGTGCCCAACCACACTGTTTGTGGAACATGCGCTATTTGCAATATTGAACAAGCCTAAGTCCACACTAACAACACAAAGGGTGTCAAGTTATGAGATTATATTATCTAGAGCTGAATTGTCAATTGTTAGATGCAGCACAGTCAACCCTGCAAGGTTTATAGCAGAGGCAATTGAGGAAGGAGACTATGCACACGATTGTACAAAGATTACTGAAATGTATTCATGCACCAGAAGGGTTGAAGAGAATGCACTAGAGGGAGGTGATCTCTTGTTCATTGATGGGTCATCAACGATTGACCAAAGTGACGGGATTAGGAGAACTGGGGCAGCAGTGGTGAAAATGACAGAGGCGCCGGTGTGTGTGGCGATGAAGTGCGTACAATTACCACAGCATTACTCTGCCCAAGCAGCGGAATTGGTCGCACTGATCTTGGCGTTGAAGGAAAGTTTTGACAAGCGAGTGACCATATATTCCGACAGTGCATATGTCACATCTACTGTCCATTCCGGGTTGTCCAAGTGGAGGAGAAGAGGGTTTAGGAGAGCTGACGGCACCCCAGTGCAACATGCCCTCTTATTAGCTGAACTAATTGAAGTAATAAATGACCCCCAAGAATTAGCCTTGGTAAAATGCACCGCACACACTAATGGAGAAGATCATATTTCAAAAGGGAATGCAGCAGCAGATGCACACGCGAAGTATGCTGCATATTTTGGCGAGGTATGGAACCCCCCAGAGCCAGAGAGAGGGAGAGGGAGGGGAATAGCTAAGGAGCTATTAGTAAGAGAAGGGTACACCCATCTCCCAGCCACACAGATAATGGAGCTATAAGCGGCTGCACCCATGGCAGAAAAAGAAATATGGGTAAAAAGAGGATGTACAATGTCACCAACTGACGCACTATGGCGCCAGGGTAGCACTGGAAAAATGGTAATGCCACTGGCACTATTGAACATCGCCCTGAGCCAACTACACCACCCAGCCCACACAGGCAAAGAAGTAATCGCAGCACGAATTAGGGAAGATTGGTTCTGCCCCGAGTTAAATTCCCATGTGTCAAATTTTGTCAGCAATTGTCTCACATGTCAACAGTTCACGGCCGGTCACACGCTGAAGGTGATAAAAGGTACTATACCCCGGCCAGAGGGACCCTTCCGACACATCCATATTGACTATGTTGATATGATCAACGTATGTCAAGGAAATAGGTATATGATTATAGTTGTGTGCCCATTCTCTAGGTGGATCGAGGCAGAGCCCTGCTCACACCCAGATGCATTCCGAGCAGCTAAATTCCTAATAAGGGAGGTCTTTCCCAGGTGGGGAGTGAGCGAAATATTGCGGTCAGACAACGGGCCGCATTTCGCCAATGAAATGTTCCAGCATATCACGTCCTTACTGAACATCAAGCATAAATTTGCATGTGCATATCACCCGCAGGCCAACGGTATATGCGAACGCCTGAATGGCCTATTAAAAGAGACAATTGCAAAAATACAGCAAACAACAAAGAAGAGTTGGCTGTATTGCCTTCCGCTAGCCCTATTTGAGTTAAGGAATAGACCAGGCTCCGACTACCACCTCACTCCTCACCAGGTGGTGACCGGACGCCAAATGCGCCTTCCTCTGACGCCAACATCAAGAGCATTTACCGACCATGAGAGCACTGCAAATGTCCTTGGTGATGAAATGTACCAATATGTGTCTTCTTTGATTACTAGTGTGGTGTTTGTGTCTCAACATCTCGAGCGCACGAGGGGCGGGTCTAAGAGTGATCAACAAGAAGACGCGGATGAAGAATTGGAAAAGAGAAAACTGTGCAAAATTGCCAAAGGCGACCACGTACTACTCCGCAATTTCAACAGAAAGTGGAACAGCCCACGCTTCACTGGCCCCCACCTGGTAGAGGAGGTATCAACGAGAGCAGTAAAGCTACAGGACAAACGTGCCTGGAATCACCTGCACGACGTAAAGATCTGCAAACTCCAGACCCGCCCTAGCGTCACCGACAGGGCCATTGGAAGAGCAGCAACAGCATCGCCAACGGAGGAAGGGACTTCTACCGCAACTAACTGCCAAAGTGTCCCCATACCCTGCCACCCCCCTGATTCCCCAGAGACAACTACCGAAATAAAGAGGGGTAACTACCATACCGCTCACCCCATGGTCACACGTTCAAAGAGTAAAGAAACCTCTACCAGTTGAACCCCAAACACTCTGCCCATTGACCCCCTACCCACTGCAATAATAACCCAACTGAAGGACATTGTTTTGCACATACACATGTAAACACGTGAATGTTCTCTTTTTTTTTCTCTCGCACATGCAGGTACGGTGTATTATTGTACTGTTAAGAAAGCAGATAACTAACAAAGTTCACTGCCCAGAAGGAGTAGATGGTACCCTCGGACAATAACTACCGCAAGAATTATCGCACCAATTTGTCTATTACATAAAAAGGCCAAAGCACCTGAAAAGAAGGAGGGTACGTGTCTACTACAGAGCTCTCCTCTTGGCCATAGAGCAATCAATGCCCCACATCCAGCCATACTTGCCTGTCCTAAGAGATAGATCGCTTAGATTGGCGTGGGAACAGCTCTTCGCCTGGGCACTGAACGACTACTTGATAGGGAGAACTTGAAAACAACAACTAACACTAATAACAAGCATATTGAGAATTTTCAGGCGGGCAACTTTAACGTCGCAAGAATTAGCTGCCGGACTGCAGCAAGGTAAGAGCAAAATGCCGGTGAAACTAGCCTCTGTAATAAAGATGATAGGGATTTTGATGATCACCGGGTTTGTGGCTGCCTCTGTATGGCGGTACAACTATGCTATCAATATTTTTGCTGTTCCCAAACCTAATATACCCCCACCCCCAGCTGCAACAGGTGTTACGTCAGGTGGTACTAGCGAAATTCCACACAAGGGTAATAGAGTTAAACGCAGCACATACTCAGAGAATAAAGATATTGACAACTACATACAAAATTCAGCACACGTCTCTAACAACATGTGGTACCAACACATGACCAAAATAGGTAAACAAACAACAGAAGACGGCTGCTACGTCTGCTCATTGATCCCATACGCCATGAGTGCATCCCGAACTTTTGTTGCCACGGAAATAGATGAAAAAACAGCATGATGTATAATATACCTGGCACTGTTCCAAACAAAAGGGAGATTTGAAGGGAACACGGTACACCTGGTATGGAAATCACGTGACACATACCCGTACGAAAATAACTTCCTTAAGAGTTATTTGAGCTACCACAAGACCAGTTTACATGCCGAAGCATTCAGATACATAAGCGGCCCTGAAAAAGGAGAAACGAAGAAAGTTACACTACAGTACCTACCATGTGATTGGTACGCCACTGAAGCTGCTGGTAAACAAGGATGTTGGGAAAGACCACTGATAATAATAACAGGAAAGGTGTACCTGGGTGACAAATGGGACATAGGAGTGGTTGGCAGCAACATGGTAACGAGAGAAGATACTACAACTATTGCAGAGCACAACAACAGATGTTGGATGACTTGGGTCAAGTACGTACCTATGCTAACATGGATAGAGAAGGATGAGGACCCAATAACGATACTGCCGATGACTGTACCTAAGATATGCTACCAACACAAAGGAGAAGTAGACGTAGGATACAACACCAACTGTGCAAGTGTGACAGAGCTACCTGAGGGGGGAGCAGGAACAGCAGTAGTAATGGACCATTACTGGGCCTGTGGAGACAAGGCGTACCACACACTGCCCCCTCTGTGGAATGGTGTATGCACAATAGTACACGTTAATGTACCATCACTAGTGGTGCCCCAGAAACATGTGAATATGGCGAACTTCCCCAAAATGGATGAAGGGAACAAAAGGAAGAAGAGATCTGCACAGCCTCGGAAAGGGCCAGAGAACCGACGCAACGGCAACAACACTGCCCTGAACAGAAGGAAAAGACAAGTAGAACCTCTGACAGGAAATTACCTGTGGGGAAGGTCGGAAACAGCACTCACCTCAATCCCGCCGGAACACAGACTATTCAGCAGAGCAGCTATGTTCTTCTCCTCAATTATACATCCTGGACTGCAGGCCTACGCAAACGCAAAATGGCTCCAGATAACTAGGTGGGAACTGATGATGACAATTAACTCTACAGTAAATGGATTCAACGCAATAAAAGAGGAATTGCGAGCAGTGAGAATGGTTGCACTACAGAACAGATATGTACTGGACCTCCTCACAGCAATGGAAGGAGGAGTTTGCGCAAAGATAGGACAATCATGCTGCACATTCATTCCTGCTAACGATGCTGACAACGGTACACTCACAGAAGCAGTATCACAATTGGTCCAGATGTACTCCAAAATGATGGACGAAAGTAAAGGTGTAAAAAAGGACGAGAGCTGGTTTTCGATGCTATGGTCATGGATGCCATCTTGGCTGTCAGACGGGCTGAAGATCATAGTTGGATGCATTATTTTGGCTGGAGCTGCACTTATCTTAATAAGGTTTTGGAAGGCCCGGAAGGCACGCACCACAGATGAGATGATCGAAATGGTCGGTATGCACCCCTTGATGCCAGCAGATGACGGCCAACACGCAGGCACCATAATAAAAGAGAGAGAGAGGTTGCGCAACCAGATCATCACTAATCACCTGGACCCACCATCTGTGAAGCTCGAGAACCCAAGAAACCCAAGGAGCTACATAGGGAAATGGGTATACTGCCCACCTGGAGGAACCTGTGTATATATGTACTGGTCATTTGAAGACCATGTCAACCACTATGGACATTTGGGAGGAGTAACTAAAATATGGAGAGTAAGAGGAGATAAGGAAAAGGATATGTTTGTGGTCGACAAGTCGACCACAGGGGGGACTGAAGTGGGAAAAGCGACCAAAAGGCTCCCACCAATCCCCTCTCAACCATGGCCTAGAGGATCACGGCCCAGACACCCGCCACGAGAGGAGTTTGCCCATCTCCCAGACGACCAAATACCCTGGTACAAGAACATACGGATGTGCCCACTCGCATGCCCACCCGCATGCCCACCAGCCTGCCCTGCACATGCCGACACCTGCGGCATGGATGAACTCGACTAAACCATCTAGCACCAAATCAACACATCGTTAGAGATGCCATGACGACCTACATAACGGTCAGCACACTCGTGCAACATACACACCGGACACTCCCACATCAATTCACACGAAGAACATAATCAGTGCTATGATGTAGGCGACGGACACACCCACGGACGTGCATCTTTATTATTTTCAACATAGGCTTTTCAAATGCAGAAACGCAAGACACATAAAGAATTCATCTAAAAAGGCTTGCTCACGCTTCTTCTAAAACCATGTACCATAATGAGGAATATAACGAAGACACGATACTGAGGATAGAGCAATATGATACCATAACCTACAGCACCCTACATTAAATGGTTCCTCCTATGCACCAGGCCCAAGTAGGCCGCAAGCAAAAGCTTTCATGAACATTGAATGAGCAAGGGTTCGGTTGCTGACCCTGCAGAATGAGCCCAGCGAAAGCAGACAGTCAAGAGCACAACGTTGCAAACTCTCATTCCGCAAGCCGACGCCAAGGTCGCACCTGCAAGATAAGCCAGGCAGACAGTGAGAAATGTAATATTAATTGTGCAGAATTCTGCCTCAACCACGGTCCCCACCTCACGTGACCAAGCCGAACTTGATAGGGTGCCAAGCCCAGGAGGAAGAAGGCGTCTGGATCCCCCCGTCTCAAGACACAGGCAGATACAATTAAGTGACTCAACAGACATCTGCGACGGTGGGAGTAGTCGGCCTTCCTGCTTATGAATAAGTCCTCACATTGTCTGCACACACCCATAGTGAAACATTGTTGCAAATGACAGGTGCACCGCGAGCTGGGAACAGCGATGGTCCCAGACTGAGGGGCTCGCGGATGAACCAATCAGAACATGGGACCCTTATCACTGACGCCATTAACATTGACCAATCCTCAGGGGTCTTCATGTAACCATTTTTATGTATCAAACTGAAGGGACAACCCAAGTATACCACCTGACTGACCCTTAACCAATAACCAAGTCTTCTATATGTATGCTATACTAACCCTACCACTCGGGGAACCAATCCAGAGTGGCGATAGGCTTTTTGTTAATTTTGCTAAGGTGACGCAAGTAGCGCGTCACGCTAAGGTAAAAAGGGCCTGCGAGCCCCACGCTGTGGAGAGAGTGTCAGGACGGACGCGTACGATCCTTGGCCATCCCTGCCGTTTGTTTAATAAACAGCAGAAACACCTTGCTTCTTGCGTGTGTCTCATACTCTATCTTTTTGGGATATACGGGAGGAGTTGGGGCCTCCCTGCCCGGAGGTCCGCGGACGGCCCAGCCGGCCCCGGGAGAATTTCCCCCCGACAAGTAGCTGGATTTAGGCAAACTCTCTAGTGAGGAGAAAAATATGATGAAAATAATCCCCTAACTCACCCCAGGAATGTAGAGTATCTAAATGATAAGCAATCATGCAGAAATGCCTGTTATATTGGTAAGAAGCAAGTAGCTATAGAGGAAATGGCACTCTGGTGCCTCCTCATGCCTAGGGGTATCATAGTTCCTAATGGTGTCTAAAACTCCAAAGTAAAGTACATTAAACCCGATGTAGAGTATGGAATGTGCAACTCACCAATTATGTGTGAATGCTTCATAGGCCATCCAGGTGGTGATATTGTGATATATCAGGACATGTGAAAAAAACTCTTAAAAGTGGAGCTGACAAGATCTATCCCAATCCTAGAGGACAGTAAAATTGTATTGTAGTCATATTAATAGAGTGACTATTTCAAGTGTCACGTGGGAATGCAAGGTCCCTAAAAAAAAAACTCACCGTATTTAAATCAAACAGTACTCATATGAGGAGTAAGGGATCTCTAGTAGATGGGTATCCCCATGAGTAGAGGCGCTGTGGATGTGCCGTAATCTATAGAAAGATGGGAATATATAAAATGTTCTCAATTTATTTGTCAACCAAAAGGAAGATAATCAAACATCACAGGGACCCAAGTAAGAATACCTTGTGCTGCTAATGAGTCTCCATGGGTGTGCTACGAATTCAGATAGCGGCACGACATGCAGATATATCAGCATGTGGGTGCTGGGTTTATGGATTAATATCTGGAACAGTTAAAAAAAAGGGTAATGCGGTGATTGTACATCATCAGAGGAGCTGCAGGTATACCATATTAATGTTGAATTACCTTCTTAAAATCATAAACTGAGTGTCAGCAACTAATCTGGTGTCCACTATTTCAGACCGTAATCAACACTTGCAATCCTAGCGGGGTATACGTACCCGATATGTGGGCTGGTATCTAGTAGATGAGATGAAGCGTAATTGACTCAGTACATGATAATCACTACACGGTAGGGGTGCTGTTGGTATAGATGTACTCCAAAAAATGATAAAAAGACGAGTGTACGTCCCTACAATGGGAGATTCGTTCCTGCATCGGTTGGCTAGGAAACCAGAGTATGCATCTGGTGAATGCGGCGGGCAGCTGCCGGAATCTGTTCAATCTGTTGTATTTATTTATTTTATTTATTTGCATTTATAAAGCGCACAAAACTGCCCTGGGGCATCGTGGCGCTGTTACAGCAGACTTAGTCTTGAACACAAACATAGGAATATGTTTACAGATGTAAACCGAGTTACAGAGTACGTTTCACATTAGTAATAAACATTGAGCTTAGGGGTTATGCTATGCTGTGGTTACAATGCAAGCATGAATGTGCATGTGGAGGACTTTAGCGGAATAAGAGGGTTTTGAGGTTTTTACGGAAGGTGTGGTATGATTTTTCGTTCCTTAGTGAGGTAGGTAAGGAGTTCCAGTTTTTAGGTGCGAGGTGTTGGAAGCTGGTTCCTCCCGCCCTGGATCTTTGAAACGTAGGGACATCAATCATGTTGGTGCGGTGAGCTCTGGTGGGTCTGATGGAGGCTTTCGGTGTGATTCTTTCTGCGAGATAGGGTGGGGCATCCAGGGAGAGGCATCTATGTGTGATGGTCATGGCTTTGAAAAGTATGCGTTCCTTCACGGGTAGCCAGTGAGCATCTTTCCTTGCTTGCGAGATGTGTTCTCTTTTTGGAATGGACAGCGCTGCCCGGAGCGCGTTGTTTTGCGTGATTTGGAGTTTTTTTAGGTTGTGGGCGGAGGTGCCTAGGAACAGGGCATTACAGTAATCTAGTTTTGTACCTATAGTGGCTCTGGCGATGGACAGGCAATTTTTAGTGGAGAGAAAAGGCTTGACAGCATTTATCACCTTGGTGGTGAGTGCTGAGGAAGAGGCTATGGCGTTGACCTGGCGAGACATAGATAGTGAGGCATCTAGGTGAACACCTAAGGTTTTAACAGTCTTGGAGACTGTGATGGTGGAGTTGTCGATATTGAAGGATTTGTATTGGGGGGGGAGTTTGTTGAGAATTTCATTGGTCCCTACTATGAGGATTTCGGTTTTGTCCCCGTTTAAGCAGAGGCCGTTGGCCGCCATTCAAGTTTGGATGGCTGTGTAGATTTTGGTTAGTGCTGTCGCATCTTCTTCGTAGGTCCCAGTTAGCGGGAGTAGTACCTGTGTATCGTCTGCGTAGTTGGTGTACGCTATGTTACGACAGTCGAGGTCATTGAAGAGAGGAAGGGTGAATATATTGTAGAGAGTGGGGGCGGTGCAGGAGCCTTGGGGGACGCCGCAATGGATGGTAGTAGGGGTTGCCGAGGCAGTGTCTGAGAAGACTTTCATGAGTCTGCCTTTTAGGAATGAGGCCACCCATGCAATGGCTTCCGGGGAGAAGTGTGCTTCGTTTTTTAGGTGCATGCCTAGGATATCGTGGTTGACAAGGTCAAAGGCGGCAGATAGATCCAGTAGGAGAAGGAGTGCCGGTTTGCCTTTATCCATAGTGTCTGCAAGTTGTATTTTCAGATCAAGTAGGGCTGACTCTGTTCCGTGACCTGGTCGGAAGCCTGACTGTCTTTTACCTAGGATATGGTTGGTTTCGAGATAATCCTGGATTTGAGTGTAGGCAATTTTATCCAGAATCTTGAGCAGGAAAGGCACAGTGGTGATGGGCCTGTAGTTGGTAGCTATTTCTGGGTCGAGGGTGGTTTTTTTTAGAAGCGGGCGCACCCAGGCTTCTTTTAGACTGTCAGGGACAGTATTGGTATTGAAAGAGGCATTAATGAATGATTTAAGGAAGGGGGCGAGTGTTTCAGTGCAGTCTTTGATCAGACTGGCGGGGCAGGGATCTCCTTTACAATTGGATGGTTTGATCTTGTTCATTACCTCAATAACTTCATGTTCTGTGACTTCCCTGAATTTGAACGGGGTGGTAGGGGCTTTGGTGGATGGGGTCCCCGAGCTAGGGGTAGGCATGTGGCTCGTGGTGGTGGGAGATTTGAGGTGCAGTGATAGGTTTTTGTGGTGCTCCTTAATTTTTGTTTGTAGGAGTTCAATTTTATTTAACAGGGCAGATTGTATGGAGTTGCACCAGATTTGGTCTTTAACAATGTCTTGTGATTTGGTGGCCGGTGTGGTGAGTTCGTTGAAGATGGCGAAGAGTTCTTTAGATTCGGAGCTTGCATTAGCAATTCTTTCATTATAAGAGACTGATTTGGCTGTGATTATGGCTTTTTTGTATTGGGCAGTTATTTTTTTGTAGGAGGATAGGGTGGCTGGGGAAGGCGATTTCTGCCAGGAATTTAGTGCTTTTCTTTTCTGTGAGCGGAGTTCTTTGAGTTCAGTGGAGAACCAGGTATTTGAGTGTTTGATAGTTTTGGCTTTTTTGGTCTGCAGGGGGGCAATGGCGTCAATGGCGGTGCTTATGGTGCTCTTGTAGATATCTGCTAATTCTGATGGGTCAGATAACTTGAGGTCTGTGGAGAGGATGTGAAGGTGGGGTGTAATTTTGTCTTTAGTGAGATTTTTTACACATCTTGCCAGTGCTGGGGGGATAGGGTTAGGTTTGTTTGTGTTGGATACAGCGGGAATGAAGAAGTGAATGAGGTGGTGATCTGACCAAGGAGTCGGGGTGATGGAGCTAATGTCGATGTGACAGTTATGGTCGGCTATCCAGTCCAGGATACGGCCTTTGTTATGTGTGGGTGAGGTTATTTTTTGGTCGAAACCTAGTTCTTTTAAGGCTAGTGCAAGGGATTTAGCTGGCTTGTCCTTTTTGTCGTTATACCCCAGGTTAAGGTCACCTAGAAGGATGCTTTTGGAGGTGAGTTTTAGGTTTTCTGTTAGGCGGTGTACAAGGTTCTCATGGAACTCTATTAGTGGGCCGGGCGGGCGGTAGACTAGGTTGAAGGTGATGGTGGAGTTAGGGGAGAGGGCAATTTTTATAGCTAGAGAGTCTATGGTGTCACCTAGATTGGAGGTGATTTGTCTGGCAATCTGTTGTATGAAATTGCAGCGATAATCTAATAGGATCGGATGGACGAATGTATGATGGTACTCAAGGAACAAGATGAACAGATTAGAAATACCTCTTTGGTTCATCTGAATAGAATGCGAGTGACGTGCAGATTCCCAGCATCGTACAGAGTCCCAGCGCGTTCATCAACAAGGAGACGGTGGAAGCGGGGGATGCACAGCGCCATATTAGAAAAGTGTATTCCAACAACGGAAGCTAAGGAAGGACCTCACTTGGGCTAGAAAAGAGGTTGTCCATTTTGGAGTGGCTTAAAGTTAAATGGCATGCACCAAAAGGTAAGTAAAAGGTGAGTATAGTTCACACGAACCCATCTATGGGCAGATGCGAGTTGAAAATTATATATAAGTATGGTCCCAGGTCTCAAAGGCAGATTCGTGCTGTCTTTATGGACCTTGGGTAGGCCATAAAACACTGGTGTTATTGGGTGTTTATTGATTAGAAAACGACTCGTTTTTTCACTGATCAAGTCATTTTCAAATGCGTTGTCAATAGCTTTATCAATCAGGATCTTAATTTTTTGTAGCGGATCGCCATCCAATTTGGTGTAAGTAACAGTGTCATTAAGCAATTCAAGGCATTTATGTGTATAGTATGATGTGTCCATAACCACAATGGCACCACACTTGTCAGCTGGTTTGATTGTAAGTTCTTCATCTTTAGCCAACATCTCGACATGTTCCAGTTGACTATTCTTGATATTGAGTGGATAGTTAACAATGGGAAATGGAAAGCTTTATCGTTTACAGAAGCATTCCGACTTGCATTAGATGTGCGTGTGATTTATTCTCTTTGTTATGAAGACTTTTCACAGCAACAAACAACTTCTACTCACTCCCACGTGAGTTACAATTGAGCTGTTAACAGTTACTGGCAAGAGTTTTTCGGTGAACCTGAATACAGAGCCTCACTTGCCAGCTCCAGAAACACTGCGGTTGTGGGCTGCTTCCACTTCCCGACTTCCTTCTACTACTATTTTAGGTACTCTTGAGACACACACCCTTTTGCAGCCTGGGTGTGTCTGGTCCGGCCTCAACCACTGGGAGTCGCCTTCACACCTGTTCCTCAGTTTGCTTCTGTACACGGGCCTTGGGTCACACCTCAATCTCGGCTCTGCAATTACAGCCACCAGGCGCACCTGGGAATACCTTCAATCTCGTCATATCTCTCTCAGTGCAGCCACGGCAAGGTAGGGTTTGTGAACACAGGACCAATGCTGAACCTACAGGTGAAATTTGCTCTTCTCTCATCCATAGCTTCTGCCCGTGCCCCAGTTCAATATTGCATAGGTGAGAAACGTTACTCACTAAGACAACCATACCTCCCTTATCCCAGGCAGGTACAGCAGGAGATGGACATGGTCTAAAGCTGAAGATGACATGTGAAAAACAAAACCAACTTTGTGACAATAAATGTGCATGCATTCCACATGAAGCAAATGTGCACCTAACATTAGGTAACGTATGCATTTGTACATGAAAAATATGAACATAAGACATGAAGAATACTAACATAAGCAATGTATAAGCTGAATGCAATATGAATGACACGTGAATGTAGCTCACTAAAATATAAATGCAACAGTAATGAGCAGCCATCTTTCCAAAATTGAAGCCATAACCCGCTTCTCATTAAATGGAAAGCCTCAAGGTTTCACGAGAACTCAAAATGCTGAAACCATAGAAATACAGGTTCGGTCAGAGCTCAGGCAGGAGCTGGCAACCCCAGCCAAGGTTGCCATGAATTAAGGGAGGGTCAGAACATTCCAAGAGGTAGCAATTGCCAGGGCACAAGAAGGATACTCCTGGATTACCTAAGGTTTCATAAAAGTACAACCAACCTTTATAAGCCAGATGCAGGACAACTACAAATCAAAAGACTTCAGGAAGAATAACGCAAGGGTCCCCAGTGGTAAAAGAAACCATAACACGTGCATCAATATTCGATAAATTCCCAATAAATGCAGGGTAAAATGATTCCAAACACCGTCCCATCGCACGTGACCTGTAATTGAAGAACGCTGTCTATTCATTAGCAACAAACATAGACAAATACAAAGAGGTCACCCTGGCTCATGGCCTAGAAATGAGGGATGGTATTTTTTTTAATTGAAAGGAAAGAAGTCAGTGGACCTCTCTTCCCCCTACTCCTATCTGGCTCATGTCTTGACGACACGTCAGTTGTCCAACGTTGGGTAGTAAGAAGCCAACCAATCTAAACCACTGATGTTAGGCTGCCCGTTATGTATTATGCCAACCAATAGTTCTTTGTAGAGAGGATGTCTTTTTACTGTTATCAAATTAGAGGTGGTCTCAGGAGGAGTCAAAAGACAAGCTTTACCCAATTACAAATGTAACCCCTGTAGAATATATATGTAGTCACCACTATTAACCAATCCCCATAGGTTTTGGTAACTAAGATTACAGTATGTCAGTTATGACGAATATTGAGTATATAAACTGTTGTTTTTGATGAGCATGTCTAGTGTGTCAAGGATATCATTGTATGCTGTCCCCACTTTATTTGGATGATAAAGCTGGGTTTTGCCTTTCACTTTGTCTATTTCAGTTATTGAGTTCAGTTTGATCTGGCTCCAAACCTCTGTATAATTGGGGACTTCCCAGGTCACCTTAAAACATGATTTACATTCTCCCCCAATATCTTTGATTTCCTCCTACCCAATGGCCACAGAATCCAACCTATTGACGGCACAGGAAAAAGCGGAGGTGGGGTTTCAGTCATCCATAAAATCCACTGACCCTGCATGGTAACCCACCTTTGCACACAGATCCTTCGAATACCTCTCATATTGGTTCCCCATCTCAAGCAATGACTCCATTAGAT
Organism: Ambystoma mexicanum; assembly: GCF_040938575.1. Classification (NCBI taxonomy): domain Eukaryota; kingdom Metazoa; phylum Chordata; class Amphibia; order Caudata; family Ambystomatidae; genus Ambystoma; species Ambystoma mexicanum. The sequence continues at coordinate 1,264,838,163 of NC_090932.1, read as the reverse complement.
TCTACTTTATTTACAGGCCACCCCAAAGAAGTGGCAACTTCATCAATTATCTTTCCAACTTTCTCTTCTCTGCAACACTCTCCTACTCCAATAACATCCACCACAGAGACTTTAATGTCTCCAAGTCCCAATCAGCAAAACATCCCCTTGAATCCCTATTCTGACTGACTGACAGAATCGCCCTTCTCCTAACACACACAAATCTGCCCCACAAAGGTCAGGCTACATGCCTTGTTATGCTAGACACACTAGAGGCAACTGTATTGCAGTACCCATCACATTAGCCCTTCTGGATACATTTGCCCACTTCACCAAGCAACTAATGGGTGCCTACATTCCTTTAAAGTGTAGTAACACCAAAGACAAACCGTCAGCACCTTGGCTGATGGTTTGTGACCTCGCTGCCAACAAACGCTCAATCAGATCCCTTGAAACACAGTGGCGCAATAACTTCAGCCCAATCGATCCCACATTGCTCAAATATATGCAGACCGAATGCAGACACATGATCCCTGAAGGCTAAGTCGGCTTACTGCACCTCATGTCAGGGTTCCTACTCACCTGCATTGTGTCGTTCAGCAAGGGTGCTGCCTTCACTGGAGACGAGGGCAGAACAGAACCCATACAGGAAGAGCAAGGACTACACGCCCCATGAATGGTCGTCACGTTGGACTACAGCGTGTGACGTTGGCTCGTCCTGCCAGATCACCGCCGGTAGGGACCGATGTGTCTCGCGTTTAGTTTATAAACAAATGCTCAGTGGCTCCATCGCTCCTAATCTACCCCGCGGTGAGTTGCCTTTGCTGTTCTGTTGCTTCACATTCTTCTTGATTTCCTGTTGCTGACCCATTTGTTTAGTGTTTTGGAATTGCACCTGCTTGCTCCCTGTTTTACTTTGTTTGCCCATTTTTCAATTGTCTGCATAGTTACCTCACCATTGCCTGCCAATTAAATTCCCTTTGGATTACCCTTTTACTCTTGGCGTTTTTTTCCCTGACACTGGTTAGAATACTTTTTGGTGCGGCTTCGAACTGCATGGATATTGGATTTTGCTAATCTCTTGGATTTCTGTAACTTATCTTCTGCCTTGTAACCCTTTGGATTCTACTTGTGAATGAAGAACTGGACTGAAGTACCTTCTGGATTCCCTAGCCTTAGTTGTGCTCTTGAACCAATCGGGAATAGGTCCCCAGGGTATCCTGGACTGTGTGGAAGGGATTGAGTCCTCGTGCCGTTCGGGTTAGCTCCTGGAATGCCTGAACTGCTGGTCTGTTTTCAGCCAGCGTTCGGCAATTTCCTGGTCTATGGACGTTCAGATACTAATAGGAGGGGTCTACAGGCATAGGTTCACTCCTGTACATGCACAAAGTCCAGGCAGGGCATGGATACTCTGGGGTGGTGGAGTGGAGTTTCTGTTTGTTTATGAAGTAGGTATATTTATTGTTACCTTTGTTTATTTGCAGCCTGTTCATGTGTCCTCCTGCCTTTTCATCTGAGCCCCTGGCCTCACACTGTTTTACTCACTATCCACAGGCTGCGCTCCCAGGAGGAAAGTCTCCCTAGATAGGATACCCATTGTTCTCGCCTTTTGCGGGACCTGGTTTCATGACACCTCAACCATTGAATCAGCCCTTAAAAGGAGCAAAGTCCTATTCAAAGTAGTCAAGAACTGCACCAAGCCCACACCTGTTCCTGATGTGCTGGCTTCAGAAGAGGAGTGCCACTGAGTCGACCCAGAGGACCTAGCCAATTACAGACCCATCACAAACATCCGGTTTGCCGAGAAACTAATCGAGAAAGTAGCTGTGGCTCAACTACTTTAAAAAATAGATTAGCTTGACCTCCTCTGTGATTACGAGTCTGGCTTCTGCCTCAAAAGCAGCACCGAGACTGTTGCCATACAAGTGGTGGAAGATGAACTGTGCATCACTGCCACAAGACTTGTGTCTCCTATTCCTCTTGGACCTCTCTGCCACCTTCGACACAGTTGACCACCTAACGCTCCCTGCCGAGAGGATGGGCTTCTCTGCAGCTGTTCAAAAATGGACACCAGGCGATACAGATTGGATCATGCAGATCCAATCAGCTACACCATGTGTGGGGTACACCAAGGTTCCATCCTCTCCCCCAAACTAGATATGGAACTCTCCTAAAGGACCCCAACATAGTCAGCCATCAATGCGTTGATGACACTCGGCTGTACCTTAAGGTAAGTGGCCTCCAGGCTATTGCTCAACTCTGTGAATGTCTGGCTACCATCCAAGCATGGTTGTCCAATGCCTACCTCAAACTGCACCACAACAAGGCCAAATTAGTCCTCCCCACCAAACAACAAATAATGAAAGATTCACTTCTTAGCTGTGAAAGTCTGCTAAATCCTTCCACTTCATAGTTGATGGTAGCCTTTCTTTCCAAAAGCACATAGTCAAAAAGGTACAAACCATGTGGTAACAGATCTCCACAAAATCAGAACCTTCCTCCCCTAATGACTTCTGCACAGGTGTCGGTAAGGAAATCTATCCCGAAGGAAAAAATGCAAAAACTTGCCATTTTAAAAACAAATTGTGAGCAGCTGCCTGCACGCAGCACCTGAAAAACACACATGCAAGGAAAATGGGCTATGTTTGTAGCCCCTCTAAAATAGAAATAGAATTGGCAAGGTGCAAGATAAATATATCCAAGTACCAGAAGTATTGTGGGGGGTCGGACACGCTGAGGACATTATTCAGTATTTTTAATGAAATTATAACTAAAAGGCCAAACCTTCCCGATTGCTAGAGGGAATACCCTACCCATCTAATGGAACTAAAGGTGCTTGACAGTTGTCAGGAAGTCCAAAGTAATTGTGTCCTCTGTCCAAACTAGCTATCTGACCCTACCACTATAGCTAACTATATTAATAGGCCAGGAGAGAGTCTTATATTCACCTGATCTTCTCTTTGAATTGTCTTTTTATTTACAACTTTGCTGGGATACAGTTATTTCTTTTACATAGTCTCCTTGGATAGTCTCTGAGATCAGTTTGTGTAGTTCTTCAAAGACACTCTTGGTTTTCATGCTTTATGTGGTCCTATATTTATTATGTTTCCTCTGGTGGTCATTCCTCACCCTCTTTTCATCCACAGTCTTTAATTTCAGGCTTTCCTGATTTGAGTTTATCTTGACCTTTATTTAGGCTTGCATTGTAATGAATTATCTGTCTTAACCTCTCTCCTCTTTTATCCTGTTCCCTTCCTCCCAGAAGATTTGATTCCCATTCTATTGTATATTCGTTTCACTTGTCTTGAGAACTGTTTCCTTTTTAAAATTGGTTCCTCAGGGCTGGGACAGGTTTCTCTTAGAATATCTCTTTACCCCAACTGGGTTATTCATTTTCTCTGCTTCTTACAATTACACATTCTTATCTTTACTTTTTCGTCCTTAGAAATGGGGCAAGTTTTTTTCAGATCGATAATGGTGCCCCAGTGGCCTTTCCATTTCCCCTGGTAACTAACTCTCTGTATGCAGGGGAAGGTGGCAGGGCTTGGTTCTGGCTCGGGTATGCTTTTTTGGTTATCTGCTTCTCATTCTCGGTTCTTCATCGGGTCCCTGCCATACAGTGGCATGGGCGATCGGAAGCTATCGACAGGACTCGCAATGGTGATCTCGGTGTAGTCTTTTGGGCCACCTGTCTGCCACACTGCTCTTGTGGTCATGCAACCACCGGATACTTCGTTCCATCTGGACTAAATATCAGTACCTAGGCAAATATGGTTGTACCTTGCATACAGTGATTATGCTTGGCATGTGGGGGTTCGCCTAAAGACCATACCTGCACGTAGGAGGCTTTGCTTAGTAGAATGATTGCACCTAAACAGCGGATGTTGTGCCTTGCTCATGGTACCATGCCTAGCATAACATGGCAGTGCCTGGGGGTATGCCATCTAGTTAGCATGTAACGGTGGTACCTTGCTAAATGATGCCGTAGTTAGCATATGTTGACTAGAACTGACATGTTATAGTAATATGCTTTCACGCTGTGCAAAAACACGTAGGCTTGTCGGTGGCGAGGTACTGTGTCTCATGCCAGTAAGTATCCAGACCTGTTTCTGCTTGAGGAAAGAAATGAGCAAGGGAAAGATAAGGGAATACAAATTCCGGAAATAGATGCAACAAGCACAGGAGGGATGCAGCGGGAAAGAATATTTCGTGATAGCATGGGTGTATATCAGTCCTGCTAGGAGGACCATAGTTCTGCAAGAGGGAGGCTATATCTGCCATACCATGGCAGTAACTTGCCATGAGTGTTTGCTGCCTTATGAGGGTAGTGTCCCTGGCTGAGATGATTGCTAGGTGTGCCCCTTGCATAGCAAGGCTGTACTTACGGCACATCTAGTAATGACTTTCATAATCAACAAATAGCCTTCTGCATGCTTCAGTAAATTTGATATTCCATTAATCCTAAACGTAAATAAAGCATTTTACTTCTCTGACCTCACCGTCTAGGGTATCATCATGTCAAGGCCATGTAATGTTACTTCTTGCATTTCCCGGTGCTCAAACATCATGTGGTGGTCATTTCCGGCGTGGTCATGCACATGTAGTCATTTCCGCTCTTTTTCATTTTGATGACTTGCAGGTGTACTCATCCACACTGGGGACACTTTTAGAACAGGAAAAGCATACAGTGAAAGTTACATGCTGAGTAATTGATGGTCAATCATGCCAAAGATTAATTTCAAAACAGGGCCGAGACCTTCCAGGTTATAGCGATTTTGCGCTCTGTATAAAAAATGTTTTGCTTTTTAGAATTCACTGCACAATTTCAGAAATGGTGCATGAAGCATGCAGAATTGAGCACTTTACTCAAGTGCCTCTGTTGCAATTACCTGGAAGGATGAATCAATGTAATTTGCTGGATATATTATACCCCCTGGGACTTTGACTCAATCATGATTTGCATAAAGCAAAGAAAAAAAGTGCAGGAAAAAATTGCTTAAATTTTGGAATGATTGGGATTTGGTGGTTCTAAATGGCAGAGTTAGTGGGGATATAGCAGGGAAGCAAATCTGGTAAATGGGTAAAAGCAGTGTATGTCGTCTTCCTTTGGTTGGGCGAGTGCAGAGGATGTTAGTTTCTCACGCCACATTGTCTGTAGATTGGGAGCTGGAATCAAATAGCTTTATAGAGAAAAGCCCTGCAAACCTGAGAGTTTCACGATCAGTATATCGACTTTTTTGGTCTGATAAAAAAGTGTTTAAAGCATGCGATCTGTTATTTATTTATTTTTTATTGTATTTGGTTAGTTCAAACCTTTACCAAGAAGATTTCAAATAATCACATGGTACACATAATTTTAAAAAAGAAAATGCTAAAAGAAGAATACATTTTTAAAAAAGTACACATATGATTGCCAAGTAGAAAAAGAAAATAAATTAAGTCAACAACTACATTCACATCAGATATTATGCTACCAATGGTAGTGTAGAGACATTGAATCCACAGACAATTCAAATAAAAACAATAGATTCAGAATAAGTACAAATTTTGCAGATCGCGTCAAGTTAAGTAAAAGTAAAACACATATTCTGCCAAGAATCATCAGTTTACCAGATCTAAACATTAAGTGATTTGATGAAACCAGCCAGGGCCAACCCATCCCGGATATTAAAGTTTTCAAGCCAATGTTTCCATATCATATGTTCATCATAAAGGAATGGATTAATTGTTAGTGGCCCCATATACTGGGTTATTAAGCCCGGTAGTGGGAGGCATTCAAGCAAAAGATGCCTCAAGGTTTCCAATTTTGCCATACAAAACCTACAAGTAGCTAACTCTGCTGTGATAAGAAATCTCCTAAGCTGTATTTCCCTGGTTGGTAGCAAGTTCCACCTCACCCTGAATAGGATGCCCCTATAGTGACGATTAGGAAATTGCAACAGGATCCTAGTCAAGATTCCTCTTTGTCTGTGTTCATGTGTCAGGTGGCTCATAGATGGATAAGAATGAAATGTATTGGTATTCTGAGACCAATCATAGTCAAATAAGGCTTGCTTAGCCTTAGTAGGGTTCGGGATCAGTGTTTCCACAGTCACACCAATCTCATTTAGGGTACATTCAGACGGAGCTCGTAAGACCATTAATACAGATGAATGGTCCAAATTTCTATTCATTAGTTGGTATAGGGAGTCAGGAATGGGCGCAATCATTTTTGAGTAGAGAACAAGGGAAGCCCATTGTACCTGAGCCCACAGCGACACCATACCTAACTCAAAGCGAATAGCTGAAATTGGAATCACGTTAGGCACTTCAAGGATTCTCCTCCAAATCTTTCCCCCACTTTTGCTAGAGATTTTACACAAATTATCAGATCTTAATTCTAAACAATAGGTCCATTTAGGCACAATTTTGCCTTTGAAGATCATCATTGAGGGTTTGAGGGAGAATCTGCCAAACTGGGTCAATTCTAATAATCTGAGCTTCTAAGAGCTTAGCCTTATGCTGCGGGGTCTCAATAGCTATTTTGGGGCCTCTAAAGGCAGCAAAAATGGAAGCCCAGATACTGAACTGAATCCGCTTATTTCAAGGGCATGCCTCCAATGGTGCATACAGGTCCTTTAGTCATCCCTTTTGCTTTCTTATAGGCAAGAATCTTAGTTTTAGTTGGGTTGATAATTAGCCTGTTGTCATTAGAATAGTTCTAAAAGTTGTTTAGAAATCTTTGCAGCGCAACTTTAGTGCAATCAAAGATCAGTACGTCATCTGCATATATTAAAAATGTTAAAAAAGGAGCTATGTGATTGTAGGTTAAATCTATCTGTTTTATCACTGAATATCATTGAAGGGTGGTTAAAATGGATGGCTAATTCCTCAGGTAAATGTAAGGGGAAAAGTCTGACTTTGACTTGGAATGCACAGACATGGATATGATCATGAGATAAATAGGGCCAAAAAGCTACTGAGAAAAGAACTGGTCTGTTTTCATTAAATGTCTCCTTTTATATGGTAAAACATGAAAGAACTAGATTACAGACTAGATTCCGTAATTGGGTACGAAGAAGATCATGGGAGGGGAGACGTGGAAATTGGGAACAGCTGATCCACACTTTAAGGCCCTGTAAGGTTGGGGATATGTGGAAGATCTTGTCAGGGGCCAGGTCTCCCGCCAAACCATTGATTTTAAACATTATTACCGAGGAGACTTGGATCACCTATGTGAAAAGTAAAATGTTTATCGAAGTGGAGACCAATCTGCCTGTTAAACGGTCCGACCCTCTCTGGCCCATGTATTTTACCAGATATAACATCAGTTAGCATTTAAGTGCTCTAAATAGCTCTGGAGCTCCAAGACCAAATGGCCCCCCTACTGCGGTATTAAAGAACAAACCCTTAATCTGGGCAGAAGCCCTCTACTCATTGTTTATTAAGGTATGCAGGAGTAATAATATCCACAACTCTTGGAAAGAGGCCATACTGGTACCGGTCTTTAAGACTGGTGACCACCTATGCCCTGATAGTTACAGGTTGTTATCATTACTTGATGTTACCAGGAAGATTTTTCAACTTACATATTGGAACATCTCCAGGCCTGGGTGGATGAGGCTGAGATTTTGCATACATGCCAGACTGGTTTTAGACCAGGATCAAGTACAGTCCATAATCTTAGAGTCCTGGATACACTTATCTCACAGGCTTGTTCTGCGGTTGGTCCCTCATTGTATATTGTCTTTGTGGACTTCCGTTCAGCATTTGACCAGGTGGATCGACACATCCTGTGGGGTAAGCTTCGACATTTGGGTTGTCTCAGCCAGCTTCTGGAGGTCATCAGAGCTTTAGATGAGGGTACCATGGCTTGCATTAGATTAAATGACCAGGGGCTCCTGTCGGGATGAAATACCCATTAATAAGGAGGTCCAGCGGGGTGGTATGCTGGCCCCCTTGTTTTTTAACATCTACATTGATTTATTGGCCAGATTACTAGCAAGATCTGGTTGCCCACCAAAGATTGGTAACATCAGGATCGGAGGCTTGTTATATGTTGACGATCTGGTCATTTTTGGCCATCTGGTGACAGTCCTGATGCTTGAGGAACTGGCTATATACTCAAATGAGTTCTAACTCACAGTTAACCTTGGTAAGACCAAAGCAATGCTAGTGTCCTCCAGAAACGTCTGTATGGTGAAATTGCGATCCTCAATGGGTACAATCGAATATGTGGATAGCTATAAATATCTGGGCTTGGAGATGACTAGAACCAAAGGGTACGCCGCTATTATTGACACTAAGACAGGACAGATTACAGGGGTATATTCTGGAGAGTGGTTTTAAGATTACCAAAGGCAACCTCGGTTGAATACATTCGCCTAGAATTGGGACTGGTTTCACTTAGGGCCCAATTGCTGATACGTAGAGGCTGTTTGATGTTGAAGGCTAGAACTTCTCCCACTTGCCCCTTATTGAGTATATTGGGCTCTATCTATGAACCAGACCTGGGAGGTAGTAAATGTATTAGCCATGCCCAGGTATTTAAAGCACTTTGCGAAGGGGTGGTATGGATCCTTGATTACAAACTTTGTTCCAATTTTGAAACCCTGAAAGGTGCCTTGAAGAGAAGAATCAAGAACCCAACTGCGAGTATCTTAATACTTTGAAATGCTACTCATACATGGCGGCAGTGGTTCACCAATGCTTGAAGCCTGAGAGTTATTTCAAAGTTTGCCCTGTCCCACGAGTCACAGACTTCTACCTCAGACTTCGAGTGAATTAACTCCCGGTTCTGGCCATCTGCGGGGCCCGGAAACTGATACCTAGAGAGTCTCGATTCTGTAGGATCTGCCACATCTCCTCCAATCTTGAAACACCAAGACATGTACTGACAGAATGCCCTTGTCTTGGCTCTCTATGCATGGTGTCATTGGGCCATCTTGTCCATAATTTAGATCATATTAAAAGTGACTAGTTCTGGACATTTTGTCTTAATTATACCGCAAAAATTGCACTGTTGCCCCTTTACAGAGTATGGAGATCGGTTGAGAAGTTATTGGAGCAGACTGAGAAAGAGATGGAATAGGACTGTGATGAATGTGATAGAAGCTAAAGACAGTTAATTGTATATTCTGGATCTGTTAAATGAGAGGTGGAATGATTTGAAAATGATATGTTTCCGTCTCTTCCTTAATGTGATGTTTTATTATTTTAATGGAATATATTTTATACTTTGATAAATGTTTTATAATTATGAAATTTGTAAATATGTGATTTGTTTAGTATTTGTAAGAATAGTTATTATTGTAAAAGTTCAAGTTTTTGAACTATTATACAATTATAATAAATACAATTTTAAAAAAATTGTACAACTTGCTCATCGGAGCATATAATAACATGCCATTCTTTGTGTATTAGCTTTTTATTCTTATTTTGATGAAATAGTGAAGCCTTGTTTAAACTGTTACGCCCGTGGATCTTTCAGAGGTTATCCTGGCCTGAATTCTTGGTAGGGGGCTGAGAAGAAATGAATCAAGCAGTGTCAAACATGCCCATACTAGAACTGGAATGACTGGACGTCGTGCAGTGGCTTTGAAGCGTGAATGGCGGGGTCTTCCTTTTTGTTGGATATGTGGGATTAGTCCATCACTATTGTCTTATCTGGCCCAGCTCCCGGTCCCATCAGTGCTAGGGTTCTAATATGGATCTGCTGGTGGATTGTGCGGCCATGCTTGTGGAGGAATATTAGAGGGTACTGGGCTAGGCTTCCTCGACACTCCAATATACACAATTCAAGTCTTAAGGCACTCGCTCTGACTCATAGGGGATGGCAAGGGGTGAGGATGTGCTGTAGTCATATAGCACCATTTCCCCATTTGTATGGCACCAATGTGCTTTGTGGTTGTAACGCCCTCAAGAGTTAACTTGAAGATGCGTGTGTGCATTCTGCTGGGATTAGGACTTAGAAGGGCTGGCTTGGCTCCAGTAAGCAACCTAGAGTCAGGTACATGGGCCGGTGCTGTTGGTGGTTAAGACGGACCGCTTGTTCAAGAGGCTTGATGTGTGGCCAGCTAGACCGAATAGGTAATGACAGTAGGAGTCAATAGACCTCCACTACCTGTCTGTGTCCGAACATATATAACACAAGATAGAGAGTAGTTTAGTTAAACTAATTTATTCCTGGATATAAGTCCCTATTGGTAGCTCTCTGGCCCTGTGTATGAATATCTCATGCACCCGTAGTATGGTACAACCATCCCTGGTTGGCGATGGTGTGCCGCCTACAAGAGGTGTAGAGATCCTTGCTCTCAACTCTCTCACTGCTTTCCTCAATCTAAATGATTAGGTGCACATTTCATGGAGGTCGGTTCTCTTTTGAATGGTACCGCCCCCCGTCTATGTGTCTTATAGTTTAAAAAATGTTTTTGACCAAATGGTCAGGAAACAACATAAAAAGGTTTTTATCAATCAGTAAGTTCAACTTTTACTGTTAGATAAAGTTAAAATGAAGTGATGTTTTCATGAATCGAGCCCTCTCCTCAAGCGTATGTAGGGTCTCGGAGTTGTGGTCATCAGCCCTTCAACTCTTTAAGTATGTCTACCGGTTTCAGCGGTACTAATGACTAGCCACCTTCTTCGGGACGGAGAATCTTGCGTTCCCAATAGCAACATGATTTCTTCAAAGGTCTCCACATCTTGGAGGGTTGGAGAGATTCTTGGGGTTTCCCCATGAGCGTTTCTGCTTATATCCCGGTCCCTGTAGGGTTACAAAAATAGACAAGGGGGATTCTGAAAGGGGGATGTTCTTGTTTGGTATTCAAAAGTGGGAACTAACATACAGGAAAGGAGATAATACCTGCAGTTTCACTTTCTGGTGAATGTGGTTGTCTTGTCGGTTACACTTATTGACTTGGTGACTTCCCGTGTGGACAACCTGTAAGAGAATATCCTAGTCTGTCATATTCTGTACCTAATTAGGTTGCAGATGCAGTACATGCTAGGGTATTTCATTTGTTTATTTGTCATAATACAGTACCTGTAGGGGAGGGGATCCCTCATGTCAGGCAATGTAGATCCTTAGTTTGGGTGCTGGGTGTTTAGATGAGTCCAGTCTTCTCAGTGCTCTGCTCGTGGGTATTACTGAAGAATGGAGACCATGAGGGATCAATTAATGTGGTCCAATGGGCAGTTTGAGTGCTGCGTAGCCATGCTCGCATACTCTAAACACTTGACTATGGGTATGGTCATTAGTGCTCCTCTAGCTTACTAAACGCGCTTCTGTTCGTTCTTACCTTCGTGTGCTCACGTTCTCTCTCGCAAAGGGGCTGCTTTTGGAATAGCGGGGATCTGTTCCGCCATCTTGGATGTTCGTATTTACTAAGCAGCTCGCCTGGTCACGTGCATGGTGTAGGACTATGGGAACGCCCAAGTCTATTGGGAGTTGTAGTTCGTCCACGTCAGGCATAGGGGGGAGTGTCCCTATGCGTGTGATCACGTGAATAGGATCACGTGAATAGGGACTGTTTGTGTCCCTAAGGTCTGGAACTACAGTAACGCCCAAATCTATTGGGAGTTGTAGTACATCCATATCAGCCATAGGGAAGGACCTGGCTGGTGGCATTCTTGAGTGCAATAGGCAAATCAATGAAATTAACCAATGGTATAGTTCCCGTCCCTAAGAGAAAGAACAGTCTAAGTGAGTCATGTTTTTGCCCCCCTCCCCCACCATCGGAGCATCTTATTGCTTTACCATTCCTACCACCCAAAAGCCATTTAAGTGCGTACCATCCCCTATAGCCCAGGTTGAACTGGCTCATTTCCTCTCTGCCTCCAGTGAAACCTACGGGTTGAGCATTCTGAGTGCTTGAGTAAGCCCCTTGATAGTTTAGGTATGGCGGTCCAACTGATTGCATTATACTGAAGAGCAGGAAGTCCCCACTCTCTGGAACGGGAAATTTCCAGATAAATGTGTGCTGAAAGGAGGATCCAGGGGGCAAAATTTATAAGATGGTATAAAAAAATGTAGAATGATACTAAATTGTTTATGAAAAAAATCATGAATGAATCAAAAGGAGCAACAGTTCAATGCAGGTAAAAGCACTGAGTGCATGACATGACCTCTCTCCAATTCAAACGGGGCGCACTACAGTTGCTACGTCTAGAGGTCTGTCTAATCGAGCATTCTGTCCAGATACTTTTAAGTGGCCACGTTCAATCAGATTCAGGTGTTGTTCGGTAACCAGTTTGCGCTAGTTATAGAGTTAGTGTAATGGGGGAGGTTAGTGGGGGGGGGGTGATAGATGTATGATCAGGAGGGATTTAAAATTTAAGATCTAAACATAAAGGATAGCTCAGTGACAACGTGCTCTCCTTGGTAACAAGATGACACGAAACGGGTTCGATCCCCGGGTCTGCGCTTAGAAACCTCTGGGTATTTTAAGTGCATTATGAATACACAACTAAGACATATTCCTGTAATAGAGCCTCAATGCCCCCAGGCTGTGAGTGCTTTAAAAATACAAATGAATAAAATAAATAAATATAGATAGGAGCCATAAAGTAAACAAATTATTCTCCTATGGTTTGTTAGCTCATCATACTGATTTGTGCAGTTTTCTCTCTTATTGAAAAGACTGTTTATGTAAAGATTGTGAATGATGAAACTTTAGGGACTTACTTTTTACTCCTTACGCTTGGTAAGATAAAAGCCTTGATGTACGGCTTGTGAAGATTTTTCTAGCATTTGGTATTGTTCTAGGATGGTATCTTATACAAATACAATTATATATTTTAGAGATCTGGTCTATTGCTATTACGATCTGTGAGGTCTGCATGCTTTCATGAGGATGGGTTCCTAATTTCTTCTTACCCGTCACAGTTCGGGTTGTAGTTCTTAATCCTTTCGATTACGGTCACCTTCGTCTGCTGGCATGATAACCGATTTGGAAAAATGAAAATGGAAACTATTTATACACAACGGGATGACGCAGACGAGTTGCGTACGTGTGCCATCACATTGAGTGCCATCTTGGATTGGGTCCATGATCTATAGGGACAATGTGCCTACTTTTGCATGCGTCTTTATGGCTAATTTATTCATGTTTTACCACTGCCTTTTGCTGGCCTGACTCCCACCTATTTTCACGATTGCACAAAACAATTTTACAAATATAATTGCAGTTATTATAGTTTATGGCTGAACTTTTGAATATTGGTGACAAGAAGTACTGGCTTATACACATTACCTGAATATTGTTTGATAAACAAAATATATTGGTGCCTGGAATGTTTGTTGATCATTTGTCAAATTATTACAAAAAGTGACAGTTCTGTGTCAAAATTTAGGGTATAAATAGCAGTATAATATAGTAATATTCCATTTGTACATTTCCGAATGGAAATAGTGCTTGCTAAGCGGAAAAAAGGGGAAGTAATAATGAAAGAATGATAGTCATGAATAATAGAAACACAAAAGTCTCCTTAGATTCTTTGCCTTTTTTAAATAAATGCACTGTATATGTTCTCTAGGAGGGATTTAACTCTGGACTCTGACCAAGCAATGACTTTAATCATATATGGTCCTACTAAACAGAACAAGAGACTACTGGTAAGGAATTAGGTTTCTCATGATGCACAGAGATGGACTTTTACAAGCCAAACAAATAATAACGCCCGAACTAATGATCATCAATCTTATGTTTGTTTTCTCCAACTCTTCTCTCAATACCTAAACCTCCACCCCACTCCTAATCTCTGTGACAAACCATGTACCATTATTAACTTAATATTACAAAGGCATCCTCGACTACTAATGAGGTTTTTAAATCATATGTCACCTTTTTCCGTGGAGCATACCTGTGTTTGACCACATTTGTATTGCATCTATCTGTAATGTTGAATTTTGTGTCTATCACTATATAATATGTTGCATTTTCTTTGAAATACATTTGTCAATAGCCCTGATTGAAAAAGGCACAGTACGTGCCGAAACACGTGTCTTAAATAAGGGCTACCACCACATAATAAACCAATCACTTACTTACTACAAGTAACTTTTGCTGTCCAAGTGTTTATTTGCTACACTGGCGCAGCCCATGCGTGGAAGCTTTATGTGACAGCAGGCAGAAGTTCACTAGATTAATGTATTTATACATACGTTTTAGTTCATAGAACTTGTAGGTATTTTGTATTTATAAATACAATACATACACATTAACATATAAAACAAATATCAAATGCACTTCAAATACTCCAAATTCTAAAATTAAATATTCCCAAAACTAAATCAGTTCCAATTCATTTTCAAATTTCATTTACAATTTTCCACTCAATTATATTTGGGAACAAATTCAGTCAGTCAATTTGGTCTTCATGCAAGGGACTAAAGATAAGTACCACAAGACATATAAGTCATTCACAGTATTAAAATAAATTCCTAAAAATTCATAACACCTAATTTTTAAGATTTCCTTCTAGATATGTTATTTATATTCCTCCTCAATATATATTTTAATATTCAGCCAGATTTGAGAGAAAGCAATGTGGACTGAAGTGGAATTGGTGTTCAGACAATAGATCCAGAAATCTTAATCTGATATTTATTCATAGTTCTGTACCAGATATCCTAGGTATGTCATGTATAAAAAGGTACGAGCTTCAGGCATTCCGTGAAGATAGGTCTCATGGTTTTCTTATTCGCAGGGTTCTTACAGATTCTACAGCATCTACATTCTTGATTCAGTTTCAGCCAACCACCCATAGATGTAAGCACCAGAAGTTGGTTAATTCTGGTCAGAATTCATAGTCTTCTTACCTCAGGGTCGGGGCATATCAGAAGATATGGTTGGGGACTCAATCTGGGAACCACTCGCAACACCTGGGCATAACCATGCAGAGTTCCCAGATGGGTATAATTACCCAACCAATCCCACTGTGCCATCTTCCTGGAAAACACATTCTTTTGTTTTTCAGAACTGGTTCCACAACAAAGGTTTGTGCCATTTTATAGTTATAAATATTTCCGCTACCATTAATAAGTATTTATCAGTCCTGCTGGTCTCTACATGGCTACAAGTGGCCATACAAGCCATTAACGTGCCTTTGCTTATAGTCTCTGTACGGGTGAATAGTTCTCCCCTGTGTCTCAACACCATTGCTTTTAAAGATTGTCGCCCTAGAGTACATTGTGGCAAATTCAGAATATCTGGCCCAAAAAACCCTTCAATACGATTTAGCCAATCCAGTCATCTGTATGGCTTCCAATATGTATAATATGACGGGGCAAAACCACTGCTTTCATAATAATATCTTTTTAAACATTTTTTTAAAAAAATCACACTCAGAGAAACCTGCATTACCTCTTGCAAACCGGCACATCAAGAAGGTCAACTGCCTTGCCTTCATGGTTTTAAGATTTATTATATTTTCATAGCCTGCATTATGAATCAGGTTGAGACCGAGGTACTTATATGAGAGTGTATACTGAATTTGTCCATGTGTTTGAATATGCACCTTATTTTTTTAATGCGATGCCAACATCACCTTAGTTTTGTCAAGATTTATGATGCATAGTTAACCAGATCTTCTAATAAAGCCTTCTTTGATACAGTAGGACTCAATAGCAAAAGGTCATCTGCATACAAAATTGACATGATTCGATCTTGGTCAAGTCTGGGCCACCGGATTGCTATTGCTTCAAAACGGCAGATCAGGTACAAAAGGGGGCCATCATACATCCCTGCTTGACTGCTCTATTTATACCTAATTCGCCAGAGAGGTGATTTCCATTTACCAGTCTGATCCTGTCAGTACTGTTGTTATGCAAACCTTTAATTCATTTCTAATAGCCAAATAGGGCACCCCCCACACTAACAGTTTTCCCCAGAGTCATTCCCGATTAACTAAATCAAAAGCAGATTTAAAATCCACAAAGGATATATACAAGGGCGGGTTGGTTTTTACTTCTTGCATTGTTAATCAGTCAGTCCAGGACTCTGGTTTTCAAGCAGGTGCCAGTATAAATATCATCCAGTTTGTAGTGCATGTAACCGTTCTTTTTTTGTCCACCCATGATATGATAGTTTATTTATATAGTGCCTATACACAATGTTTCAAAGCGCTTCACGACAAGGGAAAATACAAAACATTCTTACAGGCCATGAACAACAAGAATGTGAAATTAACCATCTTACTCTGCCTAGCGACATTTCAGATGGTGCAAGTGCTAAGACACAGATAGGAAGGAAATGGGAACGGACAGGCGACTACTGTACTAGTAGTGACAACATTTCTTGTAGAGCCGGAGAATTACACGAGGTGAGGGAGGAGGGAGAGGAACAAAACAAACGACTATCGTATTAGGCCTGACGACATTTCATCGTGCTGGATGGGGAGTGGGATAAGAAGTAAGGGGGGGAAGAGAGACACATTTGTTACTATCGTACCAGGTCCAGGAACAATTCTGATAGAGTAAGTGCACAGAGAGAGAAAGACTCCAGCTTTATAAAACAGGCACCAGTATAGAGAGGGTCCAGGATTGACGGATCTTTGTTGACATACTTTAAAAACAAATTATGGAGCAACATTCATTTGTTGGGTCAGCTTTCAACACCGCCATGGCTAAGCTGTTAGGACCAGGAGCCCTGGAATTGTTTGCTTTCTGATATTTCCAATATGCAGTCCCGGTTAGAATGCAGTGGGTATGGGCGATTATCGTCCATCCTATTTTGAGAGCATTTATGACTCGTAAACATCTTGGATTCAATTAACACCCGCCAGGTGGATTCAGGGATAGGATGGATCATTCTCTTCATACCCTTTGGCCAATGACAGAGTATACCAAATTGTTTTAGGGTTGCGACTCAACCTTTAGCAGCTGCTGCAAATTCTCCGGCAGGCCCAGCGCTTTACGCTTCTTGTGCCAATTACGGTATATATTTTTAGCTTTTTTATTTTTATTTCATATAGTTTATACAAACTTTTGAAATGTAAAAAAATTCAACACAATTACTTGCACTAATACCCATCTTAAATTAACTTTTTGTCTTTCATAGCATTACCTACTACCTTCACTTTATTGTATATAAATATACTACAGAAGTCCAATAGTCTCTTTTCAGATTTACTTCTTACTTTGCTAAATATCCTTTCACATAGTATTTACAGTAACTGACTCCAATGAAATTTGGAGTTGATCTAGGAACCGCATCATTGCTATCAGTAGGGATTTACTCTCTGTGATGTGTAATTGCTTCCACCATTCTTCCAGATTAAGGGACTGATATCGATTCATCTCCCTCTTTAAGCAGATCTCACGTTGATCTTTCAATCTGACACATGCAAGGACGAGGTGTTTTAGGTTTTCTTCTCCAGACGCACAGAATCTACACATTATGTTTCGTGGTGGGATCTGCTGTCTGTTTCTAAGGATTTTTGTTTCGAAGCTGTTCAATCGAAATTTTAAATATAACCTTTTTAGGCGTTTGCATGCTGCAATAGTCAAGTATTTCGTCAGGATGGTACGTTTTTGGGCTTCTGGGGGAAGGTTGAGCATAGATTTTTGTTTTGCTCTTCTCTCCCCAATTTCTATCCAGTCAAGATCTAACAGCTTTCTTTTCACTGCATCCGGGTTGAACCAAAGTGTTGTTTCATCTGTCCCCAACTGGCTCAAGATGTCTTTGCATTGTTGCTTCCATTCGTCAAGAGCTGAATTCCTTTGCAAATTTGTCTCCATCAGTATTTTCAAAGGTGGTAAATTGGCTTCTTCATGGATCTTTCTAAATAACGCCAGTTTATTCCAAGCTATTCTCGCGTTTAGCGAGGAGATCCCCACTTCATACAAAACGCAATAATTTTTTTTCCAAAAAAAGCCTTCGCAACGTGACCAGATCTTTGCATCACATCCAAACATATTCTCCGCTCCATATGTTAGAATCGGAGTGACTTTGCTTTCGTAGAATCTTTTTACTGGCACGCAGTAAAATTTGCCATATTTTTTTTGTATTATGGCGCCCTGAGTTGTTAGGTGTTTGCAATTGCTTAGCAGTTTATTCTTCATGGGTTCGTCATTTATGCTGGAATTAATGATTATTCCTAGGTATCTTGTATAAGGGACTTTATTTAGTTTCTTTGTCCCTAAGGCCCAATTTAGACTTTGGTTGCTTGCCATTCTTCCCTTTTATTTTCTAGAACTAGGATTTCAGATTTTGCCACATTAATCTCCAATCCTAGTTCTTCTGAGAAGGTTTTTTAAAACTGTCAACTTTTTTTGTAGGCCAATGGGTGTGCAATCCAAGATGACCATGTCATCAGCATATAGAATGTGATGCATCTGCACTCCGTTTATTAGTGGTGGAAACAAAACCACTTTTGCAAGGGCAACACCAACTTCCATTATATAGAAGTTGAAAAGGGTTGCTCCGAGAGGGCACCCCTGCCTCACGCCCCTCTTTCCGTTCTTATGGGTCCTGTTAAGTTTCCATCGCTGTCCAGACGAACTTTGATAAATGTGTCAGAGTATAATTCTTTGATGGCTTGGATTAGACTCACATTACATCCCCTCTCTTTGAGTTTGGACCACAGCATTTCTCTGTCAACGCCATCAAATGCGTTTGCCATATCAATAAACGCTAAATATACTTTTTTCCCTGTTCTGATGGCGTCGATTTTCAAGAGATTCAAGATGCAGAGATTTACGCATAAACCCAGATTGTCGTTCATCATAAATCTTCTGTTGTTTAATCCATGCTGTAAATTGAGCTAGTAGCAAACTTGCAAACACTTTTCCCACAATATCAAGTAAGGCTATGGGCCGATAGTTTGCGGGATCATTACGGATTCCTTTCTTGAATATCGGAACAATAATCCCTGATTTCCAGGTCAATGGAATCCGTCTTTCTTTGATTATTAGTTATAATAGAGCATTGCAAAATTCAGTCCACTCCTCGATATTCTCTTTCAAGTCGGCATTGGATAGACCATCTGGTCCAGCTGCTCTTGAGGCGCTACTTTTTTTGATTGTATCCCGAATGTCCTCCCGGTCAATCTATATTTCCCAAGGTCTTGTTAAATGTTCATTCTGAAGTTTGAATTTTTCACTTTGTTAAATAGCTTTGTATAGTGACGTTCCCACTCCTTTTCTGTCATCATGTTTGATGTTATTGCTTTTTCTGGATTCATCGACTCATTTATTATTGCCCAGAATCCTCTGGAGTTCTTTTGATTTATAGCCGACAACATTATCTCTGCATCTTGCTGTTCCAATAACACTCAGCGCTCTTTACACCAGTTAAGTGTTATATTGATTGTGTTGTATTGATTTTTTTCGTTTTCTTTAGCAGACTTGCATTCTGGTTTTTTTTGATGCAATAATTTCTCTCATTAATTTCCTTAGCTCACTTTTTTCCCCGAGCGACCTCCGGATCATAATGGTGTCTTTGATAATTGGGTCTACTTTGGACATTCTTCTTTTTGATTTTGTATATTTCTAGTAGCGGTTGGTATTCAATTGGGTCTGCTGGCCCTTCTGCTGGTGCGGACTTAATAGTTCAGTTGCTGCTATAATATCGGCGTTTCTTAGACGTAATCCGTTACATCCAGGTTCTACCGCAATTGTTGTTTCCATTGTTCGCGTCGGGCTGGTTTAGTCCTGTGCCATTATATAGAGACGATGTTATGGTCGCTTTAGTCTTGCTAACTCTGAGTTTCAATTTCATTTGATAGGGCTTCAGAGGCAAAGATGTAATCTAATATGGAGTTTTGGGAACCTCTTTTCCAAGTCGGCTTGGCAGGGATGTCACCCTTTGTAACTCCATTCAACATTATTAGGCTTCGGTTTGTCATCTCCTCCAGCCATCTTTCACTTTTGCACCTCTCTTTCTGATTTATTGGTGCGTTGAAGTGGTCAGTTTCAATTAATTTCATATTAAGATCTCCACATAATCTGATTAAAGCTTTCGGGTCTCCTGTAAGGATGTTGTCGATAGCATCAAGGAGACCATCTTCGAATTTTTGGTGGGTTTTGGAGGTTGCATTCCAATATACATTTAGTAAATGGAAACTTGATGTTGCTGTCTCTTTTTGTTCCACTGGTTCAATGCAAACTGCCTGGAGATAGGGGGATATACATTCTGCTGACCTAATTCTTAACCCACAATTTATTTTAACAAGGATTAATTGACCTGACATTGGGCGCCCTTTGTTTTTCTTGATGGCTGGGTTTAATATAGTTTCGAAGCCCTCAACACACAGCATTTTTGAGAGCCAAGTTTCTTGCATGCCTATCACGTCAGTATTTGCTAGAATTTCTGGCATCGTTCCCAAGAAATGTGAAAAGCCTCTCGTATTCCAAGTGGCTATCACCAAGTTTGACTTTTGATCTTGCCTTAGCTCTTCGTTGGGGCATTTAAAGATTTCGCTATCCAAGCCCATTTGTTACATTCATCCACATTGCTTTCCACTTCTTCGCTCATTGGGGCCTGTTTGCAGATGAAATATTTGCCACTGTTATTTTTATTTTCTTTAGTTTTATCTCCTCATTCGAGGGTGTTGTTTTATCCTCATCTTCTTCGGAGCTTAACTTATTATTAGCCTTAGCATTCTCCATCTTTGTCGTTGTCAGCGGTTTATTCCGGAGGACTTCCTTACCCTTTTTTGTTGGAGATTTGATGATCTTTTGGGTTTCATGTTCTTTCACCTCCAGGGCATTGTCCACCTCATTGATTTGGTAACCTGCGTCCAGCAGTTGTCGTTCACACATCATTATCCTTAGCACAACTTTCTTGTCATTGATTCGTAATAACACAAATTTTTGATTCATATTAGGAATGATCTCCACTCTATCGCTTAGTGTGCTCTTCATGGATTTCAGCACATGAATTGTTTGAAAAAGCTGTAATATGGTATATCTATTCTATGAAGTATCACTTTTCCTATTTTCCATTCTTTCTACCAATATTCTGTATGGTTCAATTGTTGTTAGGGCGTTCAGGGCCGAAGGTAAGGGATTGGACAATTGGCCGTCACTTTCGTTAATTTTTTGACAGGAGTCTCTTCTGTTTGCACGGTGTTTGGCTTCTTTTTCAACGATTCAACATTAACAGTGCTTTGCACAGATTCTTCGCTTAACTTTTTCCGTGTTTCTATATGGTTGCTAAGCTTAGTTTTCATTTTCTGTAGGCTGAGCACTCGTTTCTCTTCTAATGTGAGGAAGATGTGTGATTCTCTAACCTTATCTTTTACACTCCCATTTGGTGAGGGGACCTTTTTTGGGGTTAGCGGCCACTCAAATACTCTTTTTCTATTTGCGCTATCTCCTCTTTCGTATTCGCCTTCTCCCGTGGGCGTCTGAGGAAGTTTTAGGTCGACATCTTGATCGGACTGTATGATTTTCTTGTCCATTCTCCCTTTTGTCTTTGCCGCGTTCTCATCTTGCATCTTCAGCGGACGAACTGCATGTTGATATATATATTAACTCCTCGATTCCATCATCAGCGATTATCGCCGGGCGGAGTTTGGTTTCACCATTCCCATTCCTCCAGGTTTGTCATTTGGTCAGCTATATCCATACTATTTTTTTTGATCTGTGTTTACTGTGATGTTCAAGGCTTTAATGTTTCTGAAGAAGTTTGCTGAGCTTCGCAGATTTTTTTCTTGTGTATTTGCTGGTTTTTTGATTTTTTTGGTTTCTTTCATTTACTCTGTGTCGAGTCGTCGGACAAACCCATGGAAATCTTTGCAGCTCCCAACTGTGATTTGGGTTTTCGAAGATGTTGAACCACTCTCCTTCAATCATATTTTTTGCCGCAGCTGAAGAGTTGCTTTCTGATATTATTGTTTGCAGGTCATGGTCCACTTGTTCTATAATGCAGTCATTTAACAACTCCTTGCTCCCTTCCTTTTCTTTTATGGACGAGGCAGCATCCAATATCTCCTCAGTTATTGGCAGCGTCTTCAGAATAGTAGACGCGACAGTATCAGCTTGTTTAGACCTTTTGTTTTGATCATTCTTTTTCGTTGGACTATTTGAATTCTCTGGAGTAATTATTAGATCTTTTCCGAAACAACAGTTCTGATGTAGGTTTTTCATGTGACACTGTCGTTTGTTTGGTTCTTCTCACACTTGGTGGAATTACAATAGGATCTATCTCAATCACTGTTTCCAAAAGTGGGTGATTTTTGCTACACAGTCGTTCATGGTCTTTTTCGCCCGTGCCATCACGTTCTTTTTGTAGTAGTAAGAGTGCATGTCTCGTTACTTCAGCTAAAAGCCTCTTGTCTTCTGAGCTGTTCTTTAGAGACTCCTTCAGGGCTGTCAATGAGATATCATTGCCTCGCCTCCTCATCACGACCGGTGACATCATTTCTATCAAATCCGTCTGAAGTTTTACAATCTTAGAATTGAGTAGGGCGATCAATGTTGTTTGGTCTCTAAAGTTCTCATTTAAATGTTCATATAACTTCATCAATGGAGCCACCGCTATGGTTGTGGCTGACATCAGGATTGGGCTTAGATTTGAGATTAACTTTTCCAAGAGGGCTGATGTATCGTTTGGGCTCCTTGCTCTTCTCAGGCAAGTCGAGTGCAGACTCCGTTTTTCATTCTTGTGATCAAGGGGCTATCATTGTCCTCTGGCGCAGAGGAGGACGATCTAGTTGTGCAGTCCCGGAGTTTTTTGGGCATTTGATTTTCGTCCACCTCTTTACTCTCCGCTTCAGCCTCTTTCCCCCAATCTTTGAAGCGTTTGGTGGAACCTCCGACTTCCTTGTCAGAACTTGCTGCACATCTAGTCCTTTTTTGAGAGGCCAGGATCTCCTCATTCCTAGCCTCAAAGACAGGTGTGATACGCTCCAGGCTCATCACTTCACGAATACCCCTGTCCATATTTTGCGTCCACTCAAGATTCGGTATTGTTCTTTCACTGGAGCTTGATTGAGATGGTCGCCTCGGGAGCGATAATTTATTGTTGAGCTCTGCCAGGTCTTTTATCACCTGGTCCGCAATCCCTAGTGAGTCCCAGCGCCTGGAAGGTTGCATAGTATTTTGGGCAGCCGTTCTTTCTTTCCAGGTACCTGGAGGACTCCAGTCGTCAACCATTCCTTCTGTCGGGCCGACTGATCTGGAGCTCTCATTTCCAGGTATCGGAGTTTGGCAGCAATTTGTCCCCAGCTTCTCTCTAAGGATTTGATCCTCCATCCTTAGACACATTGATGTCTTTTTTTTCTCTTCAGGTCTGGCTTATGCATCTCAGCAACTCTTAGCCACGCTAGTAGTTTTAATGCAAAACCTGGTTGGCTCGCCTCTTCTGACTTCTTCGATTGGACAGCGGAGTCCGTTATTTCCGATACACCCATTGTAAGGGGTGTTGTTGCTTTTGACTAATCTGTAGCCATCTTTGCCCCCTCCTGATCGTTCTCGGGGAACTCCAGCATACCCTTTGGGGGTATGGGGGGGGGTCAAGGGGTTTTATACCATGGGGTGGTTTCACTACTGCGGGCTCTGTAAACAGTGTTCCATTGCCAGACTCTGGCACTTTATTCAATTGGTTTCCCTGGTATTCCTGTGTACCATGAGGTTTTTCGTCAGTCAATCTAATGGTCTCTCGCTCCTTCCATTTTAACTTGTCTATTTCTTGTGTTCTTTCCAGCCTCTTTGAAAAAGTAATGAAGGGCGAGAGAGACGGGAAGCTAGCTGATAATGGAGCGCAATGTATGAGCACGGAGCACAGCATTTCAGATTGGGTGCTAGCCCTCCTTGGATCGCTCTGCGCCACTGCCTCTTCAGCGAGCACTGCAGTCGACTCTAATAAGAGCGGCTCTTTCCCCTCCACCCTCCGCATCCTCCACCTCCTCCTCCTCCTCACTCTCACCTTCGTCTCGCGCTTCGATGTCTTCCGAGGACCGCAGCGCAGCTGAAATCCGATCCCTCCTCATGTTCTGCTTTCCACGAGGCGGCGGCCGTTCAACTGGAGGGCGTGGCAACGTAGGGGTGAAGATGGGGGGCATTTCTGGATTGACATCTCTTCGCGATTTCTCGCAAACTTGAGGTTGTGGCGTTTGGCATTACATTCAATCCTCATTTTACTTGGGCGCGCGTGTTTGCTGGTGTTCCGGTTCTCATCATTGACATATATGATATATGTCAGATGTTGACCCCCGGCGCCCGGCACCCAGCAAACAGCACAGCAGTGAATCCAGCGCCCTCTACTCGCGTGGGGTCAACGCTGCAAGGGCGGCTGGGGCGCACTTTAAAGAAATCACTTCCTGGTGGGCGGGATCGGCTCCAAAGGAAAACAGGCAATTCCGGCATCGAGTCTCCTTCCGGTTTGTTCAGGTATGTTAGTAAAGAAAAACTAGGCAGCGTTTTATGAGCGTTTTGACAAAAAAAAAAAACAGATTGCTCAATAAGGCCAGTATGTCCAGTGCATCCAATGCAATGCACGCAGCCAAACAGCACAGCAGTGAATCCAGCACCCTCTAGAGCTTTTAGCTTTTCGGATGTTAAGAGAGATTACGTGCGCAGATAGTGCAGATCTCTTCATGGTTCGCACCAGTCTATGCAGTTTGCGTTTGGACTTCCAAGTTTAGTTCTCATCTACCCAAACATAGCGAGGTTTTCCCTTACCCATCACCACTTTTTTGGTGGTTTCCTCGATCCATGATTCAATGCCATCTGCAGCAAGACTAAAAAAATAAAAGTATCCCCCCTCAACCCCCCATCTGTCAACACATTGGCAAGTGATTTACACGCCCTTCTAATATTGCCCTCAGACCACTTCTATTCCCTCCTTGGATGGTTTAGAGGTCGTCGGGGCCTGGTTCCATGAGTTTCCCACCAATTCCTTTTAGGCATACATCCAGTCTGGAGTGATCAGTATACACAGAATATGCATCATCACTATTTATAGTACCTACTAACAATGGCACATTCCCACACATGTAATCTATGGTACCACGTTTGTTGCCTATGATCCAGGGAGGTTGCCCCGGGATATTTCGCCTAGATAAAAGAACAGAGAAGGTGGAACTAGAGTGGGAGAAATGCTTAAATTTGAAATACTGCAGTAACTGGAGAAAACTACATTTGAGACATCAGTAAATGGACATGCATGCTCCGGACCATAGTCATTATATGGTGGAAGACACAATGGCTGCTCTGGGTCTGCGGGCATCTGAATCTTCTGATGTGTGCGATTTCAGAATCCAGAAAACCAGGTTTGTCGGATCTGCTGGTAATTGGCCTCGAAACATGCAAAAGCATACTCTGAACTCTTACCTCCCATTCATATCAGAGGAGCTTCACTCATCTCTGTGCAGCAGATTTTCATTCGCATGAACACCCTCACCCAGAAGTAGTCCCAACCATTTGAAGGAGAAAAATTGACCCCAGTTTTTTGTCCATGTGTTAGATTACTACATGGAGTGGCTGAACCATTCCGCTGACAGAATGCCGCTTTGGCAGCTGGTCCTGTCGCCGACATAGATTACCCAGACTGAGCACCTTAGCGGGAAGCACACAATGGCTGGTGGCCCCACCAGCTTACTATGGGACGCACACACCACTGAATTGTGGAAATTGCATTGCAGGGGGTGCTGGATTGCTTTTACCCAGAGATCATTGTTCTTGACTGGATTGAACTTTATATGCTCTGAACGTAAAGACCAGAATCACAATAACATTGAAACAAGTTTTTTCTGTAAAAAATATTTATTAAAAAAAACAAATACATTTAAAAACAAAATCTACAACAGCAGCATTTTTAATATGAAAACAATCTTGTTATTAGTCTCTGATGAAATATGAAAGCTAGGTCTCAGCTCGGATTCACATAAAACTTGTTGCTGGAGGTAAATAATTCACCTCGCAAAATCTGCACATTTACAGTGCAGTAAATCTGCCAAAAATCCTCATGGAGCTCTATGGACTCCAAAAATGTGGAATTACATCTCCCTACAACCACTTGTAATCCTGTAGTAACTTCCCGGGACCAGCCGGCAGTACCAGTAATAGTTTGACGGAGTTACCCACCGCTTAATGAGGGCCCTTGTTCCCAATCACTGCCCATTGAAGGTACTATGATGTTTGTGTTCACACCCATTAAATCTGTATCCAATGGTTCACTGAGGAAATTGCCAACTGTCAAATCACTCATTGCCTTTAGGAAGAGCGCTTACCCGTTCAATTGTTTTCTCTAATGTC
Source organism: Ambystoma mexicanum (assembly GCF_040938575.1). Taxonomy (NCBI): domain Eukaryota; kingdom Metazoa; phylum Chordata; class Amphibia; order Caudata; family Ambystomatidae; genus Ambystoma; species Ambystoma mexicanum. Next base: position 1,264,812,005 of record NC_090932.1, on the reverse strand, counting down.
CTAAAGAATGAAGCTGTCCAGGCTGCGCACACCCATTCATGGCACTTCAGTGTCTATGTATGAGCGATGCAGCCTGCCCAGGCCAAGCTAATAATGATTCTGAACAGATGAATAGGCATTTAGCACAGTAAAAGACTAGGTGTTAAGTGTCTAGAGTAAAGTTAGCCAAGCACTGGGTACCACCAGATTTGGGCCTGTAAAGGTCATAATATTGACCCTTCCTAGGAAAGGTCAACTAATAAAGTGGACCTGTTAAGAGATACTAGGGGGCAAATTAAGATATCCGCCCCCAACACCTGATGGTGCAGAGTTGGAGCTGACAGTATCGATTGAAGTTCTGGTTGGACCGTGCAGATGAGTCGTGCCTGGGTTAGACAGGTACAGTTTGTGATCTGAGCTCTGGTTGGACAGCAAAGATCCTGCCAAACCATTATGAGACGAGCCCCGTCAGGACAGCTTGGGTTGCAAATAGACTACACGAGGCACTGTACATGTGAGCCCTTGTCTGAAAGTGCAGATTATGAGCAGAGCTCTAGTTTGACTGGCGAGCCGTGATGGGTTTAGGCAGATGAGCCAAGTGAAGAAGCCAAGTGATGATTCGCTGTACAAGAGTCGGTCCCCAATTGGATGGTCTACACTATGATCCGGTACTCGATGTCTAACAGTATGGATGGCAGCAGTCTCTGGATTAAACTCCAGGTGAATGTCTCGTACTCGTGGAAGAGGTAAGCCCTAGGTAAGTTAGCAGACATTGATCCTCCTATGCACCTAGAGTGTTCTGAATTCCCAATTGTTCCTTCAATCGTGCCAGCTGTCCCAGGGTGATGTTGTTCCCTCCGCAGACCACTATTACTACTGGCCCCAGCTCGGTCTTTAGTTTCCCTTCCTTCTGCAACCGCTGCACCACGTTGCTGTACACAGCCGCCAGGGCCGCTCCACACGCCGGCTCCACCAGGATCTTCTCATCATCTGTAGGGGAGATAGCAGGAATGGGAGGGAAAATCAGCAAGTGGCTACCAGGTCATGGCAAAGAATGTCAGAAGGAGCACAGGAAGAGTCAAAAGGAGGAATGGTGCAGAAAAGAGCAGGACCGTGGAATGGAAGCCTAATGATGTACAGAGGGGCAGAAGAAAGGACGAGCAAAACAGACTAAGTGAACATGCGAGGGAATAGGTGAATAATGAACTAGGTGAGGAATAAAGGCAGGATCCAAAGACAAAACCTTGGAAAGGCGAAATGGGGGCCTCCAAGGTGGTGACAGAGCAGACCTATGATGCAGGACAGCCAGATAAAGCCGTATTTTCTTTTAGGTTGGATATATACTAAGCCCAACCCATGGTAAGTTTCTACTTAAGCAGTGGTTAAGCAAAGGGTCCCACGGTTTTAGAAAGTAACCTGCATGGGAACATGTTCTGTCCTGGCGTAGTCAGGAATGCATGGGTTGTCGTCATTGGGCAGGAGCGTGAACACGTGCATGATGCGTGCTGGTCTCTTTTCTATAGCCCCTTTAAATGGAGGCTTTGTCCCGCTTTCTCTGGGTTTAAGAGGTTTGTTCTCCAGCCCCATTCAAGATGCATGCTCTGTTGCACTATAGGTGTGGGGTGAACATCTGTGCTCTCATGTAGTGTCTGGGTGTACACCAGCCCACCCGGCAGCTATCTGTGGACATGAACAGCACATTTCGGAGCTAGGACTTAGGCGTGAGCGAGTCGCCACATGGGCCTGGTATCTAGGTCAACGTCAACTCGCATTCAAATGCACTGGGAAGGAATATCTCCAGTGACCGCTTCTCATCTACGCCATTAGACTGAGAACCATAGGCCAAACCCCACCAAAAACAGTGACTATAGAGGCTCGGCATTACACAGCCAAATTACTAACTGCCCTGCGCATGTGTGCGTGCATAATCCATGTAATTAGGCATGCCCCAAAAGACCGGTGTCTGCGTAATGCATAAAGAGGTTGGTCTTAATCAGCGAGATCCCGAGTGGGAACGAATGATAATTACTTGACTTATGTTATTGTCCTGCTTTGATGGGTTTGCGTTCGCATTTGACTTTTATTCATATACTACTAAATAAATATTAAACATGGAGCTGGGATACATTTTTTGGGGTTAACAAGGGCCGACACCACTTATTCTAAGGAAGTGGTATGTCGCCTAAAGGCATCTAAGATGGTGCCAATTGTGCCAGCGAGTTTGCCATTTAAGTTTTTGAGAGAACCAATGAGAAGTGTGAGGATCGCAGCAGAAGGAGGTGGCAAGGGAAAGTAACAGGGAGTGAGGTATAAGAAGAAATAATCTTGATCAAGAAAAGGGAATAGGCCAAGGAAAATACAAGACATTAGGGAGAGCAGAGGGTGAGTGAAACAAGGAGTCAAAAAAAAGAAGAAAAAAAAGGAAGAAAAAAAAAAAAAGGACTCCTCTCTCTGCTCTCGCCTCTACCTCTGGCCCCCCTGTGGACACCTCCCCCCCTCAGTCTCTTCCTTTCCCTTATCCCCCTGAAGCACTCTCTTGTGCATCCTCTTAAACCCTCAGCCGACCCCTCCTGCTTGCTAATATCACCCGATCTCCATCACTCCTTTCTTGGGCAAACTCCTGGAAAAGCTGGCCATCTCCCAGCTTAATCTTCACACTGAATCTGTTGGTTGTCTCCATGACCATCAGTCTGGCTTAAGAGCAGCCAGAAGCACAAAACGACATCTGTGAAGACCTGCTCTCTAACCTTGATTCTAATCATCCCTCTGTCCTCTTCTTACGCGATCACTCTTCTGCCTTTTCCCACAGTCAACCATGCCATCCTGCTCTATCGTCTCTGTGATGCCTTGGGTATCACCGATCAGGCCATGGCTGACCCGTTCCTCTCTGATCGACCCTTCCAACTTTGGGTCCTTCCTTTTCTCTACTTCACTCTCTGCCTGCGGTCTTCTCCAGTGGGGCTAACCTATCTCCCTGGCTGTTCAACCAATACCCGGCACCCCTCTCACCCACCGCATTGCTGCTCTCTGCTCCCTCTCTATTCAGATGACTCAGCTAATTGTCAGGCTCCCCTCTGCCACTTCTTCTCATACCTCTGACTGTCTGTCTGCTATCCAGGAGTGGTGTGCTGCCAACAGTCTCTGCCAATGCCAGTAAGACAGATTCTCCTTGTGGGCACACCTGCACCCTTCTTTCCTGTCACTCTCTGGCCGGCCTCCCTTGGCCCTCTTCCTGCTCCCACCTGCGACGCTAAGAATGTTGTGGTCACCTTCGACTCCACATACCTTTGTCCTTACATCTGTGACATCTCTAAGAAGTCAAACTACCAACTGCACCTCCTCAGAGGTATTCTTCCTTTCCTCGCCTTCCCCCAGAAGCTCGCCATCTCTAGAGCTCTGGTCCTCTCTAGGCTGGACTACTGCAACAGCCTCTTTCTAAATCTGCCTTCTACTCTCCGCCCTCATCCAGAACAGGACTGCGAGACTTGTCCTTGGCCTCAAGCCCAGGGATCGTATCTCTCCAGCACTGAAATATCTGCATTCGCTCCCAGTGGCTGCAAGGATTACGTTCAAGACCAGCTGCATTGTCAACAAGGCCTTCTGGGGCATGGGTCCTCAATACCTCCAACTCTCTTCATAAATACCTTCCCACTCGAGCTCTTTGCTCCTCCAACTCCCCCAGGGTCAGTTGCTTCTCCAAGCAACAAGTTGGTGGTAGATCTTTCTTCAACTGGGGCCTCCCTCTGGAACAGCCTCCGTGAAACTTGAGGAGAACAAACTCCAGTTCTGGAAGCACCTAAAGACCTTCCTCTTTGCTTCTGCCTTCTCGCTTCCTCTCCCCTGCTGATTTCCTGTCTGATACTGCACTGGTCACTTGGCTACCCCCTGATTTCTGGACCAGGTCACTACCCACCCAGTTGCACCCCTGCACTGCCTACCGGCCACCCTTGCACTTGGGTCTGTCCCTACAGACCTCCTACCTGCACTTTTGGACACCCGCTGTCTGCACTTCTTGGTATTGTTTTGATCCCATGTGCAGCACTGCATCCTCCTCTTTCCCCTGCACGACCTCATTGTCACCTGGCCAAGTAAGATCGCCTGGCCTAGTAAGATCGCCGTCTGTGTAACAACCTCTGTTCCCCCTTCCTTGCCTCGTTGCACCTTGAAACACTTGTGTATAGGCGGGTAACAAATGCCATATCAGATCTGAAGGAATAGCCAAATGGTCTTGATTTCATAACCCATAGGGCACCAAATTGTTTCCCCATGTCACCCAGGTCTCCCTGCACGAAGATTGGCAACATTACTGCCCATGTTCCATGAAATGCTATTGGGTCGGATCTTGATATGAGCAAGTCACAGGAATTCCAATTAATTTTGATAGCGTTTTTGTTGTTAAATGTGCCTGCCATCCAGCAAAGCTTTGATTGTCCTTCCTGCCATAGTACAACTATCTGATCCTTTGCTATGGTCATTTGCCTTTAGAAAGATTTGGCAACTGGTACATACTCCCTCTGATCCCCAAATTGCTGTGATCACTCCACAAGGAAAGTCTGCATTCAAAGGCATTAGGGGGTGGGGGAGCTGCATAAACAATAGTGCGTGGGATTAGGGGGGGGGCAGAGGCGGGCATGTATAGGATGGCAATACTCCTAGGAGCACTTGCAGTGATGCCCTCTCAGGGGTAGGTATTGCTGTCCTAGTAATGCAACTGAATCATCATTCTAAACTTCAGCGACAGGGGTGCCCCTCTTGATCACCTTGAAAAATCAGTGTGCAACTAAATGAGTTAAGGATCATTTGGAAATTTGTCCAATTTATACGAATCCCATGGTCTACCTTCCTTTAAATTTAACACTTTTGCAGCCCTGGCAATATCATAAGACCTACCCACAAACTGCTCCACAGCCAGGACTGCTTCTTGATCCGTCACCACCTCGGAGAAGACAGGGTGCCCCATGGCCACCTTCAGGGTCTGCAATCCCACCGTCTTGGCGCCCAGAGTTTTTGCGACACTAGGAGGGAAATTTGAGTTTCAATACAGGAGATTTAAATGACATTGATGTTTGTGGTATGGTGCAGTCGGCAGGGTGGGTGAAAGAACATTTGGTAGCATCGGCTAGACGTGTGTATGTAAGAGTGGGAAGGGGCCAGTTGCGGAGTATCTAGGATGGGTTAAACTGGGTAGAACCATCATGAGGGTCAACTATAGAATAGGTAGCCAGGCACAGGTGTGCCCTTTTGTGGGATATCTAGGATGGATAGAAGAGGGTAGCTAATGGGGTGAAGTGGGGTTTTGTTAGGAAGCTTATCTGAGAGTAGATGTCCGTTTTACAATAGTTAGGATTGGATGGATGGATGAGGTTATGGCGTAGGATAAGTGGGATGGGCAGCTGGAGCTTATTGAGATGGTTGCAATGGGAAGGAAGAGTGCCGCCAATATGGTGTAGGATACTCAGTATGCAGGATGGGCAGCTGAGAATAGGTTTCGGCTATCTGATAGCTACTTACATGCATGGAAGTGCAGCTGAGGATGGGTGAAGGTGCAGGGGAGTAAATATGGGGAGATGGTTTGTGTGCAGAGCTGGGACGTGTGTCTATAGTGCAGGATAGCAAGGCTGAGCAGCCGGCATTGGGCGTAAATGGGTATAATGTAATGGGGAACTGTGGTATGAAGGGAAAGACGCCTAATGTACCATAGTTAGGATGGTGGTGGGTGCCTGGTCTAGGACATTGCTCCCATGGTGGGGGTGGGAATCCAGTGGTGGGCGTATCAGCTGTATGATGCGCTAAACACAGCTGTAATGAAATTGCAAAGCATCTGCTTGTCAATGCAAGGGCAGTCTTCTCTACTGCACAGCCACTGTGAAGCCCTTGAACCCTGCAGACCAGTCTCTTGGTGCCAGAGGATTAGGCAGCTCCGCTGTACCAAGAAAAGGGGCAATGGGTGGGAAGGAGCGAATGGGTCGAAGATATTGCGTAATAAGGTAGCGGAGAAGGATGATATAACAGTGCAATTCTCTGCAATGCATGTCGAATAGCCAGTACCCATACCTCCCAAGTCAATGTGTGCATGCAGTCCCTGGGCCCAGCTCCAACATCACTGTGTAATTGCGCTCCTTCACTATATGCACCTAACCCATCTTTCCCTACTCCCTTGTGCATGTCTTATATTCCTAGTTGCTTGTGAAATGTCTAGGGGTTTTACCCCTCCCCCAAATAATGATATTGCTTAATATCCTCTTGGGAGGATAGCTCAGGGGCAATGTGCTCGCCTTGCAAGCAAGACAGCAATTCCATCCACGGATCCGTGCTTAGAAACTTCTGGGTATTAGAGCGTTATAAATAACCTATCATATCATATTTCAAGGGTTTTTACTCCTCCCCCAAAAGGCCTTCATTCCAGTGCAGGTCAAAGTGCACATAAAACAGTCCCTGCTTTCTGCCCCAGATTCCCTCTCGCTTGTACATATCCCCAAACTATCTGTTCCCTTCCCCAAGTTGTACGTGCCCTTATCAGGCCTCGATTTCGCATACGTACGTCTCCTCGCCTCCCTCACTATGGCCATGTCCACCTCAGGCTGCTTGCCCCGTGCTGGGAAGGCTGCTTGACAAGTTAAGCACTCACTTAATTTTAGGAACCTGTTCAGCAGGACCAATTCAGCCCTTCACCAACTCCGCCCTCCCTCCCCGATGCGTAGGAGTATACAGGCTGTTGCCCCCACTAAGTGCTGTATACAAACAGGATACATTATGTTCCGTCAGTCCATTTGCCAATTTAACCTCATCCCTTGCCGGTCTCCCCCTTTAGCCCCAGAGTTCATCTACCCTAGAACGCTGCCACCATTACCTTGTGATCTCGGGTAGAGTCACCAGTTTGCCAGCGGCCACTGCTGCATTCAGGCTGTGCGCCCCTAGAGTTTCCATAGCGATGATGGGCACATCCTCCCATCCCACCTCTCGGAGGCCCTGGACCACGCCACACAGCATGCCCCCTCCGCCTACCGACAGGACGATGGCGCCTGGCTTGAAGTTCTGGATCTGCTTCAGCTCCTTCACGATGGACGTGTGGCCTTCCCTACAAGACCGAAAAGGACGACACGAGAGGGGTTAGAAAGCGACCAACCACAGAGACTGTATGAAGGCTAGTGGCCAATAAGAAGGGGGGGTGGGGGGATGGGGAGGTACAGGTACATCACACGTGGTGAGCAGATTACAATAGGAGGTGGAGAAGGAGAGCCATGCTTGGCGTGGGAGATAAGCACTTTCAGATCCTCTAGAGCGCATGGAGACCATGCAAAAGGCAGCGGTGTGTGGTATAAATCCCAAGAACATAACATGTGGTATGCCACATGTTGAGTTGCTGTGACTAACGTGTGGACATATGAAGTTCCCTTCCTCTAACCCATTGATGGCACACCACCCCCTCCCTGTACCACTGGGGTTCATACTGTGACCCAGCAAACCCTCCTAGGATCAGATGCAAGCTCCCTCTTAAACGACGTAGGCCAAGCTCTCACACCCATATTCAGGACTGCAGGCAATACCCCCATAGCCAATCCTGCTGGTATGCTAGCCAGAGCACACCCGCCACTTCTAGCATTCATGCCAGAAACCCGCCCTCTGGCATTCAGTGCAATTGCCTTCCCACCTGCCACTCAGCCTATGTGAGATACCACACCCACACGTTCTGGCATTCTCACGGAATACCATGCCCCTACTCCAGGTGAGCCCTTACAATAACTCAAGCACCCCCTGACATTCAGAGCCACTTTCACACAGCCCCCCTCCCCATTGCTTATGTTCAAGAATCCATGCTCCCCCTAGCATTCACTGGTAGCCTTAATACACCCCATGTCTACCAAGAACTGCCAGAGTGTCCCCTCATTAACATACCAAATGAGGGGGTCATCAAAGGGGGGAATGTATACCCAGCCAGGGTTATTCTTCACCAGCTCTTTGGCATGTTCGATGGTGTCATCTAACATCTGGGGAAGAAAGCAACACATTATTAGAAGGGAGGAAGACCGTTCTCAGAGAAACCAGCACGCACCCCACACTACTCCCTTCCAGCGAGCACACCAGTCTGACACGCTCCTACTTTCTTTTTAAACCATGACCTACAACTGCTTATTCAAGCCAATTTTTTGGGGGAACTGTGCACTCAGAACTCAGCCTTGCGTGCTCTCAGCATACACTCAAGACAAGAACCGATCAAACGCATACTTGAATCCAACATCCCAGAGTACGCCCTCCCAGCCAACACACCAGTCCAGCGCTCTCGCATTCAGCAAACACTAGATCTGTGCACGACCAGCAAACAAAAAGAACCCATTTATTCCTCCTCCGCCAACAAACCAGACCCACTGCCCCCCAGCCAGCACCCGTAAACACCCCCCTAACCAGCATGGTGACCAAGAGCTCTCACCCACACCCCATGTTCTCCATCCAGTGCCCTAGACCACCATGTTGTATGCCCCCGCTTACCTCGCCCACGACACACACTTCTGCACCCTCATCCTTGAGCCGGTCGATTGTAAAAGAAGGAGTTGTGGTGGGCACCAGAATCGTGGCAGGGATGCCCAGTTTGCGGGCTGAATAGGCGGCTGCCAATCCAGCATTTCCCCCTGAAATGAAAGTCAATTGGCATAGATTATGGCGTGCAAGCTGGCAGCAAGTGCAGTACAGAGGAACATCTACAACTTGCACCAAGGCGATAGAATATCAACTGGTGGCCGCTCCTTATTGTCGATTTTAGTGCCCTTAACACCACAGAGCCTTCTTGGTCTCCAATTTGTTCCCCCATTTTCTCCCCTCACACCCCCATGAAGAAATATGTGCCCCGGGCCTACCTATATCAAGTTCATTACAGTTCCATGCAGACCACCGATACAGCAAGCTATGCTATGCCCATTTTGAAGACAGAAATAGGAGCACTTTTTTTGGTGCAGTGGGTGGTAGAAAGGGGGGCTGTGTGCGTGATGTGAGCGACTGCAGAGGGTCTGTGGTTGAGGAATGCCAGTCTTTCAGGGGGCTTGTTGGTGGTGGAGAAAGTACAGGGACAATGTAGGTTGCTTTTTTCTAGGTTTGATTCACAAAAAGGACCAATTATCAGAACTGCTTTGAAGAATGGGGAAGACCGAGTAAAACCGGTGGAGACCAAGTCGTAGCCCCACTACAATATACTGTAGCAACCTAAAATGGACAAATTAAACAAGGTTGGCAGTCCTTAAATTGCTATACATCACACACGCCACCCCCTCCTCACCCAAGTCCAGGGAAAAAGACTCACCCGAGGAGCAGACGAATCTCTCGCATCCTCTCTCCGCCCACTGTGGAAAGAACAAACCAGAACATGAACAAGGCAGTTCCTTCAGACTCTTCCTCACACCCCCAATATCACCCTGTTCTGCACCCCCCACCCGCTAAACAGCTTAATAGCATCCAATCTGTCCCTCTCTTCGCCACACTAAGGTCGCCTTCTACTGAACTCTCCGCGCAGCCCAATATCACCCTATTCGGCCCTCTCCAAACACTCCACTATCTATCACCCTAGAATCCCCCCCAATACGAACCTGTACGGAACTCCCCACAGATCCTAAGTGTCACCCCACAGTGCATTCTCCAGGACCCTAAAATGATCGTATGTTGCACTGCACACACCCCAATAGTGCCCTGTGCCCCACTCTCTCACCGCCCTACCTCGTGATATCACCCATTAGTAGACTTCCCATCATGCCACGTCTTAATAGCAGTATGGCAATCCTATCCTGTCCCCAGTCTGTGAATAGAGCCATCCTCCCATGACGCTCCCTCTGTAACGAGGCAAAGCCTCGGGTTGGGATGGTTAGTGAATTGAACCACCAAGATGGAACCTGGAAGCGACACAGGAATGGAGCCAAGACCAGCATACAGGCCGAGAACAGGCAGGATGGCATCATGGGAGATGGTCAGTGGGCAAGTTATTGGTTTAAATGGGCTGTGCAACAAATGACAAATACTTGGACCCAGGACAAAGTGGACAGGACAACCCCCAGGTGCAGAGGTCAACGCATGTTCCTAGAGAAGGTTACGTGCCAGAGGTCGCTTCCCTTCTATGGTCCCCTGTATTCTCACCCTGCAGGAACGGGGTGTGTTGTGAAGTTCACCACCTCCCTCTGTAGGCCCATTCGCTGTAGCTTTTCAAAGCTAGGCTGCCACCCTTACTCCCAGCATTATGTCTGCCCCTTCACCCATGCCGTTTTTGGATGCCCCCCCCATTATCTTTTTGAGAGACCCCTGTTGTTGCCCCTTCTGGTGTGGGCTATATCCGCTTGCTCTTTGGCTTGTTCCCTACCAGAGACCACGTCTTACCGTTTTGCACAGGTGTCCGATGCCACGGATTTTGAAGGAGCCCGTCGGTTGGGCATTGTCCAGTTTCAGGTAGATGCTGGTTCCGGCCCGCTTGGAGAGGGGCACGCTGTCCCTCAGGGGGCTGTCCACGTGCAGGCTCCTCTGGCACGGCATGGCTGTGGAGAGGCAAGCAAGGGGTGGACTATGAACTACAGGGGTCAACCAGTTGGAAAAGGTCATTTAAATGAAGGGGGGTATGGCCAGATTTGACACAAGAGACCGATTCTGTTTTCAGGTAGTGCTTAGAAGCAAAAGTGCACACCATGCCACGCCCTACAAGGCATCCCTGGCCAGGCCCGCAGCTGGCCACCAATAAGGACGTCAGAAACATAATGTTTTAATTCCCTGCAGTTTGTAGAGCATATGTTTGGGAAGTACTTTATAGACAGTTCCAAGCATATGCTTTTGAAGCTGCAAGGGGAATTCCAGTCCCCCTGCAATTTTATTATAGTGTTTTCTTTGAGGTTCCATAGTCTTCGGGGCGTAGGCAGTACAGAAATAATGTCCTACACATTTTACACGCCTGGGGAAGGCTGTGAAAATGCCACTCGCAATAGAAGGTCCTGTCCCTTTTTAAGCCTGCAACCCTCTTTAAACAGAGATGTCTTGCTTGATACACATAGAAATTGTAGGACCAAATGGGCGACAATGGTGTACCACTGTGGCCAACTCTTCAGATGGTGGTTTTGCCCAATAGGCTTCAAAATGCACCATTTGACACGCCCCTGCCATATACTCAAACACAAATCGCTTACAGTTGGGAATTGGATGTTAAACAGCAAGGGTTGCAGTGCAGCCAAGCCCCAGAGGCATGTTACGGCAGAGAGGAGACCAAGGCGGTGCAGTACAGGGTATAGAGGGGGAAATCACTTAGCTGTACAATTCAGAGGCAGACATCAGGAACCCCACCGCGGCCTCTACAGCACAAAGGCTAGGGGCCATGTCCTCAGTACCGCGACTGGAGCACAGTACAGCTAGCAGAGACCGCTATGGGCATACAGCACAGGTGAACGCTACGGTAGTGAGCAGGCTGCACAATACAATAACGACACGTCCAAGAACAGGGTAAAGCCGGGCGTTACATAGTTCATCTATCTATATAGTCTGTTGTGCACGGTCTCGTCTCGCGGGGCTTGGCTCTACGTCTGTGTATTTCGGATGCCTGGAATGGCGCCACGCTGCCACGTGTTCTGCTGCCGCTTCACCGCCCCCACCCACGCAGGGCCGCGGTGGCAACACCTGATCTATACTAAAAGGTCAGGGCACACAGACGACGGTGTACAGCTGGACTCAGCTAGGATCAACCGTCACCCGAGTCTTCTTCACTGGGGAACATTTACCAAGTTTGGGGCGGGCGGGGGCGATCGTCCCATATTGTTCAAGACGATCCGATTTCAGGGGCTGTGTTTGGGGGGGTTACAGTCCTGACCTTGCTCCTCGGAAGTAGGTCTGTCGAAAGCGTTCCCTGGGCGTAGTTAAGTTCAGGGCACAGCTGCTCCCCGTGAAGTGCCACCACTGTGTGCCAATAAAGCAACACAATAAAAGGCATTAGGAGGTTGATGGCCCAGACACAGGGGTGCCACGGAAGGACTAATGCGCCTCAAGACGTGTGAATGGTGGGTGGAATAAACCGGATGGGAGCACAGCTGCATGCCATAATGACCCAAGCAGCTGACCTTATATTGTCTGGTCTAATGTGAAATTAGACTTGTTTAGGTTCACTCTTGTGCAGGTTGTCACTGTAGCTTCCATGGAGGGTGGGAACATTAAGCTATAATCTTAAACTCAACATGTTTTTATAACAATGTAAATGATGTCAGGTTGGTTTGTAATGTGAATTTTGTTCTTTTGAAGGCATCGAAAAAAAAAAACTTTAAAATGTTTGGTCAAGTGACGGGGCCCAATATCACACTAAATGTCTGATCATGGGCAAACCATATAATCTCACTGTGGCCACTTATCTGCGAAAATGTGGAGTTTGTAGCTTATGCTGCTAAAAACTTTGCTCTCGTGGTTTAGAAAACTATAGGTATGTGACGTGTTAATGATAGGCAACATTCACATATTGCTTTTAATGGCAGTACCAGTGTAACAGGCCACTGCTCTTACACTGAAGAGTAGAACAGGCCACTGCCCTTACGCATAACAACTCAGTGTCCATTTTTTTCCGCCATGGATACCAGGCTGGCCCATGCCCCGCAGGGTGGGCCAAAGGGACAGCCCACATACCGGGCTGCCCCTCTGCTCTGCCCCCGCCCCCCCTCACCCCACCCAGGGGACACGTCTTTTGTTACTAACATCATTACCATACGGAAACAAGCGTGCAACAAACCGCTTCTGATGCACCCGCACGTCTAATATGTCCTCCGACTGTAAAGTTGGCCACCCTTTGCCAAGATGCCCGTTTCGTTCCCAACCCGGCCTCTAAGCTGCACGCACCCCCCTTCCCCATCTCCGCATAATTGAAGGGCAAATATTTCCGAAATTCAAATTCTTGCCCGGTCAACGTGCTGCCCAGAACATGGATTTGGATTAAGGCGCTATATAAATCAACATCATTATTATGCTGGAGAGGCCACACAGCGCCCCCGGGTGTCCCCAGCGTTCTTGCCTGAGGCTGAAACAAAGCAAAGAGGCACGGCATCATCTTACTGCTGGGTGGGGGGGTGCAGAAGCATGGATTTCCAGGAGGTATAACGGCAGAGATGGACAGCCCAGCCAGGCAATGAGACGGACTTGATTGATTGTGTGTGTGTGGGGGGGGCGCAGAATACAAATTTACACCCTATTGGGCAGAGCTGGGGAGCACTGAGTGGCAGTGCCTTCGGAATTCCTACCTGAAATGCCCCGACCCCTCGCCCACTACACCCGATCTGTTTGCAAACCTGGGCACAGGGTATAGAATGAGGACTCACGCCGGCTACTTCTGCCACAGCTTGCCTGGCGATAAGGCACTGGCCCTCAGTCAACCATTTCAAAATAAGTTGTGCCCAGCTACTGGTTTATTCATTACCATTTTGAATGCAGAAAACACCTTTTTTTAATTAATTCTGGCTGGCGTAGCTACAAGTGCGTGTAGCGCCTATTCAAGCAAGCTAAGGCGGGTGAGAAGCTCTCTCTTACCTGGTTTGAGGTGCTGCTGCAGCTGGGTCTGACGCTGCTGTAGCGCTTTCAGATGTGACTGGCGGTGCTGCTGTCGCTGTGGTTCAGATGTGCCAGGTATTTCAGAGACTAGTTCTGTGTCTGGCTGTGCTGCAGGTTAGGGGTGCCAAGTGCAACTCGGTATGCTGCTATAGCGCCTGCAGAGGTATCCTTGGCGCTGCTGTAGCGGAGTAGGTTCAGATGTGATCGGCGTTGCAGCTGTGTCGGTATTTGAGCGGCTGGTTCAACCTTGCCGCCGCTGTGGCTGTCCAGGCGAGAGCCTCCCCTCTGCCTCACTCTGTGATTCCCTTTTAGCTCTTCCCAAAGCCTTGCTTTAAAAGCCAGCCCCAATTGGCCTATATAGCACCTGACGCTTCCCTAGTGGCCAATCATATGCGAGAATGCGACACTCCTCCAGCGGCCCAAACTCTGTGATGCAACTCCCCTCCCCTTCCCTGCAAGAGCCGGCCGAGAGACTTCAGCAGTAGAGCAACAATACCAAAAGGGCATGTTCCCAGGAGGGCGGCAGGGGCTGGGGGGCTGGGGGAGGAGATTGAGGGAGCGGCTCAGAGGTTGCAAAAGGAAGTAGAACTATTTATGGGTCATCACTTCCTAAAGGGGGTCGGGGGAGACAAAGGGGGCCTGAGTCACCCATCCTCAAACCGGCTCAAACAGGCTGTTGGTTCAGAGCAGACCTGGACCTGGCAGAGAGAGAGAGGAGCAGTAGGACGGGAATCAGCCGCCATCCCTCCCCCAACCCACTCCGTGCGTCCTTCCCGGACTGTAATAGTGCAAGTAACATTGCACATATACATGTCCACCAATGCGTCAGCGCGCCCGTGAACTATGGGAACACCCACCACCCCGGAAAGGTTACACTCAAATCCGAAACCTCTCCGAGCTCCCCTCCCCAAAAGATGTCTTTATCACTGACCCAACACACCAATAAACTATGAGAATGGTCCACTCAGAAACGTGCCCTTCACCCCTATCACTCCCTAAACGTCTCTTCCAAAGCCGCCACGCCTCCATCACCCTCTGAGTACCCCAAAACAACTCGACCAAAGCCCCTACATGCCCTGAACAACCCGACTTACTACTACCCCTTAAGAAAATGCGCGCCCGAAGCCCACCACTAATCTCTCAGAGCACCCAAAATATCTACCAAAGAACCACTATTCACTGGCACTGCCCCAACATGCCCTGGAGATTTGTGACATGTGCCCCACGGGCCGCCAGAACGTACATGCCTGAACACTCCCTTAACCTCTCAGAATTGACCCTACCAAAACAGCCCACCCCATAAAACAAATAACCCAAACCCCTTCAAGAATGCACATCAACAAAATCTTCAACGTGCCCTTAAACTCCCATCAGCCCCTTACCCTCTCTGAAAAGACACCACCACCAAAAAGGAAATGCTACATAATAATGGGAAAATACCCTCCACCAGGGGAGCTGACTTACGAATTTTCCAAGGGGGTTGGTGTGGGGGGCGGGGGGGGGGGTTCAAATACAGGAAGTGACATCACTGGCAGTTATAGGACTGCAAATTTGCATGTGGTCGCCAACTTGGTGCAATGGCGCGCGCGGGGGGGGAGGCGCGCGCAGTGCAGAAGAGTGGAAACATTGGCTGCATGTACTGCATATACTAAAGTCAAGTAAGAAGGAGGTTTAAGACTTCCAGTTGCATTCCAGTAGGCCATTCACTGCCCCTACTCCACCCCTCTATAATCATCCAGGTTGTAGTAGCCCTCAAAAGGCAGAGCAACACAACTAGGATGGGAGAACGAAATGCCGCCCCATCCTGTGAGTGTGTCAAACATCAGAGCAAAGTCTGTGCGTGTGCCTCCTACCTTGGAGCACAATCTCACTAATTTGGTGCAAATCTCGCAAGTGGGAGCATGGGAATCCCCTGCGTGTGTGTGGGCTGCAGACCCAGAATCACATGCTCACTTCTTCAGTGTGAAACTCTGGCCAAGGCTCTTTTCTCAAGCATTCAGGATGGGTCTCACACCTATAAACAGTGTGATATATTGAGTGGGCACCTCACTCCTTGGAGCATAGTATCAACCGTTGCTGGTAATCTCACAACTGAATGCACAGTTTCACTCTTGGTCATCTCAGTGACCCCATGTATATTAATGGAGTCAGTCTCCCATCTGGGAAGACAATTATATTTCTTTTAAGACACTCTGAATTGTCACTCCAGTTTTCTCGATCCATATAGACCCATACCATATTCATTCAATGTGTGTGCAGGGGTGATAACTTGTGTCTGAGAGAGCTCATTCTTTCATTCAGGAGAGATAAAGGGGTAACAACCCCCTGTATGTAGGATCAGGCTCATTTTGCCCCATGGCCCCTCCAGAAGGAGTGAGCAGGTTTTAAGACCCTGCTGATTCTGCTATCGGACAGGCTCGAGCCTTCTATCCCTTGCCGTATCACGGCTCCCAACATCCTTTGTGGCAGCTTCTGGACAGCAGGCAGCTCCGGACATGCCTGTTGCCAATTGAATGTAGACAGATCTACTATTTAGACACTGGGAGAGAGCCATTAATCCACATTGGTGGTGAAGAAGCACTAAACATACAGAACACAATGGTATAGTGTTGCAGTCCTGCTGAGAAATGACAATTCTGAGCATGTGAGCAGAAGGCTGGATCAGTGCTGCCCCATAAAAGTTGTAGAAACCTCTGTGAGAAGTGGCAGTACTGTCCCAACGGTGAAAAGTGTAGTATTTTCACATTAACTATGCTTAAGAACTTTGGGTTATTGAATAGTGCTGCTACATTCTGAGTAATTCCATCCCTTTAAATATACGAGCTCTTGTATAACCACGACAGTGTTGAGTTAATCTGATGATGACAGACTTGCTCAATAGTTCTGGTTCTGTATCATTAAATGTACTTCAGATCTTTAGAGTATTGGAAGGATAGTTCAGGGGCAACGTGCTCGCCTTGGAAGCAAGACGACACAGAGAAACACAGGTTTGATCCCTCGGTCCGCGCAACACAGGTTCGCTCCCTCGGTCCGTGCAACACAGGTTTGCTCCCTCGGTCCGCTTTACACAGGTTCACTCCCTTAGTCCGCACAACACAGGTTCGCTCCCTCAGTCCGCGCTTAGAAACCTCTCGGTAGTACACGCATTATAAATAACCAATTAAAATAAAAAGAAATACATCTGTTGAGAAGTGCTGGGGCCTTGTCAATAAAAGTGTAGCAGTTCAACTGAGAAGTGCTGATGTTGTCCCATCAAAAATATAGCAGCCCCACTAAGATGAACTAGCATTGCCTCAACAAAAGCATAGTATTATCGCTGAGAAGATTCAACAATTATAGAAGCCGTGTTACAGCAGTACTAAGAGTATAGTGAGCTAACTGAGGAGTACCAGCATTGCCCCATTTCAAATATGGCAGCTCTATTAGAAAGTGCTGGCTCATACACCTCCGCTCCCCGCCCATAGCCTTCACCCTCACCACGTGCACACTCAGAGACATGCAAACAGTCTCATTTGCCCTCTCCCTGCCCCCTCCCTCGCTTTGCATCTGCACCTTCATTTCTAAAAATCCTCCTGGTTTGGGTGTACCTCTACATCCGTTCACCCCTCTTGCCAAGAGGGGTGCACAGATGTACAAATACACCAAACCCAAAACGATTTTTAGAAATTGAGGGACAGACTTGCTTTGCATCTGTGCCTCCATTTCTAAAAATCCTTCTGGGTTGGGTGTACCTCTACATCTGTGCACCCCTCTTAGCAAGAGGGGTGCACAGATGTAGAAGTATACCCAACCCAAAACTATTTTTAGAAATTGAGGGACAGATGCAAAGCAAGAGCCTCTTGCTTTTCATCTGTCCCACAATTTCTAAACATCGTTTTTCCCCGGCTTTTACCCGGGCGCCAAAGAGAGACACAGTATGGATGGAACAAAGGGCCATCCATACTGCGTCTCTTCTCTCCGCCCCAGGGGGAGCGGACGAGGGGGCTCAGCCCCGACTTCATTCTGCCGGGAGGGGGGGCTACATACCAAAATCTGAAACATACCGTCTTTCCATAAAAAGACGGCCCCATTAACAAAGGTGCTCAAAGCCCCAACACCTTGCACCCTGGAAAATATCTTTAACCTGTGTGAAAAGACCACCGTTGACATATCTACCCAAGCGCTCATTGCCCCTTAGCCCAGTGGTCTTCAAACTTTTTTGGCCGGGGGCCCCCCTGAGCAAAATTTGGGCAGGTCGGGACCCCCTAGAAATGCCAAATGGACAGTATGTATTGCGTACCGTCACCTGCTCCCATCACAGTCGCTGGGCTCCCTCATCCCACTCTTACCCAGTCCCTGGTCTCTCCCCACCCCATCACACATCCTGGGCTCTCCCCACTCTGCTCCCACCACTATCCCATGGTACCCGCCTCTGGCTCCTTAGCTCCTCCATAATGGGTGAGGGGCCACTGGGTGGGCGTCCCCTCGCTATTATGGATGAGCCGCCAGGCTCAGACTGGCCTATAGGGCAATGCCTGTACCAAAAATGTAAAATGCTAGTGTGGGCCAGTCAAAATGGGCCACCATTTTGGCCAATGTGGACCAGGTTTATGAGTTACTTAACTATGCATTTAGTAATTTTGACCATTGTTGCTGAATATATCACAATTTACTTACATTTTAACACAAAGCACCCCCTTGGGTACTATTGAAACAGTGGGCCTCATTACAACCCTGGCGGTAGCTGTGCCGGTAAACCCGGCACAGCTGCCGCCAGAGTTGTATCCGGGTCCGCCACCCGCGAATGGGCAATTACCGGGTCATGCCGTGTTAGGCAGACCTGATAATTGCCCTTTCGTGGGTGCCGGTACCAGTAGATCCCCATTCCCATCTGAGCCCCATCGGGCTCAATGGGAATGGGGAGCTCGGATGCAACGGCACCGTTAATAATGGTGCCGGTGCATCCGATGAGCTGTGCTCACGGGTGCCGCACGGCCTGCCAGGTCAGACCTGGTGGGCTGTCAGGCACCCACGAGCACAACTCGTACTATGGCGGTACGGTAGCAACGGTGCCGGTAGCTTACCAGCACTGTTCTTACCATACCACCATAGTTGTAATGAGGCCCAGTCTGTGACTAAAAGAATGAATATTCATTTACAAATGCGGGCCACTTTTTCATTGTTGCCTGATACAGTTTCATGCTTCAGCCCGACCATGAGATCCACCCCTACCAATTTCTTCCAATCTAAAAAAAAAAAATAGATTTTTTAAAAATATTTCTTGCTGAGCTCTCAGGGCCCACCAGGGATGCACCCGCAGAACCCCGGTGGGTCGCGTCCCACAGTTTGAATACCGCTGCCTTAGCCCCTGTCAAGGCCATGATATACATAATTACTGAAAGACCCACCATGTCCGCCCCCTAAAAAAAACCAAGCATTGGCAATGCCAACAATTTGGGCTTTTGTGTAGGCATTGGAAAGGCACTTGCCAGGCACTACTGTAGTGGTAATACCTGCTCATTAATTGTAGCAGGTGAAAAATGGTGCAAGTACATGGGCAGCTAATAGCAGTGCATGGCAAATGCCTCATACCTATATAGAAGCCAAAACTGTTGGCTTTGCCAATTATCGTTTTTAACAGGACTTCAGTGAAGGATACGCATAGTGCTTCTAAATCAAGTGGCTGAAGGTAGACCTGGTTAAGACATTTTGTTTACAGCTCTAATTAAGTCGTTAACTCTCTGAAGACTGCTTGAAAAAAAAACACTGGCAGGCACTTCATTTGCAAACTTTAATGGTAAGGCTTGAATAAAATGAGCTCAGAGAGTTCTCTGGAGGAGGCGTTTTGGGCAGACAGATGCAGGAACTGGGTGGGAATGGCCATAGCGATTAGCATGGCCATGGGTAGTCAATGGGTGGGCAAATAACCAAACAATATCATCAAGCTTTGTGTCCCTCCTCCTATGCCATTTCGCCCTACATGTACTCTAATGCAATCGTTTGGTTTATAGGAGCTGTGAGAAACTTATGGATATTCTCCCATGTAGACCCCACAAAACCTTTATTCAGGTGGCCAGGAGAGTGTCATTGTTCTTGGATCCCAACCCTGGGGGTGGACGAACATGGGAGGATCACCTGCGTAGGGGAAACTGGGGTTGTTCTAGGCGGAGTACCCCAGGTGAGACACAGTATTTCAATGAGACGGCAGGTGAGGAGGGGGCAGTCCCAGAAGCCTTTGTGGGATATTCTAGTACCAGGGTCCGAATCAAAGAAGGAGGTGGAAGTATTGTCTTAGAACAGAAACGGACAAGAAGGAGGGCCATATAAAACAAACACATAGTTGTAACATAAACACCTATTTCTCTTCCCCGGGTTTAGGACAGAGAGAAAGGGAATCACCCCAGGTAAATATAGACGGGGCCAGGGGTCTCCCCTCTTTCCTCTATCAATCAATTTATGGTGATTTGGCCCCCAAATTTCAATCTCCATCTTATCCTGTCTCCTCGCCCCATTTTCAACATGTACCGGGACAAGGAAGAGACGGCCGAGAGTAGTGAGGATTAACTATGAGAAACACTTTGAGAAACAGAGAAAAGACTACGTCAACTACCATTAGGTTGTCTCAGTAATAGAGTCAGGCAGGGACAGGCATTTAACAATGACCACTCACACCTGACTCCACTTGACTCTGCTTTCAACTATAAAAGGTGTGGTTTTGAACAAACAGCAGAGCAAGCGAGAGATGCAATTTAGAGCATGGGAGCCAAGCAGCAGAAGGAAGAAGTGAGAATGACGGGGAGAACCTGGAGAAGAACAGAGTGCTGACACGCTGACCCGGTAAACCAGAGGGGGTGCAGCGTGGCTAGGGAGCTGTGTCTCCAAGGAGCCAGTGTGAGGTGCTCGACTGCAGGCTGCTGGCCGTGTTCAAGGAATTGCTCATTCAATTGGGACGTGTGCCCATCAAGGGTTTCAGAGGGGCAGGTGGTGAGACCCTGACCTCGATCCAAGCAACTAGAGGAAGACCGCCTGCCAGCGCTGAGCTTACCGGTGAGTTTCACAAGAAAAGGAAGAGAGAGACTCGGTAGCGTGCATGTGGCTGGAGTGGAATTTGAACGTTGTTGCAAGCGGCAGGAAAGGAAAGAAAGTATAAAGGAAAGTTTATTGCAAGTGTTACAAAATGAAAGAAGACAGAAAGGAAAGCAAGGTTTGATGCGCTAGAGGCGCAGAGTTAAAAGGAGAAATTAACTTTAAAGGTGAAATGTGCTAGAGGCGCAAAGACAAGAAAAGAAGCGAAAGAAACACAGAGAGGGGCGAGCGACCCGGAAAAGAGGAGAAGGGTACAAGCGACCCAAAAAGCAGAAAAGGGTGCAAGTGAGTACGAGAAAAAGAAAAGAGTGTGCAAGAGGCACAGAAAAGGGAAAAGGATCAAGAAACTGGTGCAAGTGTGCACAAGAAAGTGAGAAGAAAGTATGAAAGACATAGAAAGTGTGAAAAGGAATGCAGGAAACCCAACAAAGGAAAGTTACGAGAACTGTGAAAGTAGAAGAAAAGGAGAGGGGTTATTCATCAGAGTGGTTGCACTAAGGAGAAACAAAGAGCCTGGCGTTCTCCAAAATCTCTGATAATGCGCCTTAAAGTACTCTGATTGAAGAAGGGCGCATCATAACAAACTGAACTTTTGTTTTGAAGCATTTGAAGTAAAATAAGCATTTTTTCTTGAAGTGACTCTTTGTGTATTAATTATTCACCTATAATGTTTTGATTTTGGTGCTTGGCTGGTTTAGGTCCCTCCTTTGTCTAGTTACAGTTGTATGGTAGATCAGGGCATTTATCCCCCCAGCCTATCAACGAGCAGCCAGGAGTTATTTGTCATTTAATAGCTAGTGTTTTTTGTTGTTGTTTGCCCCCTTGTTGCTTTCTTCCAACAACCCTTACTATCTCTGCAAACAACGCCAACGCATATGAACTCAATCTCAACTTCCCTTACCACCTGTGAGCCATGCCACATAAACATGTCTACCCAATGCCCCATAAAATTCTCCCAATTAAAAAAACAATCCCAATAGTATTTTTAGGCAAAGTCCCAATATCAATTAGACTGTGTTAACCCACTGTATCATACCAACCCTGGTCCCTCCACCCATCCTACTCTTCTGTGGAAATATCCCCTGACTAGTTTCAAAAGCAAACCACAACATCCGGTATATTCAGTGTTGGGGACAAACTCCCAGGTAGGTTTGAGGGTTACTAGGAGTTCGCAGACTCTTGGAAGCCCCACCACCTTCCCTAAAAAAGGAACATAGACCTAGACAGACAGCAAGTTCAAACTGCATTTTATTACCGCCAAAACCAACAGGGATCAGTACAAGGATAGAAGAAATCCTAAGACGTCTCGATGTCTCCTGGCTCGCAGGCCAGTTTTGTATCCCAATTGCATCATAGTGACGTTACAACCTGGGCCCCTCTCCAGAAAACCTATTGCACTACTGGATTGGGTATAGAAAAAAAGGGGGCTAGTTGCCTTCTTTTTTGTTAAAGAGGGGCTTGACTCGTGAATTACAGGGAGAAGAGAGAGTCATAAGCTACCCCTATTACACCGTTTAGGCTGCGGTAGGTTTTCAAAAGGCAGGAAGCTAGATTGTAAATGCTAGCTATCAAAAGTCACAAAAAATGGGAGAGGATAGACATTTTTGTTTATTCAGACATACATATATAATATAGAATTCATAGTAAAGAATACATAGTTTGAAATGAAAGATCACATGCAAGCCTCGTTTGGCTGTAACAAGAGAACACAAAAAATGAAAATGAGTACAAAACTGTTGTTATATCACAGTTTGGTCGGTGAGGGTTAGTAACATGTATTGTGGATTTCAAATACTACAATCAGATTGGTAGTATATCATGGTGGTCAAATGACCACTATGATATACTACCAATCTGATTGTAGTAATTGAAATACATGTGCTTGCATGAAACGAAAGATCACATGCTTGCATGTGATCTTTCGTTTCAAACTATGTATTCTTTACTATGAATTCTATATTCTATATTATATATTCTATATTCCTGCTGGAAATAGTTCACACTGTGCGATCTTCGATCTCAGCTGGTCTCCTTCTGCAACAATATCATCCGTTGTTCCTCCTATGTTTACACTCATCAGGATCTGCATTCCGATGGCCTCTTCTGCTGTCTTTTTGCATCTTGCCATGCAGATCCCACACACTGATGCTGCTGCCAGCACAAGAGCTCTTGCTATCACTTTCAGTCCATCTGACAGCCATGATGGCATCCATGACCATATGTATGTTAGCCAACTCTTATCCTTCCCTTTTCCTCGTGCTTTGTCCTCCATCTTCACATGCATCTGTGCCAACTGTGCAACTGCATCTGGGAGAGTTCCGTTATCTTCATTGTTAGCTGGTAAGAATGTGCAACAGGAACTCCCTATTTTTGCGCAAACTCCTCCTCCCGTAGCTGTGAGGAGATCCAGAAGGTGTCTATTCTGGAGCACCACCAACCTAATTGCTCTGAGTTCCTCTTTTATGGTGTTGAACCCATTCACTGAACAATTAATTGTTACCATCAGCTCCCAACAAGTGATCTGTAACCATTTGGCATTTGTATATGTCTGTGTTCCTGGTATTATCAATGCAAAGAACATTTGAGTTCTGCTAAACAGTCTGTGATCACCTGGGATCTCATCCAGTGCTGTCTCTGATGCTTCCGAAAAGTAATTCCCCCCTCTCTTCGCTCTACTCAATCCGACTTGCTTTTCCACCTTATCTGTCTGGGCTATTGGGGCTATCTTAACCGATCTCTTCCTTCGTCTGTTGTTGTCCATCTTCGGGAACTCATCAAGCTTCACATCCCTTTTGGGTACCACCAACAACGATATGTTGATGTGTACCAAAGAGCAAACTCCTCCCCACTCAGGTGGCAGCTTCTCATACGCCTTTGATCCACATGCCCCGTAATGATCCATCAGCATTATTGCTGGAAGTTGCTCAATTGCCTTGCATCCTACATTCTTGCCAGCTTTGACATCGCCATTGTTCTGATAGCACAAGGCTGGGTTCTTCAAGGGAATTATTGGCATCAGTCCAGCTTCGTTCTCCACCCACCCAGGTCAGCAACTTTGCACTCCACCCACCCAGGTCAGCAACTCTGCACTCAGATCCCACTCCTTCAAGCACTTGGCACCTTCTTCCTGTAACTTGTTTACTGCCGACTCTGCTAATGTCAGTGCCTTGCTTAGACCCACTCCATCTTGCCAGTCATTGTTAGTGTACACTCATTCATACACTAATATCTGTGGCCTCATCCGATCTCTTTTACCCTTGTCCAGGGACATGGCAATTCCTTCAGTGTCATAGTTTTTGTTTCTCCTTTCTCCGGTCTGTCAGTCATGTACTGCAATCCTTCTACTAGCTGCCAGTAATTGTTCATCATGTCCAATGTCTTCATGTAATTGTCTTCGTATGGAAATGTTCCTTTGGACATCCATCTTAATGTTGCTGTTTTCCCTTGGAATCCTCCTCGCGTTTGAACCATTACGAGATACATAAGGCACTGTGCTCTTGCTGCGGGTATTTCAGTTGCTATGAATGTTCTGGAAGCACTCATGGCAGAGGGAATTAAAGAGCAGACATAACAGCTCTCCCATTGGTTTCCTTACCTACTTTGGTCATGTGTTTATAGCACATGTTGTTAGACACTCAGGCTGTGTCATTGAGATACATGTCAACTACCTTCATGTCTGTGTCAACACTGTGCTTTCCTCTCCTTACCTTATCAACAGTCTGTTCTCGTCCGCCTGACATGGTCGTCCCTCCTGCTTGGGTCGGGGGAATGTTAGTAGAGGGTACAGCGGTAGTGCTAACAGCAACATACAGTTGCCAAAATACAAATACCATCAGGCCTCTTGGAATTAATAGATATGACATGATCAAAATGTTCTTTATCGTTTCTTTCATACCCACTTACGCTGCAGGGTCCTTGCAGCCTAAAGATAAAGCGGCCCACCCAAATCTCGCTAAGAATGATGTTATTCTGTTAATATTTGTCAGTACCCTCAAGCGCTGCAAACTAAATAGTCACTGATGGCTAAGGCAAAGACCTCCTTCCAGACCTTTCTTACTGAGGGGTTTTTCAATGTGGCCAACTCTAGTAATTCACTGTGTTCACGTTGGGGGTATGTTTGGGCCAAATATTCTACAAAAACAAGATGGTATACTGCAGGAGATCATGCTCTGAACCTTTTGGGTCTCCTTATGTAGTGCACAAACTGATTAGAAAAACTTTCATGGTGATGGATGGGAGGTAACATCAGGACAACACCCTATACAACCCTTGCTACATTCACATAGACCTGCGTGTGCGAAAAGAAAAATAACAAACAGACAGTGGCTCATTCATCAATCTGTACTAGTATTTCAGTTGCTGCTTCTGCTGCTTGGGATTGTGGAGCCATGGGGTGACCTGGTCTCCCTAACTCTGTAAGGTCCGCTCGCACTTGTAGTTCATCAAGGTCCTGAACGTTGGCCCTGTCGGTCACAGAAACTCTGTTGCTAGGTGAGGCCACCGTTTTGTAAGGCTTGATGTCTTGAATATGGTTCCAGACAGAATGTCCTACTCATTTAACTGCTCTGTCTGCAAAGTGTTCTATAACATGGGGTCCTTTGAATAGAGGCACATTCCAGCGCCTAACAAAATTCCGTAGGAGGACAATGTCTGCCACTTTCTATAATGTTTTAGTTCATTGTCTTGTGCTGTGTCATCGCAGTCACTCTCTTTGTTGTATTCTGGCCCCCCCTGGATCTGCTGTATCTGGCGAGAGATAAAAGAAGTACTAGAAACCAGAGAACTAACGTAATCAAACAATTCCTGTCCTAACACATCTGCACCATTCTCACAATCTTTCAATGCTCTTGTTGGAGGAGCAAGGGGAAGATGCATGTGCCGTCCTGTCACCTCCTCGTGGGGCTTTAAATGGTGGTTGGACCATGATTTATTGCGCAAATCAAACAAGGCAAATGGTAGACAGTGAAGTCAGTTTTTCGACTGGGGGGATGTTACCCACGGCTTCCACAGGTTATCACTGCAGCTATAATGAAATACCTAAGGGTATATACTTTTATTTACACACACACTGTAAAGAAAGGATTAATGAAAGTTCTTTGAACCATATACAAAGTATGCGTTTTTATTGTCTATCAATATAACTGAAAAGTTGGCCCTGAAAAGGACCGTTTTGGGGAATAAGGAAAAAAGAGGCAGGAACTGCGAAGGGAAAAACACTAGGATTCATACATATAACAAAGAATAGGGTTACAAAAAAAGACACACGTATAAATATGCGTAGGGTTGCCACCTCGATGAAGCTGTAATAGGTTTTGCACATCACAATAAAGTTTAAAATATCAGGTGCAGGCTGGCACAGATGACAAATACTGCTGTGCTGATTTAGCTCCATGAGCTTTTACCTTATGTTTTACCTGAGCCTTCTTATAGGATTCATCCACTTCATCCCAATGAACATGATCAAGAGGTTGGATTAACGTCGATATCCCCACGCCTTGGGATGGCTTGTGTGAAGGTCCCCTCCACAAAACCTTATTGCAAATATGACACAAGACCTCCTCAATCTTTCCTTTTGCTTTGTTGGTCCTTTACACAGAAATATAGCCAACTGTCAGCTATGTTTTTTTGTGGACATTGCTTCTTCCGCGGCAGTAAAGCTGAAGCCACCCACACCACCTCATCATCACTGCTGGTCATAGTCATATTGAAATGCAGGACCGCAGAGGAAAAATAAAAACGGTAAAAATACACAACACAAAAAGGACTTTACAACTTAACATCAAAAAACCTTAAAAAAAGATAATAGGTTAAAATAACAAAAACCAACCAACTACAAAGCACAAGACAAAGGACAAAGGTATAGAAAGAAGAAAGGTAAAAAAGGAATGGCTAAATCAAGGTACTGCTTTTAAAAGTTCCTGAAAGCTCACAATAAAGTTCACCCACCAAGAGACCAAAAGCAATGACAGAAAACACGAAAAAGGTGTTTGGGAGAGGGGTGTAATCGTGGTTACAGTATATAGCTATAACACTTATTAAATCCTAGATTCAATCAGGAGCATACCATTTACAGAGTACTCACCAATAGCTGGGCTTGTCTGTGCGGATCTGGGTCTATGAACGGGTAAGGAGTGTGAGGGTGACTATGAGAACCCCCTGAATCCCCTCTTCCCCCTCAACGACTAAATAGTCAAAAAGGGGAGAGTAGACCCAGGGAAACCCTCTGGGGAATAAAACCCTGTTGGATCCGGAAGGACGTCTGCTTCAGGAGTGGCAGTCAGTAATGGGAATTCCTTCGGGAGTTATCAGGAATATCTTCTAGCAGAGTAAAAAGAAAAGAAGGAAACAAGAGTTAACCAAAGGAAGAAAGGAGAGTTCAGAGGAATAGGAAGAGTCAAGTATTTATACCATTCGAGAGGAATTGAATTTAGAAGCAGTGTCTCTCCTCGGGAAGATGATGTCTCGAGTTACAGAGCTAAATAAAGAAATAAGGATAGTAAGTACAGGAAGCAGAATTAAGAAAAGGAAATGAAAGCCACTGGTAAGTACCTGGGAAGGTGGACGATACGGATTTTGCTGTTTGAAGATTAAGGTATTAGATTAACCCTGCGTTCGCTCATAAACAGTATCGCTATCAGACTGTGAATCAGAATCAAGATATCAGAAGAGTTGTACAACAAAGAAATGGGACTGGAAGTTGCAAATCTAAATGCTCTTCTACCCACCAGATTCGTTATCTGACTTTGAAAAGGAAAGTCAACTTGCAAGCGTGATTCGCAAGTCTGTGTTTGCAGACAGAAGGAAACAGACTTCAACGGGCAGTGAAACGGGTCCCGGCAAATTGGTCAGAGGGTTGGGATAATCTGTAACAAAGGACATAGGCTAGGAGTTATAACGAAGAGGAATGGGAAGTACAGAAAAAGTAAGGAAAGCCTAGATTGCCAAACTTACGTAGCGCTGATGTGAGAGAGTAGCAAGGAGGGTTGATATTCTGTGCACTGCAGAAGGGGCGGAGCCCTCCTGTCTTCAGAGGATGGAAAGACTGTACCATAGCAGCAGACGGGTGTCGCCATCTTGGGAGTAAAGATGGATGACACACGTCTGCGAGACCATCGGTGCCACAGGGACCATCTGTACCTGGGAAATGTCGCAATAGCCAACTGAAATGTGTTTTCAGTACACGCAGGTATGCCCAAGTGCAATGACGTGTTCACATCTAAATTATTGACCAATCACATCGCCTAAAGAAGAGTCGCGGTTAAACATGGTAGTAGCCGCATCAATGGAAGTCACAATCACTTTGAAAGTTATGTTGATGCACCTACACGGCTTTGCACCTGTTTGAACAGCCCATTGCATTATGAGCTGCGGTACCCTTCTAGCTGCATCAACAAATGAGCTAAGGACACGTTGCAATGCATTGACGCGGCTACGCCAATGCCGTTTGACGAAACCTACGCTTACAAAATGAGCCAATAGAACGTTGACATCCTTCAATGCGGCTGCGCATCTTCGTGCCTGATGTGCCAGCCAATCCTATGACGCACTGCAGCGGTGCACTTACACGTGACTTTTATCCGCATCAACCAATGATCCAATCACACATTGCGATGTACTGATTCAGCTACGCCCAAGCCGTTTGACAAAACCTGTGCATGCGAAATTAACCAATAGGACATCAACCTCCTTCAACACGGCTATGCATATTTGTGCTTGATGCACCAGCCAATCACATAATGCACTGCGTCTGAGCGCCTAGACATGATTCCTATCCGCATCAACAAAACGTCCAATCACACGTTGTGATGTATTGACGCTGCTACGCCCACGCCCACACAGTATCTTGAAACCCCCACGTGTAAAATGAGCAAATAGGATATTTGACCTCCTGCAATGTGGCTACGCATCTTTTCTCCTGATGCGCCAGCCAATCATGTCATGCGCTGTGCTGGGCGCCTACACGTGACTCCTATCCGTGTCAACAAAATGTCCAATCACACATTGCGATGTATTGACATGGCTACGCCAAGATGTATGATGACATCAGCGCGTGCAGAGGTGTCCAATCAGCGCGTGTGACGGTGTGTAGCTGTGAATAATCACCCCACCCACAACAACAAAAAGTTTGTATTGATCATTGCTATCAGTGCTTGTTTGTGAAAGGTTATCCAAGTAATTGCAAGAACTTTTGGCACTTTAACCCTTTAATCCTTCTTCCTTTTTACCCAATTTTCATTTCATCCTCTTTTCCCTTGTTTTGTGATTTGTTCAGTTCGTCTATTTTTTGTTTTGTTTTTTTCTTTCTTTTTTAAAAACATTTTAATTTTTTGAGGTGTTGTCTTTTTAGTGATGTCATTTTTATTGTTTTGCATATTCCTCCAACCATGATGGTAGCAGCAGTGATAACGATGTCACTTGGGTCCCCAATCCATCGCCACACAGAAAAAAACAACTGGAATGAAGACCGTCGCAGACAGTTGGCAATACTTCAGGGTGAAAGAACACTGTTCGAAAAAAGAGACAGAGGGCGTACTATGCACATTGTGCAAGAAACCTCTACGAAGGGGCACTTCTAATGTTCCGCCACAAAGCCTAGGAACATCATTAATGATAAACCATCTGGTGCAAGTCCACTGGGATGATGTGGATGATGCCTATCGGAAATCACATGAGCACCACAAAATTAAAATGCATGGCGCTCATGCATTACAAGAATGGACATCAGCATCACCTGCAGTACCTGCATCCACAAGTGGGACATAAGCAACACTCAATGAAGCCTCAAATTGAGAAGCTATGTCAACTGCACAAACTATAATGTTACCGGCTCCAGATCTCTCAGTGATGAAAGTCCAGTGTGGACGATGCCTCGCATGGGTAGCCGTGGGAGGTGCCACAACTAAGGAATAGGAGAAGTTAATCACTGAACACCAGGTTAACTGTCATCCATAGTTTTTATTTTTAAGTGGCAATTTGTCCCTCTATTTTTGAAAAGAAAATAATAAAAAGAAAGAGAATACCCAAAAAAGATATGTTTCTTTTTATTTTAATTCCCTTTATTATATGTTTCATCCTTATGTGTTTTTCTCCCCTATTTTACTCCTGTTTTTCCTTCCCCAAAAACGGCCTTTTAAAGGACCACCCTTTACAATACAAGAATAGATCAAATTGAACACAGACTGCAGAAATATATTGCAATATCTATTGTAATTTATTTTATGCAGTTTGAGTGCCTAAAAACCCTCAAAATATTTGTTTGTAACCACGATTACAATGTTAACAGGGGAGCCATTTAGCAGCAGACAGAACTACTCCAGTCATTGCTCGCCTTAGCAGCAAAATAATAATCCTGCGCCTCATTGGCTGATCCTGTAGCCGCGGCTAGAAATAATAATATAAATAAAATCTGCGTCTATACATATGTTCATTGCACGTATATATTTCATATTTATCAAATGTCGTACCCAATACCTTTATATGTGTTGTTTTCTGTCTTCAATATTACTAACTCTGAAACAGAATGAAATGTATTTCATACGAAAATAAAAACAAGAATATTGTTTTTTTTATAATGGTATTAAGTGAATATTGAATGTATTCCCAGTACACAACCAATACACGGTTGTATTAATTAATCATGCAAAAGAGGAAAAAAGAATACTTATTGGAGAATAAAAAAAACTCTATTCAGTTCTTTAAAATATTTTACAAAAAATATAATTATACATATACAAATTATACACTATCTCACTTTCTACAAGTATATCTATATAAGACATGAAATAAAAATGTAAACAATTTACAAAATAAACATGGTATCAAAAAAACACCCTTAAAAAATAACACTTTGAAAAAGAAAGGGTTGCCACAGTGTGGTATAGGAAGAAAATGCAGTATGATTACCTCAACTATACTAACCAATTAGGTAACTATGAACTTAGTTTTGCATCAGCAAATTCTAAAAAGAATTGCCCACAATCTCAATAGTTTGCGCACCCATAAATTCATTTTACTACTATGAAGATATGATGAAATACTGTACAACCATTGTTTAATATTAAATGATGACAAATTCACAGATTAATTTATGCAACTTGGACTAGGAAACCAAGACATACAACCCAACTTTGTCTTCAGTTTCACAAATAAATAAAGACATGCCAACAGTGGAACATTATTCTGAGTACAAATCTTTTTATTGTATAGTCATACCAATATTTCAAATAATAGGTAGACAGTAAAAACGTTTGTGTGTGCAAACATATTAACACTTAGCAAAAACGAAACTAATAACCTAACAACTGTCATTTACATACTTCTTGTAAAATATGTGTGCATTCTTTGTTTGGCACCTACACACATGAGAAGTTCACAATGACATTTCAAAATGTACCCATCATATTTAAACATTTTAAAAAAACGAGGACTGCTTATTTAAACTCCTATTGGCACAGATAGTTGTGTGCAGTGTGGAATACTTTTTTATGATATCAAAATTAATTCTAAAATATAAAAAGTATATCTATATTGCCATTACAATACTTCTTTTATACATTTTTCTTGCCCACCTGCACACCTATGAAGCTAATGGCAATTAAAAAAACCTACTATAAAAGATGAATAAACATCCACAGTTTAATGACTCAATACATTGTACAACTTCTCTGAAAATGCCCACACTGCACATAAAAAATATTAAAACATTGAGCAAACTAACACCTCAAGTAAGCTGTTTTCATTTTTTAATTGAATTGGAATACTTTTTTTGCACCACCTACACACATAACAAGTAAACATAGTATATCTAAATTCTTACCTAAAACTCTTATTAGTAGTTATATCTCATTTATTTTACAAACATTTTATTTGATTGTTTTTGTATCTACAACCTACTGTTTACTTGTTTCATATGTAAACAGTCAGGGCCTTCTATACTGCCTAACACTCAAAATAATGTACATGGAACCATTTATGTGACCTAGCACTTATAGGGAGCACTTCTACACAATAAAACAGAAGTAGAAGATTGCAGAATGCTGTTTTTTCTTCTAATTTATGTAATCTTCCGAATCTTGCCTGTACATTTATTTTGCACTGTTCTTAAAATACATCCTAGTAACAATACATCTTCTACTTTACATAAAACACGTATTACCCTATTCTTTCATTTCAAACTTTTATTGTGCACGTTTATATTCACAAATATTACAAAACATACATTTTAAAACTTGGGTTCTAACATTAAGTAAGCATTTTTTAAACCCTTTGGCAATCTATTGTACTGGGGAGACCCCCGGCCGGCCCATAGAGTCAGTGTTAGCTCCGAAGTACTTTAAGACGAGATAGCTGCACCTTGAGATGGATGGGGGTGCAGATTTATTTCTCCAACACCAATCAATAAGGACAAGTCAATGGTTTGGCAAAGGGAGTCCGTTTAATGACAAGTACACAAAACAGGGAGTCATGGCAATCAGCAGTGATGCGATAGTCCTCCTCACTTCAACTCCAATGAACTTCCTACAAAACATAACTTTTATACTCAAAACGCATCATAACCTGACGTTTAACACTCAAAAGTTAACATGCAATTCTATTGGTTAGGAAAAGGTAACTTTAATATAGGTACTATATCTATATATGGTAACAGAGTGAGGGGATTGGGTAAACACTGTCAGGTGGGTGTCTAAGCCTTTCCTTCAAAAATGACTACTGTAGACATCACTAAAAGTATGACGTCCTATTGGTTCTATTAACTATAGGACCCTAGATTATTTGGTCCATTGTGATTGGGTTGGCATCAACCCCATGCATACCTTTCCACTTTGCTAAGCAGCATGCAGAACGGTCAGCCAGGTGCAGGGTGTCCCCCAATTCACCCTGCCTTCCTTCAATCAATCATCACTTTATGGGCTATGTGTCAATTAGTTCACTGTAGTTGGCCTCTAAACTACATCTTCTTGTCTCGAGAAAGTTCTGATATCTCTGTCTGGGCGGATGCCAAGCGTAGGTGTGAACCCGTGCTCCTTCTCACTCGGATGGTCACGTGCTACCACACTGTGAATTTGCCTCGTTTCTCTCAATTTGTGTATTTGATTTTCGTTTCACCCGCCACCTGCCTTCGCCTTCTTATTTCGATTCTTCAGAGGCAGGATATTCTGTTCTTAGCTTCAATTAAAAGTAGCTACTATTCATAGCTGCTATTGGTATAACCTGGCTTCCCAGGCACAAGCTGCCTCTGCCGAGTTTTGATACAGCCTTCTTTCCTCGTGTTGCTAGAATATGAATCTTCTTGCGTTTGGCCTATAGTAACCTGGGTTGGTTCTGCTTTTAGTGCAAAGTGGACTCGCGCTTATATAATGTGCTTTGTTTTGAGGTAGACTGTGTACAATGGCGCTTTCCGCTCTATTCTTCTACTAAACACAGCAAGCTGCACTGTTCTCTTATCTTTCTTGCGATTACAAACATATGTACAGGCATTAGCTGGTTAAGCTTAAGCTTCTTTGTATTTTAACATCGCTTTCTTCTTCTAGGTTCACGATATCTTTATTCATGGCGTTTTGTCTCTTCGCGTCATCCTTTGGTGGTCAATTCTTTTATGGGTGTGTTAGTCCAGGCCCTCGTGACGTCACCATTCGTCTTCCATTAAGGACTTTTTAGTTTCTTCCTGGACAGTACTTAAGCTATCTTCATTTCATCTTATTTGCTGGTAGAGTTTTCTCAATGGATACCTTACTGTCCATGGCTGTCTGGTTATTGGTACTCCAATAGGTATTGCTCTCCTGATAGGCACTGGGCAGAGCCCTACTGTGGCTCTCTGCTGGTTTATCTGCTCCTCATACGTCACATATTTTGGTGTGAACATTCCTGGTACTTCAAAGTGGGCGACTGGGGTGCAGGCTTTATTTGGGACCTCCTCTACACTCCCCCCCCTCTGCGCGATTAATCGACCACTTCCACTTCCTCCTTTGGATTCATCTCACTTGGTACCTCTGTATTCATCTTCACTTTATCATCTGGGTTCATTCCTTCTTCATCTTCTGGGTCTGTAAATGATGGTTTGAAGAAGTGTCTCTTTGGAGTCCATATCTTTATTACTCCTTTCAGGCTTCCTGCTTTCCTTACATGTTCATCCTTATTCCATGTCATTAGTTGAGATTTTCAGTTTGGGCTGCAGTAAATCCATCTTCCCACATAATTTCTACGTTTCTTGGGATAGAGAAACTTAGTACCTTCTGGTGCATGTCTGCTGGCCCTCACAAAGTCTCTTATTTCTTCATCAGTCAGGTCTTTGGGCTTCCATCCTGGCTTGACATCAATCATGATCTTCATCCCTATGGCTTTCTTCACAGTCTTCTGGCATTGAGAGATTATTATCTTGATAACACAAAATCCTAGTAATAGCATCACTAGCAGGGCTCCCAGGAACTTGAATGCATCCACCATCCATTGTGTAACCCATGAAAACAGTGAGACAAACCAGCTGTCATCATCAACTTCATCAGTTTCATTGATCATCTGGTTCTGCAGGTTTGTCAGCATACCTATAGCTTCTGTTAAAGTTCCATTTTCCTCATCATGAGATGGTATAAATGTGCAACACGATTCTCCTATTTTTGCACAAACTCCTCCACCCATAGCTGTGATCACGTCAAGGACATATCTGTTCTGGAGAGTCATCAGTCGGATGGCTCTTAATTCTTCCTTGATCAAATTGAATTATTTTATGGTCGTGTTGATGGTCTGCAGCAACTCCCACCTGGTTATCTGCAACCATTTAGTATTTACTTCAACTTGTATTCGTGGCATGAAAACCGTTGTGAACACTGATGAGGTGAGGCTGAACAGCCTGTGTTCATATGGGATTGCATGAAATGCTTCTTCTGATTTAGCAGAGAAGTAATTCTCTCTCTTCCTTCGGGTTATCAGTTCCACAGATCTCTTCTTCCTCAGGTGAGCATCTGCTTTTGGGAAACTATCAATGTTCAGGTCACTTTTTTGGATCTCTATGGCTTGAATGTCGACGTTCACTATTGTGCATATGCCTCCCCAGTTTTTTGGCAGTCTGATGTATGCTTTGGATCCACATGCCCAATAATGATCCATGATCACTGCAGTCCCATGAGTCATTCCTGGAGCCTCAAAAAGTCATCTGCAGTTCTGATTCTCCCCCATTTTTCTTGTGCCATTGTTCCGGAAGCACAATTTTGGGCTTTCTAGTGGCACTTTCTGCAAGGGTCCTCCTCTGTCTTCGACCCATGTTAGCAGTTGTGTAAGTTTCGGCCACAGTGGTGTACACAGCCTTTGTTTTTTTTCAAATGCTTCCTTGCAGGCTCCGAGAACCATCCATGCTCTGCAGATCACTACTCCTTTTTCCCATCCGTCTGGTGAGAGCATTGTTCCCCAAATCTGCATTTGGCCTCTGTTTTTCCAAATTTGAGCCTCTGCTGGACATTTAGTTTTGGTTTCACTTCCCATCTTATTCCTGCTCCTTTAACTCCGGGCTTCTCGTACCTGATCACATGAATCCTAGTATGAGTTCTGTTTCTTGTCTTAATGTCCTGGACATAATCATCTTCATCGGGATAAGCTGTTTCAGTTGTCCATATCAATGAGGCATCACTTCCCTTGAAGTGGCCTCTGGTATTGCACATTGCTATGTGTGAGAGACAGTGTGCTGACATCAATTTCTACAGCCACAAAGATCTTGGACTTCCCTATGCTGTACGGTAGAAGTGCGCAAACGAAGCATTCCCCGTCGGAATTTCATCTTCCAACCTCCTTCATGTGCTGGTACCAAATGTTGTTACCTAGATGTGCTGTGCTATCCACGTAATCGTTCAGTTCATTGTCGTCTTCATGCATGCTTCTCTTGATTCTTAAGGTTTTCATGTAGTTTGCTATTACTACATCTTTGAATGCATCTGTATGGCTTTTTCTTGCTGGAGGGTTCTCAGGTATCCTGGTCCATGGTGCAGGCTTCCTCATCTGCGCCATTTGAGTGAACAGGAGTCTGGCAGCTCTTTCCTTTTCTTCATACATCTTTTCCCTGCTGGATGCAAGTGCCCAAACCCACCAGACTGGCACTGGTCCCGTATATGGCTGTACTGTGGAACTGGTGCTTGTCCCTTGTGTTGGAACATGTATGCTTGGTAATGCAGCCTCTGCGGTTTTGTTCTTCAGTTCCTTATGCAGTTCCCTCGCTCTGGCTATATGCGGGAATAGTAAGTCTACTAACATTTGTGTTTCCGTGCAGAGAGTTTCTCAGTGTTAGCTTTTGTTTTCTCAAGAGTTTCTGATATGACTGCTTCTGGTGGCTTTTCTTTGAACTCTTCTTGTTTTCTCATGACAGCTTCTGTGACGTTTCTTATGGCAGGCAGCCCCTTCCTTTCTGCTGCTTTGGTTTGTGATTCTGCAGTGGTTGATGATAGGCCTGTTTCATGTACATTCAGTGTTTGCATGCATGTAGTTGTCAGTGATTTTACTTCATTCATCTTTTGCCGACCCTGCCTCCGGAATAACTATATAAGGTCTGGGTGCTTTTGTGGGTTTCATGCGTTTATCATTAGGTGGGTGCACTGAGATGGGAATGCTTTGTGCACCAATAAAGAATGCAGTTCTGATTGTTAATGACAATATAATAATAATGAATATGATATATAGGTACATTATAGTTTTGTATGTTAGGCGGCAGAATTTTCTTCCAGAGAAGCGGGGATGCCTCTCTTCTTGCGGGAAGAACAGGTTGCTGCTCTGGACCCCCATCTCGATCATTCGCCAAATGTCAATGTTGTCATTCCCTTAACCAATATCGTCTTTCAAGTTCTGTGTTTAGGAGTGTGTGGTGCTCCAAAAGTGTCCCCCCTCTTGCGAGTGACAATTGTCTCTTATTTCAGGATACAGTTCTTTTGCTAGACTATGGGAATAATCTAATTAAGTAATACTTCAGTGAGTGCCTTTACTGTGCATGTTCAAAGTAGGTAAGCTCCCAGTCCACCCCTCAAATCTGCTTCAGTCCTGAGGACATGCTGTACACTGATCAATATGAGAAATAGGAAAAATAACAACAGGTATAACAAGTGAAGTTCTCGGCTCTGCTTCCTCGATCTGTCCCTCTTCAGAAAGTTTCTTAGTCTCTCCTAAGATAGCTCCTCTGATGATTGGAAAGTTCTACTTGAAGCACAAGTTCATGCAGGAGCATTCCCATTTGTGCAACATTAGCTGGATCTCTGGATCTCTGATGAATGTGAGGACGTCAACATCACTTGGTCTCCCCACTAGCTCTGGAAAGTCAGTTACTTGGAAAAAAAGGACGTTATGTGCCAGCCTGCTGTCCTCTGGTGACAGGGACATCTGTCCTGTCTTTGCTGAGGTTCAGGATCATATGTTTTTTCCTTGATGTAAACAATGTCTGCACTGTCCGTTCGCATGGAGTGCGACTAGAAATATTATGTTGTTTAGGAGATGACTTAGGTTCTCTGTATTTGTTGGATCTCGAAGATACGTTAGTGTATCTGTTGTTCTCCCGACAATAGATGGACAGTCTTCAATTATGCAAAAGAACAGCATGTTGATGAGCTCATCTATTTCCGCCTGTGTTGGGAACATTTGATTCTTCCTCACTGTACTCAGGGAGTAGGATAAATTGTTCGGCAATGACAGGAAGCAGTTGTCTTGTTATTTTTTCGTTTTCAGGGTCTTGGAGAAAGCCTGTGACACTGGTGAGCCTCCCTGCCAATGACGGGTATGATCTTAGCACTAGGCTGAAATAGATGACCACGTCTTTTGTGATATCTCTACTGTGGGACACCATAAGTGATTCCAAATAGGGTCTCAGTGTGGAAGGAATCTGAGTGCTGTATTTTCTTCAAATTTATGTGTCCTCGATACAAATTCAGCATATCCTTTCTAATCAAGGCTTCAGCGTGCCTCAGTCCAAAGTTCAAAGTCAACAGACTATGTTGTGGCTTACACATGCAATTTTCTTCTTCAACTAGGATGCACAGAGTGTCCGTTTTTTATGTCCTTATCCCCTTTTTTGCTTAGAGGAATGTCCAAAATGAGGCCACAACTTTTGCACAAAAGTTCTTTGTCCTTGTCTAGCTGGTCATGCGTCCTTCTTCCTCGTCATGGATCTCGTCTGCACTTGCTGTGGTTCTTCCCCGTTGCTCGTCGATTCCTCTCGTTGGGGTGCAGGCAGGGGGCCTTCTCTGATGTAGGGTTTGATATCACCAAGAAAGATCCAGGCTCTCCTGCCCTGTAGCGTCACAGCAGATGGCGTGCAGTCCTCTATGATAAAAGGAGAGCTCAATCTCGGCTCGTCCCACCTTTTCCTTGTTTGGTTTTTCACAAGGATGGCGTCTCCAGGGAAGACGAGTGGAACACGTAGACCTTTAACTGAGTCTGATGTAGTGTCTCCTTCTGTGTTCTGTGCTGCGCTGCACCCTTTTCATCGTCGCTGCAGCTGGTCTGAAATTACAGTAAGGCAAGATGTCATACAGTTCAGATAGTTTTGCATTTCAGACCCTAAAATTTCTCCTGTTGACTGGGCATCACATCTAGCTCTATCTCGGGGTGTCAGAGGAGTTCTCATTCTTCTTCCTGTGGCTATCTTGTTTGGCGTAAAATGATGGTCGGACCCTGGTTGGTTCCGAAGAGCATACAGTGCCAGTGGAAGTGCAACCATCCATTCTTTAGAGTGAGCTTCAACTTGGCTATCCTTTCCTTTAACAAGACGTTGAGCTTCTCACAGGTCCCATTACCTTGCGGATGATACACCAACAAGAACTTGTGCTTTATACCAAGCAGCAAGCTAATCTGCTCAAATATTGAATTAACAAAGTGAGGGCCATTATCTTATCTCATGACTTCGCATACCCCCACCTTAGGAACACTTCCCTCTCTAAAAATGTGGCCGCACAGGCAGAGTCTGGGTGTGTACATGGACCTGCCTCTATCCATCTAGAGAATGGACACACCACAACAATTAAGAATTTGTACCCGTTACATACTTGAAGCATGTCAATGTAATCGACATGCAAGTGCTGAAAAGGCCTATTTGGCCCAGGGATGACTCCTCTCATTACCTTTAATGTGTGCCCAGCAGTGAATTGCTGGCATATTATGCAGTTCACCATAACAAATGCAACATGCTCTGCTAAATTTGGTATGAACAAGTCTTCCGCGAGCGTTGCTGCTAGATTCTCTTTTGCCATATGGGCTGGGTAATGTAGTTGCTCCAGCGTTATTTTTAATAGGGCTACAGGCATTACTGGTTTACCAGTGCTGTCCTGTCACCACAAGCTGTCAGAGGGGTTTAAAGAACACCCTCAACGTTTCCACAGGTTCTTCTCTTCCTGTGGTGCCTCCCCTTGGAGTTCCATTAACTGTGTTTGCCCCAAATTGCTGTAACTCTCAGGTGCGGTTCGTGTAAGCATCATTAGCCCATTGGTATGGATAGCTTCCACTGCCATAACCGTCTCACTTTTGGATACCATACGCTTGGCTTCCGTGTCTGCTGCTTGGTTTCCGCGTGAGATAAAATCTGTTCCCTTTGTGTGGGTGGCGCACTGGGAGCTGTAGTGCTTAATCAGCCTATCCGTCTGCTCAGAGGTATCCCCTCCTTTTCCAGCGCACTAAGCCTGCGTGCACTGTTGACGTCACATAGGCGGAGTCAATGTACACTGTTACTTCCTGGTCTGTGTGATTCTCAATGGCGGGTATCAACGCCAATAATTCTGCAGCCTGTGCTGAATAATGAGATGGTATTCGAGCACTAAGAAGCACTCGAAATCATCCATTTGTTTTGTGTTTCATCACAGCAACGCCTGTGTATATTTGCCCATCACTTTGATTGATTCTCGAAGACCCGCCAATAAAGGCGATCTCTCCTCCTGCCAAGGTATTTTCCTTTACTCTGGGGATTTCATCATAGAATTTTTCATAATTTGCGCAGTCATGCATTGGCTCTCCCTCAGTGACTGGCTCTGCTATGAACATAGCGGGGTTTACTATCTTACATCGGACTAATTTAATCGATGGGTTTGATATGATCACTTTATAAGCAGAAGCTCTCTGAGATGTCAATGTGCCCTTTGGTTTCTCTAAAATGGCAAATAATGAGTGATCAACATACAATCTAATGGAGCATCCCATCACAATGGTTGTAGCCTTCTCTATGGCGAACGCTGCGCCAGTTTAACTTTGTTCACAGGAAAAATGACCTCTCATTACTGGGTCCAAGTTCCCACTGTAATATGCCAGGGGCTTGTACCCCAATGTGGTTCTCTGTGTGAGTACTGCTGTCATAACGCTGCCATCTGTATGTGAAAATAGGTACAATTCCTCTGCATAATTGGAAATCCCGAGAACTGGAGCCATACAAATAGCTCTTTTGAGTTTGGCAAATCCTTTCTCCATCATTTTAGACCATTCAATCTTTTCTTTCGTCAATTGGACCTTCTTTAGGGCCTGAAGTAAAGGCTTAGTGTAAGAGCTATAGTCGAAGACACATGCCCTAACATAGTTGCATAGGCCTAGAAAGCTCTGCATCTGCTTTATAGTGTGAGGCTTTTCTGGAGTCACTTTCTTTCCTTCATGCGAGATTAGCCTGCCTACGCACAGCACTTCTTGTTGACAATATTGTAACTTTTCTTTGTCAACTTTATATCCTTTCTCAGCCAATATAGTCAGTAGCTGAATAGAATCTTGCCTGCATTGCTATTCTCTGGTGCTGCAATTTAGGATGGCATCTACATATTGTAAGACAACACTTTCTAATGCAATATTGCTCAAATCCATCTGCAGGACTCTTTTGTAAATAGACAGAGACTCACAGTACCCCTGTGGCAGCCTTGTGCTCTTCAGACGCATTTATCTGAACATGAATGATGTCAGATCTTGTGAGTCACGGTGCAACGGTATTGAGAAAAATAAATTTTTCAAGTCAATCACCGTGAAATGTTTTGCCTCAATGGGTATGTTACATAAGATTGTAGACGGGTTAGGGACTAGAGGGAACTCAGCCTCAACAATATCGTTTATTGGCCTAAGGTCTTGCACTAGCCTCCAAGACCCCCCTTTACTTTTTTTCACAGGATACACTGACATATTACATGGTGACTCTGATGTCACTAACGTGCCCTGGTCCATCATGGCAGAAATTGTCTTAAAAATCCTTCCATCTGCCTCTCTGGACATGGGATATTGTCTTGCCTTGGGTAGAATTGCTCCTGGTTTTATTTTAATTTTCACTTCTCCCACTCCCTTCAAGAGGCCTACGTCATAGGGTCCTGTAGTCCATACTGGGACAGGCACCTGGGCCATGTCGTCATCGAAATAATCAGGACGGTTTAATGCCAGCATCATTCTCTGAGGTACCCCTCTCTTGATCATTCAGCTTCATTGACCTTCAGCTATCCCTCCGCAAATACCTTCATCTCGAGTACTCCGCTCCTCTACCTCTAACTCCCTCAGGGTCAGTCGTTTCTCAAAGAAACGAGCTGGGGTAGATCTCTGTCTTCGGCTGGGGCCTCCCTCTGGAACAGCCTCCCTGCCACTCTAAAACTTGAGGAGAACCATCTCTGGTTCCGCAAGCACCTCAAAACCTTCCTCTTTGCTTCTACCTTCTCCTCCCCTCTCCCCTGTTGATTCTACTCTCCCTCAGCACCATGCACCTGGCCACCCTCTGTCCTCTGGGCCCAGGTACCTGCTCATCTTGCCACCCTCACGCACTACCTCTGGGCCACCCCCTGCACTGGGGTCTGTATCTGTACTCATACAGCCCTCCCCTTTTTTTTCTGCACTTTCAGACCTACATGGCATGCTGCCATAAACCCAGCACTTGCCACTTGCTGGCTGCACTCCCATTGTTTGTTGCCTTTTTATTTATTATTTTATTATTATTTTTGTTTTTTTTTCCTTCTCGCTCCATACTATCCTTTTGTTCCCCCTTCCATGCACTTCTCCCCCTTCTCCCTCTACCCTGCACTTGCACATTCTCAATGTCACTGGGCCTAGTAAGATCGTTGTTTTTGTTCTCCCCTGTTGCCTTTCCCTGCCTGGTTGCGCTCTGAAACACTTGTGTATGAGCGCGATAGAAATAAAATATCAATCAATCAATCATCTTTACCAAAAAGGTGAGACTTACTTCTACCATTGTCTCTCCTATATCTGTTTGTTCTCCAAGTAGATCGTCATCGGTGACGCCAGTCACTCGATATCCTTCTTCGATGGCGATTATCGCACACCATTGTCTGCCCTCGCCATCGTAACCGTCAACCAATGTCACTTTTCCTCGCACTGCAGCTGTGTGTACCATCAAGGGAAATACTTGTACCTTCTCCTCATGCATCGGTATTGTTGTTCTAAATAGGAACTCATCAGGGGTTCTCATGATTTTGTCTGCAAGGCCTGGCAATCCTGCCATAAGCA
The DNA here is from genome assembly GCF_040938575.1 of Ambystoma mexicanum. Classification (NCBI taxonomy): domain Eukaryota; kingdom Metazoa; phylum Chordata; class Amphibia; order Caudata; family Ambystomatidae; genus Ambystoma; species Ambystoma mexicanum. The sequence goes on along the minus strand of NC_090932.1, from coordinate 1,264,769,996 downwards.
CACGCATGCCATATGCAAATATTTCAGGCTCTAATGGTATAGCCCTCATGGCTGTGTGTCCTGAGTATGCTTTAATCATCTCACATATATTTGAGTAGTGCATTCCTGGAGTGGAACATACTATGCCCTCCTCCGTGAACGAGATTGTCATGTTCAACTTTGTCATTAAGTATCGACCCAACATGTTTACTGGTGTCTGACGTGAATATAGTAGGTGCACATTCATTTCACACTCTCCTATGGAAACTGGGAGTGTGTTTGTAAAGGGAACTCTACTGGGAGCGCCTGTAAAACTCTGAGTATCTATGGCCTCGCCGGACAAGGAAAATTTGCCTTCGCGTATGCACGAGCGTGTTGCACCCGTGTCCACTAGGAAGCAATTTTCTTTACCCCCTATAATGACATCCACCCTAGGTTCCCTATGAGGGTCTGGTGTCACTGTGGGGATAGAGCACATCAGGGTTCCCAGAGAGCTGTTCTTGTTTATGTTCAAATTTGGCCCACTGTGTACTTGTGGAATTCCACAATTCCCATTGTTATTTCCCCTTCCAGGGTTCAGAGTCTGCCCTGTGCTCATTGTCTGTGACACTTGCAACGGTGCCTGTTGGGATTGTACTTGTGGAAAGTTGCCCTTACTCTGAGGTTGCACTCCTTGTTGTGCTCCTAGCACTTGTTGTTGCACCGTGTGATTCTGTGCAACGCCCATTGTAACACTGCAGGTGGACTCACCATGCCTGCTCCCATTCCTTGGCTGTTCTGCATCATGTTTTGATTTCTGCAAATGCGCGCCAAATACCTTGTCATCCCACACAACCAACATACTGGCGGTGGTTGGATCACTTGCCCATTTGACATATCCGGGTTTCCATTTAGCATGTTTTGAAAGCCTCTTTGATTATTTTGGAAACCTCCGTGATTACTCTGCCATCCTCTTCCCCTAAATCCTCTTCCCCGTGGGTAAAACCCTACATTACCCTGATTATTCTGTTGCGGACTAGCCACCTGCTGCATGCTTAATTCAGCTTTGCTAGTTAGCATGGCTCCTTCAAGAGCATAGTTTGATAGTTTCTTCTGCACCAATTTCGCTTCCTCACCCTTTCGAGTTGCTTCCTTTTTGCGATTCTTTTCCTGCAGCAATCTACAATAATGTGCGATAGTCAACTATATTTCAGCCCAAGGTTTAGCCTCAACTCCTACTAATTGCTTGAGTTGTTTCTGCACCTGTTCTGGCAGCCCTTGGCACAGTATTTGGTAAAACACAGGTATAGATTTCATCCACGATTCATGAGTCTCGAGTACCCATGCGTCTTGGAAATTCTGTATATAAATTAACAGATCTTCAGAAGCCTTCCTTTTTCGAGTCATTATAGCTTGCATATCAGAAGTATCTGGATACAGTACTCATAGCGCTTTCCATACTGCAGCTCTACAATTGTTAAATGGAGCTCCATCATGTGAGCTATTAATTGTGCTTACACCAGGGTAGCCTGCTTGTGCCCACACATCGTCTGCTCTCTCACCAAGTATGGCGATTAGGAGACCCTTAATGTCCCTTATGGCTAATGTATTTCCTCCTATCATTTTTTCTAACTCTTGTATCCACTTTCCAGCTCCCGATGTCAGTATTGGAAGCTTATTTTTCAAGTTTTCTCGATCCATGTATGGCCATGGAATATATTGCCGTCTTACTCCCCCCTTCTCTAGGAGCGGAAATTGGAATGTGTAGCCCTCTTTCTCTTCTCTCATTGTTCTCCTGTCTATTGCAGGGGTAATATTCCCGCATCGCCATCTACCTGGCAATGTCCTTAGTCTATCTACATAGGGCGGTGAAGACACCCCCCTCTGACCATGAGATACTCCTTCATGTCGGTCAGACTGCGTGGCTGACTCTGATGCCTTCTTTGCAGATTCGCATGTGTCTGACCATCGTATCCCTTTTTCCCTTGGGAGTCTTCTCTCGCTCCGTCTCTCTTCCTCGTTTTCTTCGCGCTCCTCCCTTTCCGAGTCAGACATTGTTTGTCCCCAATTCACGCACCTTCTCGTATCCTCTTTGTTCCTACTTATTTCTAGACTATCCAGGGATAGATCTCTGTTCCCACTACTTCGAGTGACAGCCTCAGTGTCATACAGCTGAGTGCTCTCCAGGCGCTCGTCTTCCCCCTCCCCTTGGGGTGTTTGTTCTAGCCCCATTTCATCATATATTCTATCGATCGTTTCTCCGATGCTTCTGGTATCGAAGTCATCACCTGCAGCAGGCCCCATGCTCATGCTAGCAGTCCCATATAACTACTCTATCCTGAGGCAAGATCGCCCCAACTCCAGAGGAGGGGGCATCGCCATTATACACAAATCCAGTCTATCCATGAGATTAGCTACACCCGCCATTGTCCAATCCTGTGAAATTCTATCAGTCAAAGTCCCACTCACCAATACCCAAACCCTTACTATCCATTTGATCTACCGCCCGCCAGGACCCATCAGCACCTTCGATGAAGACCTTAACGCCATTCTAGCCAGCAATCTTAAAAGCTCATCTCAAGTCCTCACCTTCGGGGACTTCAACATAGGATATAATGACTTAGCAGACCCACTAGCTAGTACTATTGTCACCACTCTTGCTGAACTAGGCTTCGCGCAAAGAAGTATGGCACCCACCCACTCGAAAGGTAGAATACTTGATTGGGTGGCCAACCACAATTGCCTAGCAAACATTACCAATATCTCACCACTAACCTGGACTGACCACCACCTAGTTTCGTTCTGGTTATCTACCGACAGACCCACACCTCCGCCCATCATAACGGCCCCCCTACTCTCACCAGAAACAAAAAGAACATTACACCAGAAAGACTCATCCCGAATTTACTCCCCAAACTTGACACACTCTCAGACAACTTGGATCCAGAGATCCTAGTTGAAGAATATAATAAGGCCATGGCCACAGCACTAGACCTCATCGCCCCACTTAAACTCAGACCGAGTAAACCGAAAATGCACCTCAACAAATGGTACACACCATTCCTCAAAAACCTAAGGCAACAAAAGAGAAACTGCGAGGCTACCTGGAAAAAATCTCCCTCAGCTGCAAACAAAATCAAACTATCCAAAATAGCCGCACTCTATAAAAAAGAAATTTACATGGCCAAACGAACCTCCTTTGACTCTCGTATATCTATAGCTAAATCTAACATGAAAGAACTCTTCTCTATTCTTAAAGAAGTCGAAACCCCCATATTACCCCCTGATACCTGCACCAAAGATAAAAACTGGTGTTCAGAAATTCAAAATGCCCTGGCCAATGAAATCGAGACCCTTCAAAATAAAATCTCCAGTAAAAAAAGCGGCCCTAAAAGACATACTTCCATCGAAAAGTCCCGATAAGTGTACAATCACAGATCCCTCCCGCTTCAAGTTCTCTAAAGTTAACACTCTTGAAGTGGAAAAAATCATCTTGTCTCTCAAACCCTCCAACTGTCAGGGAGATCTGTGCCCAACTCAGCTCATCAAAGATGCCGCCCGGGACCTGTCACCTTTCATCACTAAACTAATCAATGCTTCATTTACCACCGGCTCCATCCCCACAAATCTAAAACAATCCTGGGTACTGCCTTTATTAAAAAAACCTACCCTTGACCCAGCCATACCTACAAATTCCCGACCCATAACGACCGTTCCTTTCTTACTAAAAATTCTAGACAAGGCCGCTTACGTACAAATACAGAAGCACTTGGAAGAACACCACCTTTTAGGATCCACACAATCAGGGTTCCGCCCGCAACACGGGACTGAAACCGCACTTATTGATTTGAAGGCTCAAATTGATACACTCAGAGACAAAGGGCAAGTTGCACTACTCCTCCTCCTCGACCTCTCTGCAGCTTTCACTTGGTCGACCACTCTGTTCTATGCTCACACCTCCACACAGCAGCACACTTCTCCTTCGAGGCCATCACATGGATTACCTCTTTTCTTAACGGAAGAACTATGAGGGTCTTCTCTCCCACTGCAGCAGCAGACCCGATACCCATTACCTGCGGTGTCCCACAGGGCTCCTGTGTCTCCCCGGCACTCTACAACATATTTACCAAGCCCCTTTTCAACGATTTGGATCAACTCGGTATCACCTACACAAACTACGCAGATGATACCCAGATCCTCCTTCCGCTTTCAGGAGATTATGAAAAGGATTTGGCCTTGCTAAATGGGGTGTACATCATCATCCAGGCATGGATGACCACTCACGGACTATGCCTGAATGATGAGAAAACAGAGCTTATCATCCTGGATACCACGCCTAGCCTAAAGAAACTTAGCCCGGCCTACAACTCCTTTATGATAGATGGTAACAATATAAAAGTCGGACAGGAGGTCAAAACTCTGGGATTCTACTTGGATTCCAACCTTTCTTTCAAAAGACAACTGAGTTCCCTGGCATCATCATCGGCATACACATGCAAAAATGATCGTTCAGCCAAACCATTTCTCTCAGACACTAGCTGCGTCACACTCGCTAGAGCCCTCATTCTCTCCCGTCTTGACTACTGTAGTAACGTCCTTTACCTGGGAAGCTCCAAGGCTACTACCAACAAGTTACAAACCCTTCAAAACAATGCCCTGAGAGCAGCCCTAGGCATCCCCAGAAGAGAACACATCTCAGGATTTAGCCAACAGAACAACTGGCTATCGTCCAGATACAAAATACTCCTAAAAACTGCATCACTTACCTATAAATCTCTCAACAATGCCGCCCGATCTACCTGATCAACAGATTCCATAGACAAGCCTCCTCGAGACCCCTCAGAACTGTGTACAAAGACTGCCTTTCCGTCCCACACTTTAAACTTGCTACTATAGGAGGCAACAGCTTCCCGGTAAAAGCAGCTAAACTATGGAACTCCTTGCCTCCCAACCTGAGAACAGACATGCCCTACATGCACTTCCGCGCCAAGGTAATATCATGGCTGAAATTGAACAACCACCAAGATAGCTAAATGGCCTCCCTCATGCTATTTGCACACTGTATAACATATGTGCCTATCCTTGTAATTTTGTTCTCACTGCTTACATTGTTTGCCCTCCCTACTATGCTTGTATATACTCCCCATTGCCAATGTGTACCTTTATACCTGTAACCAAGCTTTGCATTTTCCTGTATCTGTTGTGCCCTGATACCTCTGGGTATAACTGCGCATTATAAATAATAAAACAAAACAACAAAACAAAACATCTTCCATATTTGCCCTAGACATGCCTGGTACTGAATTGTACGCAGGAAAGAATTCTTCGATGTCTTCCCAGTCTACAACTGGATCGGGTTTTTTAACCTCCCTCTCCAAATATTCAAGATTGCGTGCTCTCTGTCTTCGCTTAAGTTCGATACGTCATTGAATTCCTTGCGCTTCCTCGCCTCTTCTCTGACCCTATCTTCTTCCTTTTTCTTTTCATTTCTACGTTCATCTGCCCTTCGAATTTCCTCATCTCTTCGTCTTCTTATTCTTTTCTCACGTATTCTTTGCTCTTCCACTAATCTTTGCTGTTTCTGTCTGTCTTGATCATCGTCTGCTCTTGGGTTGTGATCGAGCTGTCTTTCTTGCTCTTCGTGATATAACTGTTCTCGCCTTTCTCTCTCTTTCCTTCTTATCCTTTCATCTCTTACCTCCTTCTTTCCCCTTCCTTGGTGTCTCCTCTGACCTCTCCTTTTGTTTTGCGTCATCAATGCCTTTCCCATCAAGTTTTAGTAAAATTTGTCCTCCCATCCATTCGTTTTTTGTGAATGCTATCTCATCAGTTCTGTCTTTGCTTCCCTTCCATCTCTTTTTGTCAAGAGATGTACTCGTCTGTGCCTGATCTCTTCCTTCGTTAACGTGTCTTCCTTTGTCCCTTGGGCCTACGGAGGTAATATTTTTGTCCTTATCTTTCCCTTGATTTTTTTCACTACTATGTGCAGGTGACTCATATGTGGGATTGCTGTACCTCGTGGCTGCTTTGAGTTCCCTCAGTGTGTATAACCCCTCGTCCTTACTTTCTTCAACTCTCGTTTCGGGTGGGGCAGGTGGCGCAGTAGGCGTCTCACCCTCCTCTATGCATACGTTAAGTATCCAATCTGTCGGCAGCTCTTCTTCCTTTACCTGTTCATGCATTTTCCACAATTCAAGAACAGCAAGGCGTTTTTCTAACTTGTTACCGGTACATGTGGCATGCAAATATGTCGTCATATGTTGTAAAACGGCTTTAGATAAAGACCCATTTCGGTGACCATGGCATAAACATCTTGTGGGCGGTATCTTTAACCCACTCAGTACTATATTTCTTTAGTTTGGGTGCGTGTTTTGGCAACTGCTTGCATAAGTGTGCTAATGGAGTTATGTCCTCCATGCTTAAATCTGTTCCCTTTCCTCTTATACACTTGTTAATGCTTTCGGGTAGTTTAAACAACTTCTAACAATATGAGCAAGCACCAAACACTGCACGCTCCAATCCAAATTTTCACAAAATTTTATATATTCTAATTTACCCAAAAACATTAAATCATGTGTGATTCTATCTCAGCTATTAAATCGCACAAATTTCGAATCAGTTTTCTCAAAGAGAATTTTCAATATATATGACGTCACAACAGCAAAACATATGACAGATGTTTGACAGACTAGACAGACACCAGCTGGACACAAATATCTCTGCCTCTAATCATTACCCCTTCACGGAGTATAAATGTACCCCTTTCACGATGTCTTTAAATGTTGTGGTAGCCTAATCGTTCCCTATTATATGGGATTCTGGGTACACATTTCTTCTAGCCGCTATATTAGCATAGGAATAAGGCGAATCCTCTCATTTCTCGGGGGTCTTTCTTCTCGGGTGTCCTTTTTGTAATTTAATTATTCTTGAGTCATTATCCCCATATATATATATATATGTACATATATATGTACACACACATACAGTCTTTTCTACTTCTGACTATTTTTGGTTTCCCGCCTCCCTCCGTTACCTTTTCCCTTTACTTGTTGTAAGGCATGCACTATTTGCCAAAACATTCAATTTTTTGTTTCACTCACCGTTCGCATTGTTCCTCTCTGGACCCTTGGTATCACCGCCTTTTTTACCGCCTTCTTCAGCTTTTCGCCCGCTCAGCTGCCCGTAGGAATGGAAAGGAAAGTGTGGGGAACACGGGACCCTTCAGGCCCTGACTGCAGTCTCTTCTTAATCTACCACTGTCTACGGGGAGCTTCATGGTCTACTCAGCCGAATGGCAAAGGACTCGTGGTATTGCCGAAGACCTAGAGTTACTTTATGTTGACGGTTAATAGGTGTCTTATTTTAATCAATAAATGATAGTCGATAAACCATCAATCTCTGCTACCAAGTGTATTGGGGAGACCCCCGGCCAGCCCATAAAGTCAGGGTTTGCTCCGAAGTACTTTAAGACAAGATAGCTGCACCTTGAGATGGATGGGGGTGCAGATTTATTACTCCAACACCAATCAATAAGGACAACTCAATGGTTTGGCAAAGGCAGTCTGTTTAATGACAAGTACGCAAAATGGGGAGTCATGGCAATCAGCAGTGATGCGATAGTCCGCGTCGCTTCAATTCCAATGCACGTCATACAAAACATAACTTCTATACTCAAAACGCATCATAATCTGACATGTAACACTCAAAAGTTAACATGCAATTCTATTGGTTAGGAAAAGGTAACTTTAATATAGGTGCTATATCTGTACATGGTAACGAAGTGAGGGGATTGGGTAAACACTGTCAGGTGGGCGTCTAAGCCCTTCCTTCAAAAATGACTACTGTAGACGTCACTAAAAGTACAACGTCCTATTGGTTCTATTAACTATAGGACCCTAGATTATTTGGTCCATTGTGATTGGGTTGGCATCAATCCCATGCATACATTTCCACTTTGCTTAGCAGCATGCAGAACGGTCAGCCTGGTGCAGGGTGTCCCCCAATTCACCCTGCCTTCCTTCAATCAATCAAAATGTTATGGGCTATATGTCAATTAGTTCACTGTAGTTGGCCTCGAAACTACAAATTCTTGTCTCGAGAACGTTCCGATATCTCTGTCTAGGCGGATGCCAAGCGTAGGTGTGAGCCCGTGCTCCTTCTTGCTCGGATGGTCACGTGCTACCATACTGTGAATTTGCCTCGTTTTTCTCAATTTGTGTATTTGATTTTCATTTCACCCGCCACCTGCCTTTGCCTTCTTATCTCGATTCTTCAGAGGCAGGATATTCTGTTCTTAGCTTCAATTAAAAATAGCTACTGTTCATAGCTTCTTTTGGTTTAACCTCGGCCTCCCAGGCACAAGCTGCCTCTGCCGAGTTTCAATTCAGCCTTCTTTCCTCGTGTTGCTAGAATATGAATCTTGTTGCATTTGGCCTATAGTAACCTGGGTTGGTTCTGCTTTTAGTGCAAAGTGGACTCGCACTCATATAATGTGCTTTGTTTTGAGCTAGATTTGTACAATGGCGCTTGCGGCTCTATTCTTCTACTAAGCATAGCAAGCTGCACGGTTCTCTTAGCTTTCTTGCGTTACAAGCATATGTACATGCGTTAGCTGGTTGAATATCTACATCCTGCATACAGCTTAAGCTTCCTTGTATTTTAACATCGCTTTCTTCTTCTAGGTTCACGATATCCTTATTCATGGGGTTTTTGTCTCTTCGAGTCCTCCTTTGGTCATCATTTCTTTTATGGGTGTGTTAGTCCAGGCCCTCGTGATGTCACCATTCGTCTTCAATTAAGGACTTTTTGGTTTCTTCCTGGACAGTGCTTAAGCTATCTTCATTTTGTCTTATTTGCTGGTAGGGTTTTCACAATGGATACCTTACTATCCATGGTTGTCTGGTTACTGGTACTTCAATAGGTATTGCTCTTCTGATAGGCACTGGGCAGAGCCCTACTGTGGCTCTCTGCTGGTTTATCTGCTCCTCATACGTTACATATTTTGGTGTGAACGTTCCGGGTACTTCAAAGTGGGCGACTGGGGGGCAGGCTTTATTTGGGACCTCCTCTACACTAGCTTGGTGTATGACTATAGAGTCATTACAAACAAGCCACTCTAATTCTGTACACACCCATGTTGTGAAATGTCCACAGTGAATGGATGCCCCCTCATGAAAAATAATTGCACAAGTCTTAAAAGTTTTCTTACTTATATAAACCTGACTAGTTACAAAATGAATTACTGATGTGTTACTTTTCCTACCATCTACACTGTATCTTTGAAACATAATCAGTACATGCTTATTAGAAACTAGATTTTGCAGTGTTGAATGTAAATTACAACCAGTCACTGCATCACATGCCATGGAATGTTTTAGTTAGAAGATCAGAAAATGTTACACTTGTCTGATCAGGTATAGGAACATATACAAAACTTTCAGAAAGATCCTGAGTAGTGTAATCTTTCTTACATTGTGGACACATATGATTTCACTCGTAACTAATTCCTACATACCTATCTACACTAACACTTTCCTGCACTAATACATCGAAAACACTCATTAAACATTCTTGACTATATTGTTGTTTATTTTGAGAAAATTGTTGATTTCCACTTGTAACAGCTACTACATTTCAGATTGACATTGCCGAATGTGTACTGTGTGGTTTTTCAACTACAGATATTTTAAGAAATGAAAGTTCCACACATAGCTGCTTCTCTGCTGTGGAACCTACTCTTGTATCAATGGAGCCATTTGAAACAACATACAAAAGGCTGCATTACAATAGCATTCAACTCCTGTTTCATTACTAAATCTGCAATGAGAGTATGCTATAGTTGAACAACTCTCCAACTCCGGTAGATTCCGTTGTTTCTTATTCTTAAAAGCAATGATTTCATTTAAATCGTACTTTCACTGACTCCTTTTGTTTCCTGGCTAAGTGTTTAGCAGGTACAGGTATAAGGTTCAGATGAGGAGCATACACTACACACAACCTATTACATATTTCAATGCAAGAATTGTCAGTGTCATTTTTCTTTCATCAAAGTTTATTAAAAATAAACCTATATATTTTACATGTGCTAAAAATACATATGACATTCTTTCTTTAAACACTGTATGACCAATGTCAATAAGTGCTGCTTCTAAAGTCAACCCTTGTGATTTATGAAAAGTAATCGCATATACAGAGCACAATGGAAACTGCGCTCTTTTCACAAAGGTATCCTTAAAAAGCATGTAATGTTTTGAGGTTTGAGAAATCAAATGAGTCTCTACTACACGATCAAACTTTACTTCAACATGTTCAATATTTGTACTGTGAGGAAAAGTGCAAAATGCAGTCACCCTTCCAATCGCTCCATTAACTAGGCCAATTCCTTCATTCAAGTTCCTCTTTAACATTACTTGTGCATTGATCCACAGTTTTAAAACTGCTTCTAGACCCTGCTGTTTTAGAAATTGATTTCTCTAGTTTACCTGATTGAGCTTTTACTCTCTTATCCAACTCTAATGGCATAACACGACCATCTAAAACATCCCACGATTTTATTTCCACAATATTTTGCTTCTCTGACAGTAGCATTGTAGAGTTAAAGGGACTACAATCTACATGAAACATGTTAGAAATCAGTCTTCCCTTTAAGACTGCTTTCACATTCTCCCCAAGAACACCTACACAAATCTCATTAAACATTTCTGCATACTCTAAGTTTGCAGATTGCCTCATATTAATGGTAAGTTCCTGGAATTCAAAACAATTCCAAAGGTTAAAATGACCAATACCTCCTATACCTTTTTGACTATCCTTAGATTGCAGCATTTTGAAAACTGGTTGACCTTTCACAGGAGGTAATTGTAACAAGTCTCCAAAAACAAGTGCAAGTTTACCTCCAAACATAACGTTGTATTCAGTCTTCATACCCGCTTGCATTTGCAAGTGAATGAAAGCTAGCATCAAGTTAGACACCATACTTACTTCATCTACAATCAAGGTATTTAATTTTATAAGAAACCTTCCTACTTCTTATGTTTTTGATACTCTTAGTTTGTTGCCATGCTCCACTGGTAGCATCAACAGTTCATGTAAAGCAACATCTCCTACATTAAATGCTGCTAAACCTGTTGGAGCAGTTACAATACATGACAAAGAGCAATCCATTACATTTTAATTCATAGCTCTTATTGCATGAATTAAAAAAGATTAACCTGTTCCTGCTTGTCCACTAACATACAACAATACAGGTTTGTGTTGAACACAAGAACATTCATGCTTGTTGTGCTATAAACCATGTAAGAACCTATCTTTATGTTATAATAAAGTTCTTTTTGCTCTACATTAAGTTTACTATTTCATCACAATTCGCATCTGCAAATTTAGTTTGTTGCAGTGCACTTTCTACTTCTTTCATGACAAGCCCAACATCAGTTTGAATAATTGGCTCACCAAGCACATTTTGACTTCCTGCTACAAAATCAAATCCTGACTTCCCTCAGGAGTCTCTTTTGCCAATTCAGTTGCCAAAAGTTCTTCTTGACAGAGTTCTTTCTCCAGTAACTCCAAGTACTGCTCACATTTTGGATATGTAATTAAGCTTTTATTTTTTTAGAGAAAAATGATTCTTCAAAAGTTTCAAAACTTCCAATCAAATCACTCTCTGCACACCATGGGAAGAATGCTATTGTACGAAATTACAGAGGGCAAAAAGTATGAAGCCCAAAAGTCTGATCCCTATTTTGTCGCATATATATATATGTGGGGGGGGTAAAGTTAATAAAAATGTATAGGGGTAGGGTGCAGAGGGGTTTGGGGGTCTCCCCCCACATATATATATGCAAACAAATGGGAAATTAAAAGAAAAAAACAGACTTTTGGAACTCAGACTTTTGGATTCTGTCATTTCACGTAGATCCGGGAAGAACAACTGCAAAAGACAAAAATAAAATAATACATTTTTCTCTGCATTTTAGCAACACATCATGTGGTTGATGAGACTTGCCTTCTCCTGTCTCACTATACAACCAGTACTTTAAACCGTCCTCTGTCACTGTTTGCTTTAATATTTCGATATGAATAGCATTCTGCTACGTCATATAAACAAAGATCCTCCAATGCTACAGATCGATTTAGATAATATGTATCAATCAAGTTGGTTTTCAGAATCTCTCTACTGTCAGGTACTGCTTCAGCTAACTGCTGAATTTCACTGAAAGGCTTCAGTACCCGATTTCTAGTACCAGCTGGGCCAAGACTTAACCAAAGTACATTAATGCTATGTCCATACAGAGGCAAACTAGTTAGCCGATCTGCAGTTTCGTAGCTACCACACTCTGTATGTGAGAGCATCTTCAGACCAAAGCATAGAAGTTTTTGATTAAGACTTTGATCTGCTGATAAATCTGCTGATAGCTCAGCTGCACTGCTCTTTTCAGCTTTTGTCATGTATGCTGTGACATAACGAGCAACAGCCAAGCTCGGACTGGCTCATAGGGCAATAGGCCCATGGCCGAATCAAAAATGCAAAATGCTTGTGTGGGCCAGTTTTTTGGGTCAAAGTAGGGCACTTTTTTGGCCAATGTGGGCCAGTTTGATGAGTTACTTCACTATGCGGCTAATAGGTTTGACCAGTGTTGCTGAATAAATATTCTTTAAAATGTACAATTTGCATCACATTTTGTCAAAAACCTCCCCCATGGGTACTATTCAAACAGCGTCACAAAAGAAATTAATTCCCATTTGCAACTGTGGGCCACTTTTCCGTTTGTGCTTTAGACAATTCTATGCCCCAGTCTGACCCTGGCAACAGCTGTTACATCATCAGTAATATACTGTACATCAGTGTTTGCATTCCAACACTGAGCAATGACAGGATTGTAATCATTAATGAATTGGTATTCCTTATTTCTTTTTAAATGATGTGTATTTCTTGGTGACGTACCTGTAACATGGTGTGGAACAGATGACATCAAACTATTCACTTGACCAATTGGTGTCACAGGCCTTGGAAAGCCAAATCTGAACTGAGTGTAGTACTTGTCTTTACCTTTGTATTTTCTCTGACAGTACTTTCCACATGGGTGCCTTTGAACCCTTGCCACATTTGTTCCATAGATCAACATTCAATGGTGAGCAGGAATGTAACAGATAACATGTCTTTCTGTGAACTCCATCACACAGCCATCCGTTTCGTAACCAAAATGAGGAGCATCTTTAATTCACAACAGCACATTTATATGTGTAGCCCCACATGCCTGGCACTCCATCCTCCAAAAGAAATGTTGCACAGTGCCTAATGGACCATTTTCCTTACCACATATAATGTGTAACATGGCTAAACATCTGTGATGAAAGAACCACAATACACTTACATGTTCAATGGAACACAATTTGCCTGGTGTCATGTGTTATATATTTTCTTACTGAGGATTAGTTTCATGAATCCACTCTGCAAGATCATCCCAACCATACTGAGTGCAACTCAAAGTCACAAACCAAGTTGGAGGGCCCACGTTTCTGGTCATGCATTTAACCTCGGAGTGTCTCCTATACCAATATTCCTTGGTTCCTCTAATTGTAACAAGAATATTGGTAAGGAAACCCTCTAAAACGTAATTCTTTTCTTTCACCTGTTGCAGAATATCACATGCAGAAAGATTTTGAAATCTAGTTCCGGTCTGAAGTGCATGAGCAACAGCATAACATAATGTTGAAAATTACTTTCATACAATAAGTGAAAAATATAGTCAACTTTGGTGTGGAATTGGGAATCTTCAGAATACATTCTTGTACAACGATATTCTGAAGAAGAGATTAGAACCTTCCGATCATCAGTTCTGGCTCCTGTACCAGTAGGAAAAAACATAAGGAAACAACAAGCTTCTAACGTCTTTTCCCAGACACTGATTGGTACACCTTTCGTTGCTTTCATTTGTTACAATTCTAAACTGTCACCCATGACTTAATGTGAGTATAGAGGATGAATAGTGTAATGTCCATACAAACTATTCCTTTTTGCAACAAATAGATATTGGAAGGAACTGACCTTCACTGCTTTTGTTGGTTGACTCAACATCAAGCAAAGACAAGTCTGGTACAGTCAGACTGCCTTTGTATAACTCCTTGTGCTCCAGTAGAAACGCAAATGCGTTTTTCACCTTTCCAATATCTATACGCTGTTGCCAAATGCTTTTATCTTCAGTGGCAACACCATTTACTAAAACGAATCTGCAATTCCACGCTTCACTCCTAGAGTGTTCACATTTGCTTCCAAATTGAGAGATAAATACATAACGTTGTCTCTCACACCTTGCACTAATGATTTCTTAGGCAGAGTTGACATCTTTGCAATCCAACAATAACTTGGAGTGGATGAACTGTTTGCAATGCAATCACTTCAAACATGTTAACTTTATGAAGCACAACAGGGATATCAGACACTACCATGTCGTTCAAAACACTTCTAGGAGGAAGTCTTCTTTGATTCTAAAACCCAACAAATGTGTCTACAAACAATAATGTGCCTCACTTGTGTCAAATCATTCTTCTACAAAAAAATATAGCTAACGTTCTTTCCAAACATCTTCTACACTATGTTTAATTTACTCCTCAAAGTACACTAGTTGCACTTGAGACTTCTAAAAAGTGCATCGACAAGATACGCAAACAATGTCATGTCTTTCAGAAGAAGACAATTCAAACATTGCAATACCTTTTTTATACTGTTAAAAAATCAGATCCTTCGAAAGCATAAGATCATCATTTCCACTTCCTGTATGTGTCACATCTATGCACACATACTTTTTTAAATGCATGATATTTATTATTTGCACTGTAGAAATTAAACTTTCTACAGTTCCAGTCAGAAGTGGTTGATTCAAAAGTATTTTGCACTCATACAGTTGAATAGAAGGTATCTCATTCTAGTATGATGTGCAGCCAGCATTCGTATATGATGAAACTGATTCTTACATCTACTTTTATCAAGACAAGCTAGAGAGCAACTCAGAAGGCCTGTTTTTTCACGAACTTCACAACCATCTATTCTCTGTAGCATCTTGATCTGTCTTTAAGACTTTACAAGAAAACATATTAATATTGCATACAAAATTGCACGGCCATACTTTCACAATGCTTTTTAGGTTTTATTCTAGGCTGACCTAAACTTTCAATTTCTGTATTATCAGACCATAGGATTTCTTCTTTTTTAGAAATCACATATTTCATACTTCATAGCTTTATTCACACTCATCAATAGCTATGCGAACATTATTTCCTTGAATGCAACTCTCTTCATCACGTGTAAGTACATGAAAAGGCCGATTCATGGAATTAATGTGCGCTGAAATTTTCGGCGCAAGCGTGTGAATCGCAGTGCAAGTGCGAAAATCGCAGCGAAACCCGCGCACAGCGATTCATGGAAGTCCGTGTGCGTGTAAATCCATGGATGTGCGCTAAAATTCTGCGTGGCGCACGCTGGCGCACACGTCTCCAAACAGCGTGCGCTAAGTGCACAGCGAAAGTGCGCATAGCGCAGCACACACAACAAAAGTAGGCGGAACAGGGGGCATAACACGCGGAATGGGGAACAACGCGTGAAAATGTGGGCGTCACGGGGGAAGTACAGGAGGCAAATGCGCGGAACGCCCACACGTGCGTCTACAACACGTATTCATGGAATCGAACGGGGCTAATGCGTGCGCCAAAAAAGACGCGCTAATCCGGAAACACGTACGCCAGCAGGAAGCAGGCGCACGTGGACCCACGCAGCATAAAAGTGCGCCCAAACAACGAACAAGCTCAGACGTCAAGATGAATATACCGTTCCTAGCAGTAGTGGTCATGAGATACCGCAGGAGGAGGAGGAGGATAGTCAGGCCCAACATTTTTACACCCAGAACCAGCCTTTTTGGGATGCCTGATGACCAGGTGTATGGGAGGTACAGGTTTCCACCTCACATAATACTCGACCTGGTGAGTGAGTGGGAGGATGACCTCACATCACCCACCCTGTGCTCCCAAGCACTCAGCCCCCTGGAGGAGGTCCTGAATGTACTGCACTTCTTGGCCACTGGATCATTTCAGCGGAAAAGTGCTATGGTGGGGGGGGGTCACAGGCCATGCAGTCATGCTGCCTACACCAGGTGTTGGCCATCATGACTGCACGCCCATCAGTCCGCAGGCACATATACCTGCCCAGAACACCTGCAGAAAGGCAGGCTGCTGTCCAGGATTTTTATGGTGTGGCACAATTCCCCAAAGTGCTAGGTGCCATTGATTGCACCCATGTGGCTCTACGTCCCCCCAGGGCATCTGAGCACATCTATAGAAACCGCAAGCACTGGCATTCCATCAACTTGCAGATAGTATGTGATTCCAAGGGAAACATCACCTCAGTATATGCCAACTATCCAGGGTCCACCCACGACCGTTTCATTTACAGAATGTCAACCCTAAACCGGGGCCTAGAAGCTGGCCGGCATGGCGATACATGGCTGCTTGGTGAGTATAAATGCCACTGCACATGCATGCATGTCAGATACTGAGTACTGTCACAACCTCATTAATGATACCCATTGTTAGGGAGAATTCTCTGTTTAGGCTGAATTTCCTAACCTAGTGAGTCCCCCAGCAGCTTTGCTGGATTTCTGGAGTTTGTTTTTCCCATCCTGCCAAGAGTGAGACTCTTTTTCTCCCACTCTTGGACATGAATGTGTGTAATTCCTTTGACTGTCAATGTGTTCTATGGGTTATGGGGTCTTTTACTCCATAGGGTCTCATATGTTTTTCTATGTGTGTTACACTGCACCCTACGTGCCGTAACACTGGGGCGTCCTAGCGGACCTCCGTCATAGACTCCATACCCGGGAACTGACTACTGTCTCCCCGGGCATGTAAAGTCACCATTGGCTTTACTAGACCTAAATTTACTAACAGAACTACTACAAACCATCCTATTGTGGACATACTAGTAGGGGTAATTAGATTACTCCTGGATCTGTTATTCGAGGGGGCACTGTCCCGTCCCCCCTCGTCGAGTTTTGGCTGGTGGCAGTGGAAACTACTTGTTATGTTCGACCCTGAATATAACTCTATGGGATTCTTCCCATTGTTGGAGATTGATACTTTTTCTCGTTAGTCTCTAACATACCACCGGTCTACTTATCTTAAATAAGTCTATCGGATGGTATTTTCTGCCAGAACTCGGCTTTTTAAAATGGAGTCTGTGTTCGTCTCTGTGACTCCTAAACCAAAGGTTGAGCCCTTTGTTCCACTTTTGGCGGGGTTCTGTACAGAGACCCTCCAAAGTGGTGCCATTCTGTCTGGGTTACCACAGGGGTGTGGGAGGGGGTTTAGGCACCCTGGACCGAGTTGCCTTGCCAACTCCGGTCGCACTCTGGTGTGATTGGCCCAAGTGGTGAGCCTCCCCGCTCACCACTTAGCGTGTGTTGATTGACAGCTAGGCTGAATGAATGGGGGATTTCTGCATAAAAGCAGGGCTTTTGGGACTGGATCTTCAGAAGTCGCCACAGGACCCAAGAATCCGACGAGGGTAAAGCTGAGCCGACCTGCAACGACGACACCTCCGGTGGAGCCCTGCTGAACCGACTCACCACTTCCCAACGACAAAGGAGATCTCCCTGCCGGAGAGTCTCTTCCCCTGACTGGTGGGAACAACCAGTCCCCTTTGCTTTTTCTTCGCCTCAGGACGCAGTGGTCGAATTGCCCGTGCAGAGCACCTCGGCAACCGGATAGCCACTACCCCTGTACCGCGACCAAAAGGTGGTGCCTTGCGATGGAGCATTCCGCGGCTGGTCTCTTCCCTGGTGGTGCACCGGACTTCACTTTTCTTCGACGACGAGATCATCTCTACTCTTGGCAAAGACCCGACGTGCATCCACCACCAGGAACAACTGCCCCCGCCGGAGCTGTCTCTCCACAATCAAGGTACTATGTCCGCCTGGCTTCCCTTGTTGCCGGATAGAGTGAGGTGTCTTAATCCTCGCCTCTCCATAGGGTCGCCTACAAGCTTTCTCTAGCGTATTGTTCTGAACTGGTTCAATCTTCCAATAACAATTTGCTACACAGACTCGAACGCATTTCCACAAAGAGACTTTTAGGGACATATCGCCTTGCCTCTCTCCGAGTGGGCCTGGCCTCTGAACTTTATGATCTATTGTGGTTCTTGTCTTCTTGCCTTGCATTTTTCCCGTGAAGTATTGAACTGTGTTGATTTCGTAACCTACTATTTTTCTCTCCCGTCCTAACGAATACTAGAGTGCCATCTAGGTGGCAGCATACACCTCTGTCTGCAAATAAGTGATGCTGGTAAAACCTAGACTTGTCGAACTATTGTTAGGGGGATTGATCTTTTGCTTCGTAGAGTAATTGTAATTGAATTGTTTGCCGTGATAGTGCCAGAGTGTTTTCTATAGATGTTCCGTTATAAATAAATACCTGTATATCTTTACACCGAAGCCTTGTTGCGTGTTTGCTTGTCTTACTGTGAAGAATTGCCCTATATTGTATACTCCACATACTGCTTAACTCTTCTTGAGAGAAGTCTGACTGCTCAGCCACAGCTACCAAGTGAATCTGTGTGGTACAGACTGCTACCAAGTGGGTTTACTGCCAAACACCTGTAGTCCTAAATCTTTTGCAGTGGTCCCAGAGGGAACTGCACAGGTTTCCGCCTAACACCCATCATCACCTCCCCAGGGGACAGTGCCTACCCTCTGAGCACCCATATGATGACGCCAATTCGGAACCCCACCACGCTACCCGAGGTAAGATGCAACACAGCCCATATTGCAACCCGGGCCATAGTGGAGCGCACATTTGGAGTGCTCAAGTCATGCTTTCGCTCCCTTGACCGCTCTGGTGGGCAGCTGTTATATGCTCCCCCAGTAGTGTGCAGGATCATAGTGGCAGCATGTGTCCTGCACAACGTTGCAACACGCCGGGGCCAGCCGGTGGACATGGTGGTGCCCCTACATCCCCAACCACATGCACGCCCGCTGCGCATGGGAGGGGAAAGGGCACGTGGTGAGGCAGCCCGTACGCAGCTGGTGGCTAATTACTTCACATAAAATCACACCCCTGTGGAGTGCACACAGCCCTGGCACATACCAGCTGACAATCAATGATGATGACATAAGGGACACTCAACTGTCACAACCATACCATCCTCAGATTATTCACCTGGAAGTGCTACATTGTGTGCATCCCTATCTACCCAAACACCACCAATGCTGTGTCATCAGAAGACATACATCTATGCTGCGAAATTCATTACCCCCTTGCTAAATACAACATAAGAACAGCACCATGTCACCCAATCCCTCCCCAGCTCCACCACCAAACACACCATGGCATTTCATGCAATGTGAAAGCAAACAAAGCAATGCACAAGACCTGACACAAGTGTCACAAAGTACACTGTCCCTAATGGAAACTGCCCACACAAAATATGCTCCCAGTAATGTATAACTAACAGCACACATTACCAAATACTTACCACCAACACAATGCTGCAACACATAATGGAAAAATGCAAAAACAAGACAGTACTAAGTTCAAGTAGTGGTAGTCTTACAACCTGAATACGCCAGCACATCGACCCCTTACAACTGTAGAGTGTTGCTGCCACGCAAATGTCTCAGTGTACTGCATACAACATGAACTGCATCTACAAAGTAGACGGCCTTGTGAAGACATGAGGAAGGAAACTGCAGATTAGGAGGAAGACATGGATGCACAAGCACATATCAATACACCATGCAGTGTACAATACAACAACAATATCCACTAGGGATGTCTACACAGTATTGACTACAGACTGCCCACACAGCTCATGGGAGCCCAACGTCACTGTGTAATTGACTGTCACTTGGTCACACCCTTTGCAAGCCCATGGAAATGGGAAACAGGAGGGGTGTGTGTCTCACGAACCCAAGCATCTAACCCAAACTCAGGACAAGCCTGCATGTGCCCCGGCGGAATACAGTGGATGCCAACGGGAGCCACACAAGGCAACACACTGTAAAAAAAAATAATCAGAAATCTAAAATGGCCATGTGTGGGCCACGGGGGGTGAGGGAGACCACCCAGGAGGTTCGAGGACAGGGTGCACACCAGCACCCACCTGCGTGGCTGTTGCGAAAAAAAATTCCTCCTTGGGCCCTTGGCCTGCATGGCTATGCCATTGTGGGAGAACTGCTGTCGCTCTGCTCATCCTCTGCTGCTGCATCAGGAGGCGGTGGCACTATGGGAGGCAGCCCACGCAAAGCCCTGGTATGGTCCTCCATGGCAGCAAGCATGCGGGTCTGGAAGATCTGATTCTGAAGGATTAAAGTGCGGAGATCCCCATACAGCACATCACGGGTTGCCTGCATTTCTGCACGCATGGCCTCGCGTGATGCCCGGATCTCCTCACATGTTGCATGCAGCTCAGCTGAGAGCGAATGTGTGAGCTGCTCCAGCTGCTGTTCTGCCCTAACATTTCGGGAAGCCTCAATTTCAAGCAGACTCTGCCTGAGGTTATGGAATTCTACCCTCAGGACTTCCCTGTGGCCCTGGGACTCTATTGATATGGATATGCGCAGAGTCTCCAGTGCCACCCGTCTGTCCCTGTTGGACGCCATCATGTCTTCCCTGTGTGATTGGCAAATGGAGTCTGTTGCCTGCTGTTGTTGCTCCATCTGCCTTTCAGGGGAATAATGGAAGTGGCTACCCTCTCCATTGCCTGAGCCATCATTTCTACTGATGCTGCCTGTTGGGTTGCCATACCGTACATGGAGTTTTCCCATACAGTATTGCCTGGTGGCGCACGGCCACTGCGTCGACGGGCACCACACCTGTTTGAGGCAAGGCGATCTGCACCTTGCTGTGCTGGCACTGCCTGAGGCTGCAGGACTGCATTCCCCCTCTGATCTGCTGGCCCAGGAACAGGATCAGATGCTGTGGAGTGTGACCCTGCATCTGTAACCGCCAAAGGCGGACCTACCAACACTGACATCTCCATAGAGGGTTCTACCCCTGGTCCAGGCGGGTTGGACAGAACAGAATCCCTGCCAGAAACACTTACCTGCGACTGCACATAAGTCTCATCATCCGACTCAGCACCTGAATAGAGGTCTGGGGAGGTGCATCCAGAGGCACCCCTGGGCAGTATGGTCTGCAGTAACATTGGGTTTTCACCCACCACAACACCACGTCCCCCACTGGTGCCCGGTCGTGCCTGAGATTCCTCCTGGGTCTGCACCATCTCCTCAACCTCAACAGCACCAAGTGCGTCATCACCTGCAAAAACATGAAAGACAACAAATGGAAACAGGCATGAGCACCATAGCACACACATAGGCCGTGACAAGTCAGAGATCCAGTACATGAATTACACATGTCCCACATGACTTTAACCCTGCCATGCATGCACTGAAGAGTTGGAAGTGGAGTCAAAAAGGCAGACACTGGGGAGAGCAAGATGGATATGCAACACATTTGCAGCATGTTGAGTAGCACTGGCATCACACAGCAGGCTGTGAGTGGCATGTCCAATACACATACATGACACATGCCACCACACATATGTCAAATAGCATAGCCACGGTAAATTACAAAACTACAGCAATATGTCAGTGAATGAGTACGGTCACACATCCATGTCACATCGACATGATTCGAAGATTGATGCTGAATAGTGTTGCAAAATATGCATGTGCCACACACTGGAACACATCCAGTGTCCAATAACACAGTAATTGTGGGCTGATCAATGGTTGGTCACTTTAACATTACAGGAAACATCTGTCATCTTCCACATGCAAACAGGCCCTAATAAAACATTTCTGCAGCCCAATACTCCATCGGCCTGAATGGTGTAATCATTAACATAACCAGGTAAAAATAGTGGGCCAGTGTGGGCTGTAAACAATGACCGAAGCATATCACATATGTTGCAATAGGGCAGAATAATGTGTAGCAAAAATGGGAGAGTGGAAACAATCAGCCTGAATGAACACTTACAAAATCTGAACAATGTAGTTGCAAGATGACAGTTCAAGTTAAAGTGCACTAATGTGGGCCTAATTGGCAACTGTGGGCAGAAGGGACACAGTCATACCCAAATCCAAGGCACGTGAATGAATGGGAGGAAGCACATGGGTGACCCATAACACTCAGGAGTACACACCCTCACCTGGCACTCAATCAGAACCCGTCACCCAAACAACATACACATGGATTACACACACACGCATGGGCACTCACCGGACAATGCATCGTAATCAGGTAGATCTCCCACACCTTGGATATGTTCCTCTATGACTAAGGTCCCAGCAACAGACTCATGTTCAGTGAGTTTGTTGTCCTCTTGTGGAGACCTACCGCCAGTCATCAGAGTAGCGGCATGGTTTGAGGACAGCTTGTTCTTTGCTCTGCGTTTCAGGTCATTCCACCGCTTGTAGCAATCATCAGCTGTGCGCCTCACAAATCCAAGGACACTTATGCGGTCCGCGATGGTCTGCCAGTGTGCCCTACGTTGACCAGGTGTGGTGTTGCACCCTGCAGTCACCAACATTTCGCGGCTATGTGACGACACATAGCTCACAAGTGCATCAAGTTCCGGGTCATTAAAGCTAGGCTTCCTTGACGTGCCGGAGTGTGTAGCCGTGTCTGGGGTCTCACCCTGTTGTGCCAGAGCACCCTTCTTCCTCTTTTTCAAAGATGGAGCGGAGTCTGAGTGGCTTACGCCGCTCTGGTCAGTAGGGGCAGAAGCACTGGTGGACTGGGTAGTAGGAGTGTGCAAATGCACAATGACCATAGGCCTTGGTGCAGGCATTGGCAGAAGTGTGATGTTGGCAGGGGGAACGTCAGTTTGATGGACTTGGACCGACACTGTCCTGGCTGGGAGACTCAGAGCTGGGATGGATGGAGCTGCAGCTGCCCCTGCAGCCTCCCCACCCTGCCTACTTGGGGCAGCAGATGACATAGCTGCCCCAGATCCACGTGGCTTGGTGACACCAACTTGCACCGCCACATGTGGCCTAGACTTGCTGACCTGGAAGACAGCCTGGGAGTCATCCTGTGCCAGGTCAGGTGCCACAATGGGCTGGTCCAACAAGGGCTGAGCTGGGATGGTGTCAGCCACATTTTCCTCAACCATGGGGGGCATGGGTGTCCCTGATTGGTCCTCCACACACGGGGGTTTAGGGGCACCCTGCAAATCCTTGCCACGTCCCCTACCGCGCCCACCACGCCCACTTTTTGAAGGTCAGCCATCTTTGCCTCCCTTACCGCTTGGTCGCCTCCCAACCATGGCACTGATGTTGTTGTGCGTATGGTAGTAGCAGTAAACTATTGTCCTGGGCAATTGGGGGTGAAAGGGGTAGGGTACTAGATGGAATTCGTACCCTAGTGCTCTAACAAGGCTGTCTGTGACCCCTGGGGGAAGATGACGGGTCATGCAACGCACAGGCAGCCCAAAATCAAAAAATAACGTGCACACAACCCCTTGTGGACCACGTGCGTGAAAGAATGAACCCGCACTACGCTGTGGCACCCAGAAACACAAAAATAAGCGTACGCGTAATACACGCAGCCTACAATGACCTCTGAAGGGGTACGCAACACACGGGGCAAGCACAGTTGGTAAATATGTGCGCGACTCACCGTCTGCCTGGAAAAAGAACTTGAAAAAGACGCACGTGTGTGCGTTGGCAACACCGCCGCCAAAAGAAGAATTGTACGCTGTCTGAGGGGACAGGACAAAAGAAGAAGTGAACGCTGTATGTGGGAACAGGTCCAACCAGAAAAAAAGAACGCTGTCAGAGGTAACAGGGAGTACGAACTTGAAACGCTGTGAAGTAATCGCGTGTGAACCGACAAGAAGTACAGAATTCACCCACTCGCTCTCCACGAATAGCACGTACAAGGGAATGGGGTCCTACACGTACCTTTTAAAGCGGCCCACACGTACAGCGTCACTTACGCGTGTACGCGCTAAAGGCCCTTTCCTCCAATTACACAAGCTGACACTTTGCAGTTTTTGGACGTGTACGATGAACATGCACCCGTGTTGATGGAAACGCCCACGTGCATCACGTCACTTATGCGCATAGGCCCTTTCCTCAGATTACACGCATCCACACGCAGATGTGCAGTTTTTCCATGCGCGCTGAACCACTATGCCCACGTCATGAGGGAAACGCCCGCGCGAGTCACGTCACAGAAGCGCTTAGGGCCTTTGGTCCAATGAAACCGCGTACGTGTGCTGACGCGCTTATGCGTGAAGGGCCTTTCCTCGAATTACACAGTGACGTGCAAGATTTTCACGTGCCAAATCACTCCGTATCAAGCTGGCCACACAACAACACACGGAAGACCACGCTCCTGCCCAGAAGGCCGAATTACTGCCCCCCAGAGCCCCGAGCACGCTCCCATCTGCCATTTGCTGCTGCCTGACTGCCTGCTGCCCACGTGCCCTGCTATGGGCTGCCTGCACGTCAGCCAGGGGTGCAGTTGCTGTGACCACCCCTGCTGGAACCGAAGACTCCCGACTGGGATACCATCACTCCACAGCCCAGCCCCAGGACCCAGTTGCACACCCACTCCTGCCTCTGGGGTTGCCATGTCGGGCACAACACCATCTGGCACCACTGGCAACCCCCAGCCAGAGAGGCAGAGGGCCACCAGCTTCAGTGCCAGGGAAGTTGGTGTCCTGGTGGAGCAAGTCCTGGGGCAGTATGATGCCCTCTTCAGAAGGTTCCGCGCCGAGAAGGAAGGACGGACCAGGATCTGGACGGACATCGTGACTGCCATCAATGCGGAGGGGGTGGCAGTCCGCGAATTCCATCATGTCAAGAAGCGCTGGGAGGACTTCAGGTCCAGGACCCTCAACAAGGCCCGGCGCCTCTTGAAGGCAGCAGATGCTAAGGGGCGCCAGGGCACCTGTCGGAAGACCAAATGAGGGTCCTGGAACGCGTATGCCCAGCACTACACGTCCAGGTCCTTCAGAGGCAGACCCGTCTGGAGTCAAGCGGTAAGTGTACATGCATACTGATTGGAAGCTGTGCGTGTGGTGGTGTGCCAGTAGTGTGCAGGTTGCACATGTGGTTTTGTAGGGCCATGTATGGATGTGTATGTACAGGGCCGTGAGGTTGACACATGCGAGTCCTTTCATGTGTGAGACACATGGATGGTGTATTTGTGGGTAAGAATGCAGGCCAAATGCAGATGTGTGAGCACACATATTTGAATGACTGTGTATGTCAGTTGTCAAGGTTGTGGTGTCACACATGGATGTTGGTTCCAGCTGCATGTATCTGCACTGTGTACATGTGCATGTATGTGTATCTGACAAGTGTGCAACTGTCATGCAACATGGATGCATGTGAGACTGATATGTAGAAGACTGATTGTCAGATGTGACATGGATGCCGATCTCATCACTGCGACACTTGTTGGAGGTGTACACATGCATGTAAGTGTGGTGGTGTGTGTGCATGTCTAGTGCACTCCCTGTGTCTCATGTGATGTCTGGCTCACCTTTGCCTGCTCATGCTGTTGTATGTGTATGGATGGTGCTGGCTGTTGCGATATGGCTGTGGAATAGCTCATGTGTGTGATTTGAAATGACATGTGTCTTGGGGATTGTGATGCCATGTTTGAAGTTTGACAATGACACTTGTGTGCAACTTTCATGTGTGTATGAGTCCATTGTACAGTGCCCTGATGCCTGTGTCCTATCTCTCCCTGTCTGCAGCGTCGACTGATGAAGAGGGCGGAGAGGGTGCTGTGGAGCACAGCGGCAGGGATCGCACCTCCAGCCGGAGACACAAGGCCCGGCTCCCCTCCCAGGTTGTCATCTCGTCGGGGAGTGAGGAGTCCGGTGCCGCGTCCCAGGTCGCAGCTGCCGAGGGGAGGTCCAAGAGGCGGAGGTTGGAGTTGGACTCCTCGGCAGCCGAAGGGGCCGCTGAGACCCCACAGGGCCCGACGGAGGAAGATGGCACAGAGTCATCCAGGTTGGTGGGGGGTTTGGTGGAGGAGGAGTCCGTGCAAGGGACAGAGACGGGGTCTGGAGGTGGGGATTCCACTGGTGCTAGTGGTGCAGTGCAGGGGCAGGGACAGGAGGCAGCACAGGCCGCCGCGGATGTGCCTGTGTGTAATCCTGTCCCTGATCCTGTCACTGCATCATCTGGCACCAGCAGGGATGCCTACGTCCAGACCCGTTTTCAGGGAGGGGATGAGCGCACGACAACTGGCCTTCCTCTCCCTGTGGACATGGCTCTCCGGGACCGTGTTAAGCCTGTCCTGAGTGGGATAGCGTTGCGTCAACGGGGCATGCAAGGTGACCTGCAGTCTTTTTGTGGAGAGACTTCACGTCGTCTCGCATGCCTCTTTGTCCACGTTGACCTACTGAGACGGGTCACCAGTGCTGGATTCCTCTGTGTGCTGGACCTTCTTGCGACCCCCTCCTCACCTGAACCCCCTACGCGCCTGTCGTCCTCCATGCCATCTTCCCACCCATGTGTCACCTGGGTACCCTGTGGAGCTGCCCCTGACCCAGCGCCAGGCTGGTGGAGGACATATCCCTGCCACAGTCGGGAGTCGGACGTCCAGCAGGGGTGGCCACCACGACAACTGCACCCCAGCCGGAGGAGAACGTGCAGGCAGCAAGAGCCAGGGCGCAGGCACAGGCACAGCAGCAGCAACATGGTGGGAGCAATGATGGCTCTGGGCCTTCAACATCGGAGGGGCAGGCATCGGCCATAGGGTAGGAGGACCCCGGATTTCAAGTGTCTTCCGTGTGGCAGCGGTTGGGCCACGCCATAGAGGCGGAGTGGCAGCGGGCGGAAGAGGCACGGCTCACAATGGTCAGGGCGGAGAACTCCATGCGGAGGGCCCTGAGGTGGGCCGAGTGCCTTGATGCAATTCGCAGGGAGTTGGAGGTGAACATGTCGTCGTCCCTGCGAACCTTCGGGGCCATGGAAGAGGACCGCCTCCAGGACATTGAGCAGGAGTTCGATGATGCCCTGGCCCGGGACATCAATAAGTGAGCCGTCGGACTAGTCCGCTGCCATTGTAAATAGTTAGATAGTGTTAGGTTTCCTTTCTGTTTTTGTTTATTTTGGGGCGATTGGACAATGCACGACGTTTCTGTATATAGTTCTTTATTAGGTAGTCTTTTTTGTGGGTTTCATTTCATTTGTTGGGCTCATGGACCCTGGATTGGTGATTTGTATATAGTTGAACAGTGGATTATTTTTTATTTTTTTAATTTCACCATTGAGCAATGGATTTCACTTATTTTTTTCCCTTGGATTAGCTTTGTTGGACTGAGACTTTGGAAACATTTTCATTTGTATTTCTTTGGTTTCTGATTTCATAATTTTTGATTATTTTCTGGACATGCTGCGTTTTATTTCTTCTTCACATCATTGTGTGTTTTCTTTTCATTACGTTCATTTTGGGTTCAATACATTTTTGTTTCATACTTCGATGTGTGGTATTCTCTCATTGATTTCATGCATGTCATGATGTGGGTTTTCACATTCACTTGCACCCATTGTGTGTGTGTGACGGACATGTGTTTATTTACATACTTGCCATTCGGGTTGTATCATGTAATGGGCATTTCTATGTCAGTGGATGCAATACTTGGTTGGGTCTTTGGGCTGGGGCGGCGTGGAGTGTGATGTGGCTGGCAATTAGGACCATGATTGAGGATCGTCATGACGTGGGGGCAGGGGGACATGTGTGGGGGCCTGCTGGCAGGTGCCCCTGACTGCTGGGGGGTGGTGGTGCTGGGGGACATGAGTGGGGGCCTGCTGGCAGGTGCCCCTGACTGCCGGGGTAGTGGGGGTGCTGGGGGACATGTGTGGGACATGAGTGGGGGCCTGCTGGCAGGTGCCCCTGACTGCTGGGGGGTGGAGGTGCAGGGGGACATGAGTGGGACATGAGTGGGGGCCTGCTGGCAGGTGCTCCTGACTGCTGGGGGGTGGGGGTGCAGGGGGACATGAGTGGGACATGAGTGGGGGCCTGCGGGCAGGTGCCCCTGACTGCTGGGGGGTGGGGGTGCAGGCGGACATGAGTGGGGGCCTGCGGGCAGGTGCCCCTGACTGCTGGGGGGTGCAGGGGGATATGGGTGGGACATGAGTGGGGGCCTGCTGGCACCTGCCAGAAGGCCCCCACACACGTCATGACGATCCTCAATCATGGTCCTAATTGCCATGACCCTGACTGCTGGGGGGTGGGGGTGCAGGGGGTCATGAGTGGGGGCCTGCTGGCATGTGACCCTGACTGCTGGGGGTTGGAGGTGCAGGGGGACATGAGTGGGACATGAGTGGGGGCCTGCTGGAAGGTGCCCCTGACTGCTGGGGGTGGGAGTGCAGGGGGACATGAGTGGGGGCCTGCTGGCAGGTGCCCCTTACTGCTGGGGGGTGGGGGTGCTGGGGGACATGTGTGGGACATGAGTGGGGGCCTGCTGGCAGGTGCCCCTTACTGCTGGGGGTTGGGAGTGCTGGGGGACATGAGTGGGGGCCTGCTGGCAGGTGCCCCTGACTGCTGGGGGTGGGGGTGCTGGGGGACATGAGTGGGGGCCTGCTGGTAGGTGCCCCTGACTGATGGGGGTGGGGGTGCAGGGGGACATGAGTGGGGGCCTGCTGGCAGGTGCCCCTGAATGCTGTGGGGTGGGGGTGCAGGGGGACATGAGTGGGACATGAGTGGGGGCCTGCTGGCAGGTGCCCCTGACTGCTGGGGGGTGGTGGTGCAGGGGGACATGAGTGGGACATGAGTGGGGGCCTTCTGGCAGGTGACCCTGACTGCTGGGGGGGGGCAGGGGGACATGAGTGGGGGCCTGCTGGCAGGTGCCCCTGACTGCTGGGGGGTGGGGGGCCTGGGGGACATGAGTGTGACATGAGTGGGGGCCTGCTGGCAGGTGCCCCTGACTGCTGGGGGGTGGGGGTCCTGGGGGACATGAGTGGGGGCCTGTTGGCAGGTGCCCCTGAGTGCTGGGGGGTGGGGGTGCAGGGGACATGAGTGGGACATAGTGGGGGCCCGCTGGCAGGTGCCCCTGACTGCTGGGGGGTGGGGGTTCAGGGGGACATGAGTGGGACATGAGTGGGGGCCTGCTGGCAGGTGGATGGGCTGCCTGCGGGACATGACCAGGGGTGCAGGGTTGTCCCCTGTGGTGTGGGCTGCCTGCAGGGGCCGTGGAGGGTGTAGAGGGAACACCAGGGAGGACCCACACTGCCAATTCATGGGTAGGACTCCCCGTGCACCCCCAAAATTCACGTACCCCGCTCTGACAGCAAAATCGCGTGTGAAACTTCCCACGCACCCCAGTTATACACGTACCCCACTCGCACAGGGCCAATCGCGTGTGAAACTTCCCGCGCACCCCAGGAATACATGCACCCCACTCGCACAGGGCCAATCGCGTGTGAAACTTCCAGCACACCCCTGGAATACACGTACCCCACTCACACAGGGCCAATCGCGTGTGAAACTTCCTGCGCACCCCAGGAATACACATACCCCACTCACACAGGGCCAATCGCGTGTGTAACTTTCCGCACACCCCAGTTGTACACGTACCCCACTCGCACAGGGCCAATCGCGTGTGAAACTTCCCGCGCACCCCTGATTTACACATACCCCGCTCCGATCGCGTGTGCAACCTCCCGCACATCCCAGGAATACACGTACCCCACTCGCACAGGGCCAATCGCGTGTGAAACTTCCCGCGCACCCGCAAATTACACGAACCCCACTCCGATCGCGTGTGAAACCTCCCACGCACCCCAGGAATACACGTACCCCACTCGCACAGGGCCAATCGCGTGTGAAACTTCCCGCGAACCCCAGTAATACACGTACCCCACTCGCACAGGGCCAATCGCGTGTGAAACTTCCTGCGCACCCCAGGAATACACTTACCCCACTCGCACAGGGCCAATCGCATGTGAAACTTCCCGCGCACCCCAGTTATACACGCACCCCACTCGCACAGGGCCAATCGCGTGTGAAACTTCCCACGCACCCCTGATTTACACATACCCCGCTCCGATCGCGTGTGAAACCTCCCACGCATCCCAGGAATACACGTACCCCACTCGCACAGGGCCAATCGCGTGTGAAACTTCCCGCGCACCCACAAATTACACGAACCCCGCTCCGATCGCGTGTGAAACCTCCCGCACACCCCAGGAATACACGTACCCCACTCGCACAGGGCCAATCATGTGTGAAACTTCCTGCACACCCCCGATTTACACGTACCCCGCTCTGATCGCGTGTGAAACCTCCTGCGCACCCCAGGAATACACGTACCCCTCTCGCACAGGGCCAATCGTGTGTGAAACTTCCCGCGCACCCATAAATTACACGTACCCCACTCCGATCGCGTGTGAAACCTCCCACGCACCCCAGGAATACACGCACCCCACTCGCACAGGGCCTATCACGTGTGAAACTTCCCACGCACCCCCGAATTACAGGTACCCCGCTCCAATCGCGTGTGAAACTTCCCGCCCACACCCGAAATACACATACCACGCTCCGATCGCGTGTGAAACTTCCAGCGAACCCCAGTAATACACGTTCCCCGCTTGCCGGGTGCTGTGTGCCGGCCCTGTATACTGGTACAGGCTTAGCGCAGCCCTTTGCGCTGGATTGAAGATTTTGATGGCTTTTCATTGCGCGAGGGGCATTCTTGGGGGCGTAACTGGCGCTGCTGCAGGGTCTCTGCACCACTGTGCGCCACGGCTGGTTTTGGTAGCTAAAATCCATGAATACGCTGTGCGCGGAAATGGATATTAGCGCACGCGGCTGGTGCAGAGATCCACACGCGCACACTGTGCGCCAGCTGCGTGCACCACTTGTGCGCTAAATTCTATGAATTACCCTCTAAATCTTTCTATATTTGTATAGAATGCTGTAGTAGAATGCTGTAGTCACCTTAAGTAATTTCTTACGTTTATTCAATATGAAAATGAACAATTTTCTTTTCATATGAAAAACTTTTTTAATTGTTACTTCTACTTTTTTCTTTTGCTAAAAACGCTTTATCACATATCTAGATTGTGTTTTCCCACTTCTCCAAAGGTTTGTAAAAACTCGAGAGTGGTGCATTTTCCTATATATATCTTTATTCCTTTGGTTCAATGTGCTATCTTTTCTTCTAAAAGTCTTGTTTTTTTTAGCGGCTGCTAACAGATTTGATACATTTTTTATTTTCTTTCACTAAAACATTCTCTGTTCCATTCATTTGTTCAGTTGGCACATCTCCTATTTGAAATTGCAGATTTTGAAAAGCATAATCGATAACAGGTATTGTAGTATTATAAACAGTATTTGTATCTACAGATTTAAGAACACTACTTTTAAAAATATTATATTTTAAAACTTGACTTCCCTGCATACGATTCATTCTTATGGCACTTTGTTGTTGCTTTCTTGAGGGCATCTCCCAAAAAAGATGTAAAAGAAAAAGTGGGATGTTGAAGGTCAGTCATTGTTTCTTTATATTTTCAATATATAATATTAATTATTCTTTATATTCAGTATATTTAGGTTTGTAATTTAATACACTTTATAGGTATTACTTGGAAAGTAGTTTTTCCATGTTTAATTGCAGTGTTTTCTGAAGAGGGTTCAAGCAGTAGTACATGTTATGCTATGGCTATGTATGAAAAAAAAATTCCACAAATGTCGTTCCTTCTTTCTCTATACCTATGACCTGGCAATTCCCTTAGTTGGTGCATATCTTTCATTTCATATGCGCATCCCTTATCATGATTTCTAAGGCTGTAAAACAAAAGGCCACTATCATCTATACATTTACCTCAGGTTTCATGCAGGCTTACCATCCTGAAAATGTACTGTTCCAACCACAAATGCATCACAAACTGAGAAACCCACTTACCATCCATTAAAATTCGACTTTGCTCCTCTTACTTACACTACATGCAATCCTTGCACACTTTCTCCAATCATGTAAGGCTAATCTGTAAGAGCTATATCTGCATGTAGGGCAAAATGCATTCCTTTAGCAGAAATATGAAGGAAGGGTACATGGTCTTCTCCCTTTACATTCATTCATCACATAGAATGGAACATTCAAAGTGCAAATCTTAGTCCTGAACACAATAGACATGGTATACATTGTTAATTTACATACATAAAGGTATGGCAAGATAATCTGCTACTTATCTTTGGTTTGATGTAGCAACCTGCCATTCATTAATCTCTGGTGTGTGCCCAATTCATGAGGAAGGTGAGGAGGTAGGGGACCTGGAAGGTAATGCACTGCCACTCAGCTCCAGTTTTGACACCTTACAAACCTCTACTTAAAGACTATAGCTCAACTCCAGGTGCACAGTATTGAGTAGGCTGCTGGTCACATGATCGGAGCCTGCCACTCACTCACTCCTCCCACCACCTATTAAATCTGTCCTCCTTAAGTGTCCTCATCAAAGGACATGCAACGACAAGGGCCTCACCTGTTTGTACCTGTTCAGGCCTGATAAGGCCAATGGCCTTACCCACTATCCTGCATTTCACCTACAAACAAATTGCTACTACTGCAACTCAAAAAGAGACATCACTGTGTGTGTCTTCCCTCCACTGCCCATCTGCACTCCCACTGGGGTTTGAATGGCCAAGTGCTCTGGACAGCCCCAGAATGCTACCCTAGCAAATCTAATCAATAATGGCTTTGCCCCCATTTCAGTGAACAATTCTTCAGTGATACCTGATAAACTGTAACCATAACTTCAGAGTACAATTCCCAAACCAATTCTAAAGAGAAGAAATGTTCACTAGAAACTTACCAATTGAAATTAACTTTCCCTGTAACATGGCAGAATCCATGAATTACCACAAATAAAGAAAATAACATTTGCCAACATCAAAACCAAGTTAACATTTATCATCTGCACTCCACCATAAGGTATTCAAGGCCACATTTAAAATTATCCACAAATCGAACACAAAAGTAGTTACAAATTTTAGATCATAGTGAAGAGCTTGCTATCCAACTTCAAACCACAAACAAAGCAGCAATACTTTTCCAAGGCAGAAATATGTTCAATGATACACATTACTATGCACCCATTTTCATTTTACATCTCCTTATGTCAGTGCATTATGTAACAACATATGCCATTGCATAGGCTGAAACCTAAATAGGCTCTTGCCCATCCAAAGCACACCATTTCCAAGCAAATTCTGAAACTGACAAATATTGTTGCTGATTATTATTGCTAAATTACTACCAACAATTAGGTGAGAGTGGGAATACTGCAGCATAAAAGAATGCCCCCATACATCTCTCCTCTAAGTTCTTGGGTAATACAGGATGCTATTGAGCAGCTCATATAGCATAAATAAGATGAGAAACGTGGAGTTTCACTAGGTCGGCTTTAGGTTTGTCGGGTTGTGATATATCTGTGGTTGGCACAGTCAATTCCTTTGAATGATAAGCCTAAATAAAATATGAGCTAATCTTAAACTCCACAGTACCCACATCTTCCATTACCTAACAATTCATGATAATGCATGCACATATTAATAAAAATATATGCATAAACCATGTCATTTGCAAACTCATACCTATATAGAAAGAGTCAAACACATTTTATACATTACTGCATAAAAGCTGAAATGCAAACTATAAGACACTACTCGCTTAGCCACTATGAATTCACCTTCTTCACTTTGCTTCATAATTTCTAAGAAACCATTTACCTGCTGTATTTTGCCTGAAATGCCAAAATACTTCAATAATACCTGGCACACTCTAGCCACAACTTCACAGTAGAATTCCCAAACCACTTCTCAAGAGAAAAAATGTTCACTCCAAACTTTCCTGTTTAACTTTCCCAGGAAGCTAGTAGAATGCACAAATTTCCACAAATAAGATAAAGAACATTGTCAAACATCATAACCAAGTTGGCATTCGTCAGGTGTACTGCCTCATAAAACTTCTCAAATTGAAAGGCACATTCAAACACCTTAAACCGTTATGGACCTTTTAAGTGAGATAGCGCTTTATTGGATGGATGGGGGTGCAGAATTTACTCTTACACCAATAATAAGACCGACTCAGGAAGTTGGCAAAACGTAACTATTTTAATTTCAATTGTATAAAACAGGGAGTAGAACGGACATCAACGGGCGTCTCACAGCATAATCTCTCAATGTACCACATGAAGAAATACATTTTTATAGTAAAAACTCATCATCGTTGATGTCATACTACGTGGCAAACTAAGAAAATGTATGTGAGATAGTGGTAGGTCTATGGGGAACATCTAGGTATACTTTCTATGGTGGATAGGATTGAGTCTCTATAGTCAGGTGGACAACTATGCCCACCCCTAGTGCAAGTCATCTTCATTGTCTATCAGCCTATCATCCTTCATCACTCATGCTGTCTCCAGATTCTATATAATGGCGGCACCGCCTGCCGTCTATTCACTATGTATAGGCAGCCTTCATGATTACTTGGTCTACTTGCGTTGCAGAATCTGTACAATTATAAAATGGCTTGCATTTTCTTCAGTGCTCTTTGCACGTGCAATCTTCATTCCGCACATAAAGGGTCACTCGATCCTTTACTTCGTCATCTGATTCTATAAGGTCTATTCACCTTCTCTCTCGACATCTCTTCTTGGCGCTTCATCTTTGCTTCATGTGATGTCATCAATCTTCTCTTTCATTCATCTTTACACGTCTTCAGGGATCTCTCTTAAGAGACTGTCAGCTCTCCAAGGATACATGAAAAAAAGGTTTTCTCAAAGGACACCTTGTCTCAAAGGCTTTTCGTGTTATAGGCATCATTACTGGTGTTGTGCTTGTCACAATTTCCAGTTACCAACATATAAGCAAAATAGGGGCGGGACTTCCAGTAGAGGCATTTGGCTCCTCCTCTACACCAGTTTCCACATCTAGACATCCTCTTCTGAAAAAGTGCTTCTTTGGAGTCCATATATTCATTACTCCTTTCAGAGATCCTGCTGATTTTACATGTTCATCAACACTCCAGATCATATGGCTACATTGTTCATTCGGGCTTCAGTAGATCCATCTTACCACATATTCTTGTGGTTTCTCAGATACAGGAACTTCATTCCCTCAGGTGCTAGAGTGCTTGCTTCTATATATTTTCTGATTTCTTCATCTGTCCAAACCCAGACTCAACATTGATCATGATCTTCATTCCTACTGCTTTCTTTGCTGTCTTCTTACACAGTGTCATTATTATTCTGATCACACAGAATCCAAACATGATCATTATCAATAGTGCTCCAGGAAACTTCAAGATGTTTGCCATCCATTGTGGAACCCATGAGAAGATTGATGCAAACCAGCTGTCATCTGCAATATCTTCCACTTCATCTTCCATCTTGATGTGAAAGTTCGTTAGCAATGCTATGGGCTCTGTCAAGGTCCCATTCTCATAATCGTAAGAAGGTATGAATGTGCAACATCATTCCCCAATTTTGGCACAAACACCTCCATCCATTGCTGTAATCATGTCCAGGACATGCCTATTCTGGAGAGTCATCAGTTGTATGGCTCTCAACTCTTCTTTGATAGCATTGAATCCCTTTATAGTAGTGTTGACCGTCTGCAGGAGCTCCCAGCGAGTGATTTGCAACCACTTTGCATTCCCCATCATCTGGATCCATGGCATCAAAATAGTTGTGAATATTGCCAAAGTCTGAACAACCTGTGCTCATACAGAATAGAGTCAACGGCTTCTATTGATTTAGCTGAAAAGTAATTCTCCCTCTTCGTCCGATTGAGAAATCCAAGTGATCTCCTCCTCCTCAGATGGGCATCTGCTTTTGGAAACTCTCCAATGTTCAGGTCACTTTTTGGAATTACTAATGCTGGAACATGAGTAAGCACTATGGTACACAGCCCTCTCCAATCCTTGGGCAACTTCATATAAGCTCTGGATCCACAGGCCCAGCAGTGGTCCATTATCACTACAGTCCCATACTTCATGTCTGGTACATCAAAGATTCTGCAATACTGCTGATTCATTCCAACCTTTCTCATGCCATTGTTTCGGAAACACAGCTCTGCAATATCTAGAGGCACTATCTGCAACGGTCCTCCTTTATCATCAACCCATGTCAGCAACTTTTTAATCTTTGGCCATAGATCCTTTCATTTCTCTTCCACAATTGACACAACTCCTTCCCATTTTCCGGTCAATGCTATTGCTCTGCACACAACCAGTCCTCCAGCCCTTCTTTCGGGAGTTAGCACTGTTCCTTTGATTTGCAATTGTCTTCTTTCCCAACATATCTGTATCTCTTCTGGATGCTATTCGACCCTGGTGCTGACCTCTTGTATGGCAGAGTGCAAGATGCACCATTAACTTTTATCACTGGTATCTCTATAGCTATGAATATTTTAGAGGTTCCCATAGCATAAGGTAAGAGAGCACAAACATAGCAACTCTCCTTGGATGTTCTCTCTCCTACCTTTTTCGTATGCTGATACCACATGTTATTCCCTGAGGGTGCTGTACTGTCTAAATAATTATTTAATTCATAATCATCTTCCCTTGTGCTTCTCCTGTGTCTCCCTTTCACAAAGTGAATGCGTGCTTAATACGCAAGAAGTACATCAGTAAGGGTCCTTCCTACAGGGGGTAATCATAGGAGCAATTGTCATAGCAATAGGCAACCTCGCATGAGCTACTGGTGTGGGGAAAATCACAAATAGCCTTGGTCTTTCAGTAACAGACAATTCTGCGTGAGTCACTGGAGTGGGGAGAATCAAGGGGACTTCTACTTTGGATGGACCAATGAAGTAAACAGTATGGACCAAAAGAATCAGTAAAATCAGGAAAACAATGATAAATGCTGAGCATGCATATATTATACACCCATACATTAGTCCCCACCATTTATGATTCTCTGAACGTCGTTGGGTTTGTTCACTTTCAAATACTGTACCATTCTAAACGTTCCTCATTGTGCCTGTGCACTGCTTTAAGGAAGGAAAAAACCTTTTTAATCAGGCAACTCTGTTAGATGGTCAGGTAACTGCAGGATCTGTTCAACTATCACTACAAGCAGCTTCCTGATTGCAGGGCCATTTTTAGGATCATGCAGAAAAGTGCGTATATCCACACTGCGCCCAACAAGAGCAGGATAAGTATAAAAACAAAAACAGCGAGAAGGAGCCTATGGGCATCAGCATCTGTCAAGATCATTGATTGAACTAAACAGAAACTCAGCGAGGAACAAGTCTGGAAACTGCTCGCATGTCTAGTCATCAAATTCGAACTCTAGGTTTGCCATATTTATAGTGCGTCAACACTTTCTAAAGTACAATTCAAAAGATTCCTGTGACTCAAAAACTGAGTTTGCACTCCTGCTATGATATCTATAAAGAGTGTCTAGGGTGAGCCACAGTCCAAATGCACACTTGCATTTATTTAATCAGCAACCTTAGCATCCTTCTTCCTCGCCATCGATCAGGTCTGCAAGTGCTGTACTTCTTCTCCTTGCCTTTCATCTGAATCAATAGACAGGGTGCTGCGGCCTTGCCAGTATAGGATTTCATGTCATTAAGATGGATCCATGCGTGTCTCCCTTAGACTTTTACTGCTGATGGAGTAACATTCTCCACGATGTATTGTCCAGAAAACCGTGGCTCATGCCACTTTCTTGTGAAATTCCAAGTTAAAACTGTGTCAGCAGGAAAGGGTCTAGGTACAGGTAGTAGTTCCGTAGTTCTGGTTGCTGAATGGTCTTCATCTGTGTTCTGAGACCGACCCCCCTGGTGCTTGAGTTGATCTGAAATGACAGAGATACTAGCGGTCATGCATGTCAAATAAGCACGTAACTAATCTCCTAACATTTCTGCAGTCTTCTGGGCATCACTTCTGCTCCTTGATGGAGTGGACAAAGGCATCTCATTCGGCTGCCTTTAACTTGCTTGTGGGTGTGAGGTGGTTGTCCGACCCAGGCTGATTCCTTAATGCATTGAAGGCTAGGGGTAGGCAATATAGCCATCCCTTCTTAAGTGACAATTTGAGTTTTGCAATCCTCTCTTTAAGACCGTTGAGTCTCTCACATATATTCCGTTCGCTTGTGGGTGATAATCAGAAAAAAACTTGTGCTTTATGTTCATTAATACACTAATCTTTTCAAATAATTCATTAACAAAATGGGGCACATTGTCGGATCTCAGCACCCCACATACTCCCTATCTTGGAAAGAAATCTCGTACTAGAAACTTCACTGCACCAGTGGCATCAGGGTGTGTACAAGGACCTGCTTTGATCCACCTTGAAAAGGGACATACACCCACTTTCATATATCTGTAGTCACTACATACTTGCAGCATATCAACATAGTCGATATATAAATGCTGAAAAGGACCATTTGGTTGAGGAATCACTCCTCTGATTGTTAGCAGTGTATGCCCAGCAGTAAACATTTGACATATGATGCAATTTACTACATAAAATACGAGGTGTTCTAATAGGTTCGGTACAAACCAGTCCTCCGCAATAGCTGCTGCAAGGCTTTCCCTAGTTACATGCGCAGGGTAGTGCGGCTTTTCAAGTGCTACCCTTAACAATGCTACTGGCATCACCAGTTTTCCAGTGCTGTCCTGTCACCATAATACTTCTGTGTGGGATAAAGAGCACACCCTTCGTTTACACAATTCCTGCTCTTCCTGTTGTGCACTGCCTTGAACTTCCATCAACTGTGTTCTTGATAAATGAGTAAACCCTTCATTTACCATTATAATTGTGACTATATTTTCCTTAACATCTGTAGTATCAAAACTTGAAATATCTGTTGAATATGCAACCCTTTTGGCTTCTACATCTGCGGCTTCATTCCTGCGTGAAATAAAGTCAGTTCTCTTAGTATATGCTGCGCATTTAACTATTGCAATGGCTACTGGGAGTTGTAGTGCCTTAATAAGCATGTTCAATAATGCTGCATGTTGCACTGGAGTGTCCTCCTTTTCCAACGTGCTAGCCCTGCGTGCACGGCAGAGTCACTGTACACCATCACTTCCCATTCTGCATGATTTTTGAGCGTGACAATAAGTGCTACAAGTCCTGCTGCTTGCGCTGAAAAAAATGAAACGGTAGTCTTGCACTTGCTACAACCTCAAATTCCCCATTTTCTCTGTGCCTTACTACAGCTGCATCAGAATGCCTTTCCCCGTCTGTTTGATCCATTTTTGAGGACCCATCAATAAAGTGAATCTCTCATCGAGACAGCGCATTTTTCCTTTACACGTGGCATGTCATTGTACAATTCATCATAACTAGCACAGCTATGCACATGCTCAGCCTCTACCATGAGCTTGGCTATAAATGTGGATGCATTCACTATTTTACACCTGACTATTTTGATTGCTGGATTCGATATAACCAGCTCATATGCAGAAGCTCTCTGAGATGTCAATGCACCCTTAGGTGTTTCCAAAATGGCAAACAAGCATGCTCAACAAATAGTGTCATAGAACAACACATCATAATACTGGTAGACTTCTCAATTGCGAACATTGCTGCTGCCAGCGATTGTTCGCAAGGAAAGTGTCCTCTCATAACTGGATCTAAAATCCCACTGTAATATGCTAGGGGTTTGTACCCCAATGTCGTCCCCTGTGTAAGCACTGCTGTCATGACTGTCTCATTTGTGTGTGAAAACAAAAAGAGTATAATTGGGAATCCTAAAACTGTAGCGATACAAATTGCCTTCTTTAATTCTTCAAACCCTTCCTCATTTCCTCTGTCCATTCTATTTTTTCCCGTATTCATTTGTGCTTTCTTTAGAGCCTGCAAAAAGGGTCTTGTGTATGAACTATAATCAAACACCCTTCTAACGTAGTTGCATAGTCCCAAAAACTGCTGCATTTGCTTTACAGTGTGCGGTTTTGCTGTTTTCATAATCGCCTCAGCTCTTTCAGGCGTGGCCCTCTTTCGCTTATGTGGATTCAACTGGCCTATGTACAACACCTCTTCTTGACAATATTGCAAATTCTCTTGGTCTGCTTCATATCCCTTGTCTGCTAGGATAGTCATTAACTGAATCGAGTCTTGTCTGCACTCATCTTCTGTTGTGCTACAAACCAAAATGTCATCTACGTATTGTATCACAACGCTTTTCAAACCAATATTGCCTAGGTCCATCTGGAGGATCCTATTAAAGATCGATGGAGACTCACAGTACCATTGGGGCAAATGAGTTCTTTTCAGTCTGGTTTGGCGAAACGTAAATGACGTTAAGTCTT
The DNA here is from genome assembly GCF_040938575.1 of Ambystoma mexicanum. NCBI lineage: Eukaryota > Metazoa > Chordata > Amphibia > Caudata > Ambystomatidae > Ambystoma > Ambystoma mexicanum. The sequence continues at coordinate 1,264,729,754 of NC_090932.1, read as the reverse complement.
GGGAGTCCTTATGCAACGGGATTGAGAAAAATGCATTTTTCAAGTCAATCACTGTACAATATCATGCTTCTGCTGGGATGCTACATAACATCGTCGACGGATTAGGAGCTAAAGGAAGTCCGCCTCTACAATCTGGTTAATCAGTCTCATTCTTGAATAAATCTCCATGACCATCGCGTTGATTTCTTGATCGGACATACTGCAGTATTTCACAGTGACTCTGATGTCACTAAGATACCCTGTTCCATCAGAGCTCAAATAGTTTTAAAAATACTCTCACCCACCTCTCGAGGCATAGGGTACGACCTTGCTCTAGGTAAAGTTGCTCTGGCTTCAGCTTTATCTAAACCTCCCCTTCCCACTTCGATAGGCCTATGTCATAGGGGCCTGTAGTCCATAAAAAGTTTGGCACTTTTTCCAAATCTTCATCAAAAAATGCTGGATGCTGCCGCATTGTCACCCTTTCGCTGTGGGATCTCTCTTTTCTCTATTCTAATCCAATATGTAATACACATCCCAACTATCACTTCATCATCTGCTAGGTCATCTCTAAACATGTCATTGTCAGTGACGTCAGTCAGTCCATACCCTTCCCCAATGGAAATCACTGTTCTCCAGGGCCTGCCCTTGCCATCTGTTACTTCGAGCATGGCCATTTTCCCTCGTACAATGGCTGCATCTAATTCTAGGGGAATAGTCTGCCCCCCTCTTCGTCCATAGGTATATGTAGCCTGAACAAGTATTCATCAGGTATTCTCATAGTCTTTCCCACTAAGACGGGTAGCCATGTCAACAAAATGCATATCCCATGAAGGAAAACCTCTGGCTCAAGTCCTACTCCTCACAGAGCCATTTACCCTATAAATGCCAATATAAATTAGCCCACATTCATATAATGTATGCCTGGAGTAGAAAACAATATGCCTTCATCAGTAAATGAAATCGTCATGTTAAGCTTCGTAAATAAATCTCATTCCGGAGTAGCCCCCCCCTTGGTTAAATCCTCCTTGCACATTCTGATTATCATTCTGCATATTCTGAAAACCACCTTTGTTATTTTGAAAACCTCCCCTTCCTCTGTAGCCCATTCCTCTGCATCGTGGCAAAAACCCATTGCCTGCTTGGTCCATCTGGTGCTAATTATCGATGTACCAACTGCTTGCTGTATTCTCAATCCTTCTCCACTTGTCAATACAGCCCCTTCTATGACATACTTTGACAATTTCTTCTGAAATAACTTGGCTTCCTCAAGTTTTCTAGCGTCTTCACTCTTCCTATTTTTCTCTTGGAACAGCTGACAGTGATGCACTATGGTCAACTGTATTTCTGCACATGGTCTCACTTACATTCCCACTGATTTCTTGAGCTGTCACGGTACCTGTTCTGGCAATCCCTGACATAAAATGTGGTAAAATACTGCCACTGTCTTTCCCCACAGTTTAGCGTTTCAAGAGTCCACCGTTCCTGAATGCTTTGAATGAAAGCAAGCGGATCTTCGTCTTCTTTCATCTTACGTGTCATCATTGAAACCATATCTGACGTGTCAGGATACTGCATCCTGAGAGCACTCCAGACATCTGCTCTACAATTATTAAATGGCGATCCATTGTGCGCTGTTCTGTGCAGTGACGCTTGAATAGCCTGCTATTGGTGAAGTATTTACTCCTGTCATTTTCTCTAGCTCATAGATCCATTTTCCTGCACCTGCCGTTAAAATAGGAAGTTTACATCTTAAGTTTCCCTTATCCATTTGCGGCCATGGAATATACTGCATTCTGGCTCCTCCTTTCTCCAACAAAGGGAACTGCATGAACCCAAACCTGCAATCGGCTTCCATTGTCTGCCTGTCCATAGTGGGGAAAATGGTTTCTGATTGCCTTCTACATGGCAATGACCACAGCCTGCTCACATATGGCAGTTACTCTCCCGTCTCGCTATGTGATCGTCCTTTAGGACGCTCTGGATACGCCATGGGATTTGGCGTCCTATCTTTAGGATGCTAAAGATCAGACCATCTTACTTTCTTGTCTGCCTGCGGGTATCCCTTGGGACCACATGAGCTTCCCCCCTCCTCTTCGCAGAAGGATTCCCTCTCTTCGTCTGATATGTCTATCCCCAGCTAGTGTGTCTCTCACCTCCTTTGCCCTTATTTAAACTCAGCCTGTCTAAAGACAATGCTCTATGCTTGAGACTAAATATGTCTCTCTCTCTCCGCTCAATTAGTGGAGGACCAGGGATTGATCTCCCTTCCCTCAGTTTCCCGATTTGCTACTTTCCCTTAAATCTTGTTATGCCTTCTCCTTCCTATATCTGATGCTCCCTATGTCTACATTTTCTTCCAGGGCTACCCTAGATGCCCTGGTGCTGCCTCCTTTAGCAGAGAAAACTCCTCTATATTGTCCCATTGTAGTACTGCATTCAGTTCCAATAATTCCTTCTGAATGCGATCAATATCGCGCTCCTGCTGTCTCCTTTTTTTTCTCCATTTCTTCGTCCAATTCCCTTCCCTTTCTCACCTCCCATCTAACTCTTTCCTCTTCTTGTCTCCGCTCCTCTCTCTTTTCGTTCACTCTTCGCTCTTCCTCTTCCCTTTGTCTCTGCGTCCTTTTGTCTCTCAATTTCTGCACTTCCTCCTCTTCTCTCTTCCTTTCTTGTCTGTCTTGTTCTTCAATTGCTCTCTGCCTGTTGTCATACTTTCTTTGCTCCTCTGCCCTTTCTTCCTTCTTTTGCTGTTCTTCCTGACACATCTGTTTTCACCTCTGTCTGCTCTTTTGCTTGTGTTCGTCCTCTTTCAATCTCTTCTCTCGTTCCCTGTCTTTTTCATCCTGTTTGTCCTGATCTTCCCTTTGCCTGACTTCCTCTATACTCTTCCCATCTAGCTTGAGCAATATCTGTCCACCCATCCATTCATTCATTCTGCACAAGTGCTATTTCGTCAACGCTATCTTTTTCTGCTTTCCATGTCTTGACCTCTCGTTCTATGTCTGTGGCTACATTCGATCGTTCACCTTTCCCTTCCTTATCCTGTAAAATCCTAAAGATCTCCTCCTTTCTTTTGGTCTCTTCTGGACTATCGTCACTTCTATAAGCAGGCGGTTCAGATATTGGATTACATACCCTGTTGCCGCTTTCAGTTCCTTTAACGGATACAGGCCTACATCTTCTGTACTATCACTTTGTACTTTTGGCGAGGTAAGGGGAGCAGATGGCTCGACACCTTCCTCCGTACACGGGTAAGCATCTATTCCTGAGGCGTCAGATCATCCCTCTCCTGCTGGTACATTTTCCAAAGCTCTAAAATATCTAACCCCTTTTCCAATTCCTTTCCCGTGTACGCATCGTGCAAGTATGTGGCCATGTGTTGCAAGACCCCTTTTCACAGTGGTCCCCCTTGTGGCATACACCGTCTGCCTATCCCTACACACAAGATGGATATAAAAACCTGTCAATACAACAGAACGGGTATAATAACCAAAATAGAAGAGTATGTTTCCACGCTACTTCATATAGCACAACTAATGACAGTAGCGACCCAGACTACGCTGGTGAAGGAACCTCAACCACCAGCTCTAATCGAGGCAGAGGTAATCCCAACAACAGCCAAGGGAGAGGTAACCGCAACTCATCTACAAATACATTTTTTATACAAAGGCCCCAACAGGGGCAATTGGAACAGAGACCAACGATACACAAGGAGCGGGAATCGCTTTTAGTAAACTTGTCCAATCATGAACTGACTACCATAGTAAAACATGTGCTCAACAAAGGTTTGGGTTTTGTCATTTCTAAAAAACATGACACGTTTCAATTCCGTTCAGACTTCTACAAATTGATGCGCAAAATACATCTGAAGGAATTCTTTGCTGAAAAAGCGGACCAAATGAGCAATCCACCTATGATCAACCATGCGGGCCTCAAGCCTCTATCCACATTTTGTCCACCTACTTATACCTTCTCGCCAGAGTCATTAATTTTCGAGAAGAAAGTACTGCCAGAAGTAGAAAAATTTGAGAACACAGATACCCACCTCTGTCAGAATCTAAATAACAGAGAAAAAGACGCATTGAAGTCTCTTTCCAAAAACAACAAGATTATCATAAAGAGAGCTGATAAAGGCAGGGGCATTGTTATACTTAAAAAAGTTGATTATATCTGTGAATGTCATAAACAATTGAATAATACCAACTATTACAAAAAACGTTCAAAATATCCCACGAGTGAACTACAAGCCATGATTGACCTTAAAGCCAGAAAGCTAGAGATAGAGGCTGGCTGAGTAAGCAAGAATGCACCTTCTTGAAAAACGTTAACCCTGCTATACCAACATTCTACTGCCTTCCAAAAATTCACAAAACACTGATTAAGCCTCCAGGCAGACCTATAGTTGCAGGAATTAACTCCAAACTCGAGCCGCTCTCAAAATTCGCTGATCACTATCTCAAAGGCCACGTTGTTCAAATGAAATCTTACCTTAAAGACACCAAAGATGTCATAAAAAAATGTGAACATCTAAATTACGACCTGGAAACTAACTACTTGATTGGCCTTGATATAGTATATATCACTATATACAAACATTCCGCAGCAAGAAACTCTAGAAACCATAGAGGAAATTCTACTAGTCAGAGCCGACAACGACCCGGTTCCCACATCGTTCATAATGTGGTGCATAGAAGTTGCTCTGACCAGAAATTGTTTTGAATTTCAAGGCTTCTTCTATCAGCAGATAGAAGGCACTGCAATGGGGGCCATCATGGCACCAACCCTAGCCAAACTTTATGTAGAACTGTTTGAGAAGAAATGTATGTATACCATTTATCCTTTTGCTCAACACCTACAAGCTTGGACTTGATAAATCGATGACATCATGGTGATATGGACCGGAACCGAAGAACAAACCAAGGAATTTTTAAGATGGCTCTATCAACTGAACCAACATCTTCAATTCACCATGACCATCAAAAAGGACTCAATAGATTTTTTCGACCTTACCATCTACCAAGAACAGGGGAAACACCTTGTCAAACCATTTCATAAAGCAACAGATAAAAACTCTCTTCTCCACTCCAAGAGCCACCATATAAAGCACTTGAAAGACAACCTGCCATACAGGCAATTTTTGAGACTGAAAAGAAATAGTAGTAAAACAAGTTCATATGAGGAAGAAGCCTACAATCTCACGACTAAACTGAGACTACCTGAAAAAAATGGATTAAAAAAGCTACCAAAAGGGCCTATAATAACAACAGGGACGCCCTCCTGGAAGACAAGATTAAAAAACCTCCAGACGAAAGAATAGTATGTGTAAACACTTTCATTAACTTGAGTTTAACCATACATAACCTTATCCGTAGACAATGGAACATTTTTTAAACATCCATATCTAAGCTATCTTCTCCACTTTTTGCCTATAAAAAATCCACCATTATAGGTAACTATGTCAGTAGCAGTAAATCAAAAATGAAAAAAACTGTTGTGGAGACCCAGTTCCCACATCGTTCATAATGTGGTGCATAGAAGTTGCTCTGACAAGAAATTGTTTTGAATTTCAAGGCTCCTTCTATCAGCAGATAGAAGGCACTGCAATGGAGGCCATCATGGCACCAAGCCAAGCCAAGCCAATCTTTATGTAGAACTATTTGAGAAGAAATGTATGTATACCATTTATCCTTTTGCTCAACATCTACAAGCTTGGGCTCGATAAATCAATGACATCATGGTGATATGGACCAGAACCGAACAACAAGCAAAGGAATTTTTAAGATAGCTCAATCAACTAAACCAACATCTTCAATTCACCATGACCATCAAAAAGAACTCAATAGATTTTCTCAACCTTACCATCTACCAAGAACAGGGGAAACTCCTTGTCAAACCATTTCATAAAGCAACAGATAAAAACTCTCTTCTCCACTAGCAGAGCCACCATATAATGCACTTGAAAGACAACCTGCCATACTTGCAATTTTTGAGACTGAAAAGAAATAGTAGTAAAACAAGTTCATATGAGGAAGAAGCCTACAACCTCACGACTAAACTGAGACTACCTGAAAAAAATGGATTAAAAAAGCTACCAAAAGGGCCTATAATAACAACAGGGACGCCCTCCTGGAAGACAAGATTAAAAAACCTCCAGAAGAAAGAATAGTATGTGTGAACACTTTCATTAACTTGAGTTTAACCAGACATAACCTTATCCGTAAACAATGGAACATTTTTTAAACATCCATATCCAAGCTATCTTCTCCACTTTTTGCCTATAGAAAATCCACCACTATAGGTAACTATGTCAGTAGCAGTAAATCAAAAATTAAAAAAACAGTTGTGGAGAACCAGTTCCCACATCGTTCATAATGTGGTGCATAGAAGTTGCTCTGACAAGAAATTGTTTTGAATTTCAAGGCTCCTTCTATCAGCAGATAGAAGGCACTGCAATGGAGGCCATCATGGCACCAAGCCAAGCCAAGCCAATCTTTATGTAGAACTATTTGAGAAGAAATGTATGTATACCATTTATCCTTTTGCTCAACATCTACAAGCTTGGGCTCGATAAATCAATGACATCATGGTGATATGGAGCAGAACCGAACAACAAGCAAAGGAATTTTTAAGATGGCTCAATCAACTAAACCAACATCTTCAATTCACCATGACCATCAAAAAGAACTCAATAGATGTTCTCAACCTTATCATCTACCAAGAACAGGGGAAACTCCTTGTCAAACCATTTCATAAAGCAACAGATAAAAACTCTCTTCTCCACTAGCAGAGCCACCATATAATGCACTTGAAAGACAACCTGCCATACGGGCAATTTTTGAGACTGAAAAGAAATAGTAGTAAAACAAGTTCATATGAGGAAGAAGCCTACAACCTCACGACTAAACTGAGACTACCTGAAAAAAATGGATTAAAAAAGCTACCAAAAGGGCCTATAATAACAACAGGGACGCCCTCCTGGAAGACAAGATTAAAAAAACCTCCAGAAGAAAGAATAGTATGTGTGAACACTTTCATTAACTTGAGTTTAACCATACCTAACATTATCCGTAAACAATGGAACATTTTTTAAACATCCATAACCAAGCTATCTTCTCCACTATTTGCCTATAAAAAATCCACCACTATAGGTAACTGTGTCAGTAGTAGTAAATCAAAAATGAAAAAAACAGTTGTGGAGAGTATACCTCAATCATGGGGCCTAGAGCCCATCACTGGACATCATCCATGCGGTCACTGCCTTGTCTGAAAAGTGACCACTAAATCAAAAGAAGTAGACATCGGTAGCAACAAACCATGGAAACAAATACATTTCTCTAACTGCAACACTGATTATGTAGTATATATGATCAGTTGCCCATGCGGACCAATCGCAAAATAAAAACCTGCATCATAGAGCACAAGAGTTGTATAAAAAACAAAATATTATTAGCACCCATGATAAAAACACTTTATTGAAAAAAGCATGGATTTGAAGAGTTCAAGTGGACTATTCTTATGACAATACAGGGTGAAAACCAATGTATAAAAAGCAGGATCTTGTTCGAGAAAGAACAGGAATTAATTTTCACCACCAAAAGTGACAAGAGAGGCCTCAACGAAGCCATCGAGTGGCATAAGATTCGGCCCTAAAGATGTAAGGTATATCACATCTTATGTTAATGAACCCCGATAACTGGATCAAGACTCACATTATGACCACACATGCATTAGTCCCTTTAAGAACAACTCTCCACCTTTGCCATCCCCCTTCTTGTGCTAGGCACCCTTAACAATCAAGGACGTATGTTTGTCCATTAATTATGACTTTTTTCCAACTAGACACAGCACCTGACTCCGATACTTTTAAGACATGTACACGCACTCCATCATTTTCACAGCAAGCAGCAACTTTCACAGTTAACATTATATGTCCCTCTGTAGATATTTATTCTACATACTATCTCAGTGCATAGGAACTTGCTTTCTTTACTTTTCCACCCACCTCGATCCATCTATTTAGCGATTCCGGAGTATTGAACACAATAGTATGATCCCGCGCCACAGCTTTTTTATGCTATTTGCGGCACCCCCTGGTGTTTTTCAAATGAACAATGAATGATATTAAGAGGCGCCAAACATCTTAGAGTTATACTTTCCTATACTTTCCTATATAATTCCTATTCCTCCCTTTAACAACACTATTTTACAGTGGTAGACTGCTCAGAATCACGCAGCCTCGGGACAATAATAATAAAGGAAGGACTATATACCCTTTCCTCCTTCCAATATGGCGTTTCAGTGTTTTCCGGTGTTTTTGGAATCACGTAGCATTTAGCTTTAAGCAGGGTAGCCCTGAACGCGAGCGAACACTAATGCCAGAGTCTGAAGGCCAGGATAAAGCACGGATTAATCTATAGGGACATCATGTACACACATGATTAAGTTAAGAACTTTAAATTCCATACTCCCGTACCCTCAACACAGGCTTATGCCAAACTCCACATTGGAGACTGCATCTTTACCTTTAGATGTTTCTATCTGGATACGACTGATCTCCTAACGCTAACCACCAAGACCCGTGTATTAAGAATCACGATATTGTGACATAACATAAACACATACTGTAAAACGGCATCTTCACCGACGCCAGTACCCATCCAGGTAAACTGGCATAATCCGTGCACCTTGATAAAGACACAATATTTAAGAATATGTGACAACACGCATTTTCATACAATTTACGAGATAACTTAGAACAATTATCTTTCTACTGGGTCACAAAAAGACCCTAGTGGATCATCCTGACCCAGAGCCCTAACTGAACCTAGCGAGCCATAGAAATACTTTCACTATACTAATCAAGCCTAACCAGTCTACAGGTAAGCATACGAGATTGTAATAGAGGGAGAGCACCAAGAGAGAGAGTAGGAACTTTTAGAACATACAGTCCTTATAGAATTCTATATGCATCTTTTTAGATCCGAATCTGAGAAAATTAGAGATTTCATCTCTTTACGGCATCCCGTATTTATAAGGACCGGCCATCTAAGGACTACATCCACTCGCTAGAACTGGTAATTCTATACCAGCTCCTAGCAAATTCAATATTATATTGAAATCAGGGAAATTAGCAATCATAGCTTACCCTAGTGTTATGTCTCTTTGTCAACAGTTGAACCAGCCTCAATTCTGAAAATAATCTTCATCATTAGAAGAACTACATTGTTCACAGTGTTTTTATTGTATTCTTAGTCTAAGTGACTTATCTCCTCACTTATGTCGAGAACTGAAACATGTTTAGTTGTGTTGTGTTTTCTAGTATAGATTTAACTAGAAACTCCTGTGAATCAATTAACAATGTGTAAACAACAAAAATTACTCAACGACTTTGATATTGTTTCGCAATCAATAGAGTTTATCGACTACTCTGTTTCCTATCACTAAGGACAAACTGTCACAAGACTATGGTTTCTTATAATCGTTTTTAATATGTATGCACTTTACTTTTCTTATTGAAGTTATTGTGTTTTAATTACAATTCTTGAAATTAAATGTGTCATATTTTTGGAAAACGATTGTTTCTAAGCTAATACTGTTGCAGCATCCAACTACCTTCTTGATAATGTGGCCATGGCATGGACATTTTATCTGCTGTGCCCTTCACCCATTCTGCACTTTGCTGTTTGAGCTTAGGCATATGTTTTGGCAACCTCTTACACAGGTGCATCAGTGGAGTAACTTCTCCCATTATGACGAGTCTCAATTGACTGTCAATACTTACCAGAGTTTACACAGATACGTTTCAGAAAAACAACAAATATGAGCGCACTCCAACCTTTGCCGCTCAAAGCCTCTATTTCTCAATTATCGCAATCTATCTCTCGGTCGGCGCCGACAATGACCTGAAATAGGCAGTAACTTTTTTATCTCTACTTCAACTTTCACAGCTTATCCTTGTCGCTCTAGATACTCTTCCTTTTCAATACACACCACACAGATAGACAGACTAGTTGACTTTCACCTAGCCCCTAAAATACTCCAATTGGAGTTTGAGTCATTCTCTATCATAAACCTGTTTATGTGCTGCCTGTTTATTCCCTGATTTGTGTTTGAAATGACACCTTCTAGACCTGCCTTAAGGTAGGAAAACTGAGCTCTCAAAACACTCTTTGTTTTTAAACGCTCTTTGTTTTATACTAAACAATCCTGTTACTTTTCTAACTACCCCTTTGCTTGTCTAAACTACCACAATACCATCCCCACAATTTGCCATTCCCTTAGGTCTACTCACCATTTGCTCTTCAGCTCAAGGCCTCCGGTATCGTCTCCCCTCCTCCAATCGACCACTTTTGCCTTCCGTCCGCAAAGCGCCTGGTGAAACTAGGAGGGATTTTGTCAAAGAGGGGCAGTCCCACCTGGATTGATTTTCTTGAAAGTATTCTATATCGGCCGCTCTCCACAGGAAACCTCGCAATCTTCCAGAAATATGGCAGAGGGTGTCTGATTGTCCGAAACTCTAGAAACGTACTAGTCGATGGGTCTTTTAACCATCCTATCTCTGCAACCACGTGAACAGTTATGGCCCTTTTAAGTGAGATAGCGCTTTATTGGATGGATGGGGTGCAGAATTTACTCTTACACCAATAATAAAACTGACTCAGGAAGTTGGCAAAACGTAACTGTTTTAATTTCAATTGTCTAAAACAGGGAGTACAACAGACATCAACGGACTTCTCACGGCATAATCTCTCAATGTATCACATGAAAATACATTTTTATAGTAAAAACTTGTCATCATGGATGTCATACAACGCGGCAAACTAAGAAAACTTATGTGAGATTGTGGTAGGTCTACGGGAAACATCTAGGTATACTTTCTATTGGGATAGGATTGTGATTGGGTCTCTATAGTCAGGTGGACAACTATGCCCACCCCTAGTGCAAGTCTAGTCATCTTCATTGTCAGAAAATATACAACATTTCATTGGCTCTCAAACTATAGGGCTCTTTGCTACATGGCCCTCTATAATTGGTTGGCATGCGTGTACCCTCCTGGAATATTCCGCTCATTAGCAGCACACAAACTGGTACCCCAGGTGCTTGGTGGGTGGATTTGACCATGCCTCCCCACCCAATTAGCCCATCAGCCATTATCACTCGTGCTGTCTGCCATTCGAATTGTCTTTGAACTTGGCCTTGCAAAGTATCACTGATCCTGTGAATAGAAGGGAGTGTGAACATGCTATTATCTTCAAGTCTCAGTGTAGCTTGCCCATTTTCTATGTTCAACCAGACCATGTGACAGGAGATTGTGTTTGAGCTCCTTTCTTCACATTTAATGGTTTAAATGAATCAACTTGTCAGTCATGGCATATTTCCTTCGCACCTTAACATGGGCTTGTCTCGCTTCTCATGTGCTTTGTATATTTCCATGATAGATAACCAGTTCTCGGCTGCCCCAACCATTGGCACTGGGCAAGACAGTCTTCTCATTTCTTCCACGATCATCAGCTGTTTTTCTTCTGCTGTGCCACACTTTCAGCCCTTCTGATCATGGGGTCCTAGTTTGCTAAAATTCGATCTGGAACATCCAGATTCTATATGATGGCAGCACCGCCTGCAGTCTATTCACTACGTATAGCCAGCCTTTATGATTACTTAGTATACTTGCGTTGCAGCATCTTTACAATTATAAAAAACGGCTTGCATTTTCTTCAGTGCACGTGCATCTTCATTACGCACATAAAGGGTCACTCAATCCTTTACTTCGTCATCAGATTTTATAAGGTCTATTCACCTTCTCTCTTGACATCACTTCTTGGCGCGCCGTTTTTGCTTCATGTACAATCACCAATCTGCTCTTTTATTCACCTTTACACGTCTTCAGGGATCTCCCTTAAGAGACTGTCAGCTCTCCGAGGATACATGAAAAAAGGTTTTCTCAATGTATGCCTTGTCTCAAAGGCCTTTCGTGTTATAGGCATCATTAATGTCACAATTTCCAGTTCCCAACATATACGCCAAATTGGGGCGGGACTTCCAGTAGAGGCATTTGGCTCCTCATCTACAACCTTTACAATTCTAACACAGTAGAAAATCACCAATATAGGGTCACAGAAAACACCTTAATATACAGCTACAAAGCACATACACAGCTGTAATATTTGTCAAGGGTAGAGTTATGCTGCTTGTTGACACTAGTGTTTCTCATGCACCCCCATTCATATCACAACTTCCAATGGCAGTGAGAAACAACCCTTAATTGCAAATATATGTTTGTCACACATAACCATAGCATATCATGGGATACTGCTTCCTCATTCTCCTAAAAACACTGAACGATATGGAAAACCCTACTTTCCAAATAATACTTATAAACATGACTAAATCAGACACCTAAACATAATTTATCTTAGAAATACAACAATTCATAGGGCCTCATTACACGGAAGGCGGTAAGGGTTAACGGTCGCCGGTAATGGTACCGTGACCGTTAACCCTTACTGCCTGATTACGAGATCCCTTTGCGGGTTGGTACTTTAACGCCTGCTTTTTAGCAGGCGTTAAAAACCAACCCGCAAAGGGACCAGGGTGCTAATTACGGTACCGCAATTTGCGGTACCGTAATTAGCACCTTCCCCATTCCCATTATGCCCTATGGGGCAAAATTGGGACTGGGGAAGGGCAATGGGGGAAGGGGGAATTACCGCCCCGCCAACCTTGGAATAGGGCAGTAATTCCCCTTTCCTCCAAGGCGGTGGCGGTATTTTACCGGCATGGACCAAGGTGCTAATAGCACCTTGGTCCACCGCCGTCCGTGTAATGAGGCCCATAATGTACATAAAATGTAGAAAAACACACAATCACTCAACTTCAGCTGCTCCAAATAATGCATAGATCTTCACAATAGCCAAACACAGAACATGTGCACACGCTGAGTTTTTGAATCAGAATGTCAAAAGTTCACAAACAGGTCACTTTCATAACTTTCAGAAATCAATAGCACAAAAAGAGGACAGTAGTAAAATGCCCAACACATTTTTATTGCAACCTATAACCGTCAATAAATCCCAACACAATCTTTCCAAAGAATACTCTGTAGAACATGTGCAAACACAATTAAATACAATCTTTTTTTCTTCTTCTTATGACAAATTACATAACCGCAGCTATAACCCCGGTTACACGTGAGGACTCTCCTATAGACGCGGGTAGACGTACATTTTTCTTATGCGATGTAAAACACTTTTTGCAAAGGTTTCAAATTTAAATTACACATGCCTTGAGGTAAGAACATTCAAAAAGAACCAAATGTAAAAATCTGTGCTAAAACATCAAAAAAAATAATATGATCACTGCAGCAAAATACAAACAGATATAACCGTGGGTACAATGAGCAGCTTCATGCCCGCGGCTATCCAAAGCCTGCCACAAAGTACGACGTACGATTGGAGTGTTCATAGCTGCGGATTGAGTCAACCACCAGTAGTCGCGGCTACACATAACATCTTTACATATTCAAAAAGACATATTAGCAAGGTGTAACAATTCAACCAACATAAAGGTACAAATGAGGGCATAGAATCAGGAACACATGTTAAATTGTGTTGTGTAAAATCAATGAAACAATGTGATCAATGCACAGAAATTCGAATCACCATAAATGCGGCTAAGGCGATAGTCATAGACACGGCTCCCCGCGCCATAAATACACAATGTCCCATTGGCTTAGTGGTACCTGTCGCTATAATCCATCTGAAAGGGCATGACGTTTCATCGGCTGCTGTCGTAACTGCATGCTACTTTTAAAAAAAGGCATCAAAGGTATTTTCCTTTTACAATATACTTAAAAGGTTCTCTGGGTTGCTCTTAAAAGAGCCTTTGTGTTCATTTACCAATATATAAGAAAAACATATATTTTCAATCAGAGAAATACTCTTCAGCTCTATTACAATTAAATAAATCTTAGAACATTTCTCTGTGCATTTTCTTTGGATGATTAATTAATTTTCTTTTTCCTAAAGAGAAAAAAACCTGTGCTCCCTGTCAAATATATTTCTCCACAATTGCAGCATAAACCTCTCATTTCAAACAATCCATCTAAATTAATATTATAGAACCAAAAAAACATTGTAAGCCAATGCTTTGGCAACACATCACCTATGTCCTCAACATCACTATGAACCCCATTCTAAACATTCTCAAATTCTCCACAGTCTTCTGAACAATGAAAATACTCTCCTTGTGACATTGGCTGCATGTTTGAAATATCCAAACAATAAATATACCCCAAAATAGCACAATCTCCTAAAACGACATCTTAGTTTCAAGCAATAAAAATGTACTATGTAGAAAACTTAATACAATGATACAATATAATATACAGTTTTATTGCCATATATAAACATCACTCACAGAATATATTCTCTGATAGGTTCAACAATTCAACAGCATCTGAGGTACTTAACATCCTATTGGCAGCCACCCACCACACAGACAATGACCAACCAATCAGAAAGTAAAGACAAACATTCCACCCTTTCTCCTCATGTGCTCTTCCTCCATTGCTAATTGTAATATCTGAAGTGACAAGGAGTATTTCCTTCTAACACACTAAAATAGAAAACTACATGTAATTGCTGCAGGACAATTATCCTACAGACGAAGAAATTAAAAAAGAAGACACTGAAGAAAATGAACCAGAAGAAAATACACCACATTCAGGATTTTGTAAGTACATTCTTTATATTTATGTACAATAAGACTAACAATAATATTTTAAGGAACAAATATCAGTCACCAAACATATATACTGTATCTACCTACTATCAAATGTCTATACAACCAACACAGATATTTTTAAAGTGTATTATATCTTCAATTGTTTAAACACATTTCAAATATTTTCAAACAGATCAAGACATCATTCAAGTATCAAGAAGAATCAAACAAGAAGCACCACAACAAATACCCACACAACTAATCATGGATTTATTAACAGAATTAAAACAACTACTAATTAATATTCAAAAAGAAGTACAATCAATGACAAAGGACATTCAAAATTTAATACAAATTATGGACAGTAAAAATCCAGATAATTGTGCTAAAGAAGATGTATCGTGTTTCCAACTAAAAGAAAAAGAAAACCCACAACCACATCCCCCAAAATAAACCTGTTTTCAACAAACTTTGTTTGCATATTTATGTACACGTATATGTATTATTAATTAATAAAAAGTATTTCAAATGTTATAACTGTTTACAAACACTACACTCAATACCGCCCACATGTAATTTTTTTTTCTAACATGTTCCATAGCTTGGCTGCCAACCCAGCACATGGGGTGGGTTTGGGATAGCCACGGACAAACACCAGCGGTAGTTGATACCCCTAGACGTGATCATGAATATACCAATGTTGCCCCATTTATAATAGCCGCGGCTGTAGGATTGTGCATTTCTTTATTTAAGAAACTGATTAAAGAATATGAATAACCGAAGACACAGTAAAAAGAGTAGGTAAAAAGAGTTATGTAAAGTACATAATAACTCATCACTCATAGCCACGGCTAAAGTTCATTGATTTTTTTTCTAGCCGTGGTTACAATATGAAACATTTGCAGGTAAGTCACATAGATCTCCTTATGCATATATCCATAAAAGATCATTCTTAGGACTCTTTCAGGTGCAAACAGCATCCTTTTTTGCACACTGAAGCCTATAGCCACGGGTATGGTCTAACAAACCCGTGGGTACGACCCTCCCCAGTCGTTGCAGCGGTTAACCATGCCTCCAATATTCAACAACCCATTGGGCTACACCGTAGCCGTGGTTATTCATCTATGTTGTAAAAAAAAATAATATCCTTCTATTTGAAAAAAAGAAAACATAATCAGTTAAAGAACACAAACACTTTAAGAAACATAATTTAATACACATGTTTTATGCAGTGAATCAGATACACTATGTAAGATACAACATTTGTGCTAACAACACTGTTCCCTTTGCACATACCATTAATTGGGAAAATAAACCCAACTTGGATAAAAAAACATACAATAATATAAAAAAGTATAAGAAAATACCACTACAATAAACAAACGGGCATATACAAACTGGGTAAGAATAAACAAAGGACGTTATACTGGGTGGTTGTAGGACAGAGGATGGGGAAGGTAAAGTAAACTTGGAGAACAAAAGAGAACAGGGTATAGGATAAGTAAACTTGAAGAATATGGGATAGAAAACAATGAAACAGGTAGAAACACAAGTACTTTGAAAAAAATAGTTTTTCATATTTTGTGGCAAAAAAGAAATGGAGAAATTCCAATGCACCGTGTGCAAAAACACTGAGATGTAGGCCTTCAAATGTTTCTAACTGGTCTGCCCCATACTAGGTTGCAGCCTTTTTTGACCTACATGTGGTCTTCCCTCATCACTGTAGCTGTCAGCGGTGGTTATGCACAATCAACCTTCACACATTAATGGTGCTGTCACCAACAGCCAGAGTATTAAAACACCTGCAGCACTGGAGCACTCCATTTGGAAAATCATCAGAAATGCTAAAAAGTTTCACAAAGGAGGCTTTTCATTAACTGACTATAGAAGTACTGCTAAAGAAAAGGGTTGTCTGGTGAAACAATCACCAGACCTGGTGACGCCAAAAGGGGGTGGAAAATACTCCCATTATTATTTATTTAGAATATGAAACAGTGACATTCTGGAGAAAGAAATGTTCAAAATAAAACAATCTTTTTATTCTTCTTTTGCTCTAATAAGAGTACAGAGGCTAATGTCGTTGATGCATTTTCGGACCACTGTCCATCATCAGGGCGATTTCTACAAAATAAATGTAATATGTCTGTTTTACCACATTTGTTAATCTCATATTCTAGTTCTAACATATGCTGCTATGTCTGTTAAACTGCAAACCACAAAACCGTATAGAAGATTCTGGGAGGGCATGTGTTGCTGAACTGCAATATATGGAGAGTGTGATGTACAACCTACAAGGTAGACATTGGTGTATGAGTGCTATGAGGTCTTTAGTGCCGAGTGAGTCAATTTAAAAAAGTATACCAATATGCTGGAAGAGCTCAACTGCAGCGGAAGGATAAAGGTCACAGGAGTAAATAAAAGGACAAAATTAAAGCTTAACACGAGATAAACGTTTTTGAAAATTTGGAGTGGGCATAGGACTGCTGGTTCAAGGTGCCACATCGGCCATATTGGTTGCAGGTTCTGAAAAGATATGTGCGTTTGTCTAAGTATGCAGGTTGCTGTAATAACAAGGCATGTGTAACCAAAAAGAAATGCAGCCGTCACCAACACGCCCAGAATGAAAGCTTACCACGCAATCACAGTGATGTGCAGGCACGGGAAAAACAAACATCTGCTCATTCAAATTGCCATAACGGTCATAATCCTCTCAGGCTCTGAAAAATACGGGGGTTATATTAAAATCAGGGGGTCACTGGTACATCAAAGCAAATAGATGCTTATGCGTGTATAAAAAAAGAAAAGGAAATGAGGCCGTACGAGATGTACACACTGAGCATACCTGTAAACTGTAACACGAGGCTTATACAATTGTAGTGCTGGTGATTAGTATGAATGTCCCATGGGACTGGCTAGAGCAGGAGAAATGGTAGTATGTGCTACCACACAGTCAGAGTCCGTATATGTTGCGTGCAGAGTCTGAACTCGTGGGCAAAAGCTTGGAAGAGGAGCCAGCAGAAGTACTGCTCCCATCTCCAGCAGTATCACTATGTTTTGAATATGGGTTGGCCTTTCACAAGAGTTAACTGTACAACATCTGGTGCAAGTACACTGGGATGATAACGATGCACCTACAACAAAATAAAAAATAAAAATAACTAAAATGAACTTGCAAAACACCATCAATTGCACTACCTCACAGAAAAATCAAAAGATCTAAGAGTACTTCATAGCTGAAAGTGCATTACAATTACAACAAATACAACCAAATAAACCTTCAACATGACTAACATGAACACAAAAAGGAAATGCCTGCATTCAAATGCCACTGATTGACAAATCTAATTGTGTAGGTCCATGTTAGTGAAACTTAAAAAATACTTGCCACACAATCAGAGCAGATGAAAAAAATGATAATCAACACCACCTGATAGCAGTGCTTAATATAACTAACACACATAACAATGCAAATAAAGCTTCAAACATATAAATATTTATTAACACTTACTTTCACATAAGCCACACTCCTGCCATGTGCGCAGTGAGAGTTCTGCAATCAAAAGGATAAAACTGCAGAAAATGGTGGCTTTTATACTTTCCAAAATGAATACCAAAAAAAAAGGACGCTATACCAATAAAACTACTAAAATGGATGAGACATATTCAACACAACCAATCACAAAGAGCTACACAACTAGAACAGTAACAACAACCAATAACAAACAATGAAACTCACAGAAATCTATTTTGCCACACGCAGCATATTTCATAGCCGTGGCTATTCGACGCGGCTGCAGATCTTGCTTTGTATCTGCATTTTTTGAAAGCCCAAAACCAAACTAAATCAGGCTTCAAACCTTCAAATGATATAAAACAACACCTAAGCAGATAGAATAGCACACAAAAATAGAATTCTATACTGCATCATCCATGTAAAAATATGATTATTGCACAGACAATGTATAGTTTATAGACACGCTTTAAATATAACCGGCTATACTAAAAAAAATTATGAATACATGTTTTATTTCCACTCCCCCAAACTCCAAACAAGTGTCCCTAACATGCCTAGCAGCCACCCTGCACTCTCCATGGTCCTCCTTCACTCCCCTGGGCTCTCCCAATCACCCAAAACACGCAATCCATCTATGATGCTACTCCACCCAAAAGGTTGGATAACCGCAGCTACCACACGTCCACAAACACACGATAGGCGATTTTCCACAATATAGCAGTGACTGCACAGAGCACCACATTTACCCGTGCGTAGCAACACTGCACACTGAGTGGCTGCTGGATAGCCACAAATAATTACAAGAGTACCATCAACCAATTACAAACGGGAAAACACATAAATCATACATACCCTGCTCATACAAACTACTAGAAATTCAAACTAGGAATAATTTTCCAGGAAACAGAGAAAGACTGCAGATATCATGGCTGGTTTGAAATCTGTGTGGCTGATTGCAGACAGTTGGCTGTTTTGGTTGCTGGCTTTTTGTGAGAAGCTAAATATTAACATGGACCTAGGTTTGAGAGATTTTACAATTAAATGGTTTGGATTGCGGGGAATGCGTTGGTTCCAAATGTTTCCAAAATTGTTGAGTCAAAGAAGTACAGGGCAGCCAGACGTCATACTAATTCATTGTGGAGGCAATGATTTGGGGAATGTACGAGGTGTGCCCCTTATTTTAATGATGAAACAAGAGATGGGAAAACTAATGGACTTATTTCCTCACACCATCTTTAACTTTTCCAATTTGACTCAGAGGCAAAAACGGAGATGGACCATCATATTTAATGGTAAAATTGAGAAATCACAGAGAAATGTTAACAAAGTAGTTTCAGCATTCATGAGTGAACACATATAATTATGGATTTCAAACAACAGCATACAGTTCTACAAGGCCAATTTCTATAGACATGATGGAGTACACCTAACCGATGATGGAAATGTGGTGTTACCTCATAACATCAAAACAGTGCTCCAAATGTGCTCAAATACTACATTCGATGTACCCCAAAACAGTCATTTTAAGGACTACTTATCACACATAAATACACAAATAGAATAAAATAACCCCCAAAAATTATTTTATACCTACGGCTACAGTTCATTGGGCCTTATTACAAATCCGGCGTTAAAACATCATAATTACCGGCATGCCTGTGCTACCGTATCTGTGAAATACTGCTGCCGGAATCAACGGTCGATTCCGTGTTAGCGTGCTCGCGCATTCCCGCATGTCGGAAACGGTAGCAGTGGCATGCTGGTAATACCACCAAATCCCCCCAAAATACCCACACCACCACCCTCGGTACCACTGGTGACTCCGATTCCGGCTTCACGCTACCGGACTCACCGGCACCGGTAACAACAGTGCCTTTATTACCATGACTGAAAATAACGTGTTTGCCGGAACAAGAAATAGACCGGTGGCCATTAATGAAACACAATCCATTGCAATCCTCTGATCACAGGAGTGACACCCACATCCCGATCCCAGATTATTATCAGGAGCTATGTCTGCTAGGGTACCTGCAACCCGGATGCACAAGCCGTGCTTCAGCGAGGCTGAACTGAACATGCTTGCCGATAACCTAGTCGAGCATGCAGACCAAGTTTTCAGCAGCGACCTCAGAAGGCAGGCACAGTTGCGCAAGAAGGCAATCTGGGAGGAGGTGGCCCAGAAGGTTGTGGCAGTCGGAACAACACCCCGAACTGTCCGGAGCTGCCACAAAAGGTGGAATGACCTTCATCTTAGGTTGCGAAACCTCCTGTCAGGCCAGCGCACTCAGGGCATGGGCACAGGAGGCGGACCTGCATCTCCCATCTACCTCTACCTGCAGCCATGGGAGGAGACCTACAGTATCGTACTGCACCTAGAGTCTATTGAAGGAGTTGGTGCAGCGGAGGCCGGCTTTGTGACATCAGAGGAGCCTGGTGAGTACCCGTAAACCCAATGTCAGATCATCCACCTTGTACACACTGTATACAATAGAGTAGCCAAACATGTCAAGTATGTTGTGCCCAATGCCAGTACAGCCCTGCCGGCGCCCCCTGCCCGCCTTCAACCTGGTTGCACATATCCACATAGAGCTTGCACCCAAACCTCATTCATACACCACTCACACAGTGAACATTACACAGGTCCCCTGTATCGCACTCACAAGATCCACTTGCTGGCACTCAGACACACATCCCCCTGACACAGCCTAACTTGTGTTGTCACCGCTGTGCTAGCACAGGCCCAAAGTCACGTCAGTGGCAAGCACCTCCACCACCAGCAAATGACCTGCCACACACAGCAATGATACATGTGTCCCACTGGTCCCACCCACCATAAACCATGCCTCAAATTCATCACCAAACCAGTAAGTGCCCTAGGCAGCAGTCACACGTGGAACACATCCATGTCACAACCAGCCACAACACCATACCATATAGCTTGTGTGCCACACCCATAACACCATAACCGGGAAACATCAGTACACCCCGCCAGAGCCACTGCACACATCGTGTAGGCATACCACACATGCACCCGCACAGGATTACCGACACAGGCATGTGTGCACCATACCATGTCCACCACCATGTCCATGACACAGCATTGTCATCTGAAAGTACTATCATCCATGTCTGTCTCATCCATTCACACCCATCACTGATGCCCTGTCTTTCTGATTCCCTCATGCGCATCATCTAGCAATGAGGCTGGACAGCCAAGTACATCCTGGGGCACCTGTCCTCGGCGCAGATGGACCACCACCATGTCCACACGGGACTCCACTGCATCCTGCAGCAGACGTGAGAGAGCATCAACATCTGCATCCCACCAGCCACCCACCATCCCGCAGGCATCTGCACCCCAGCCACCCCCCATCCAGGAGGTGCCTGCACCCTAGCCACCCCCTATCCAGGAGGCACCTGTACCCCAGCCACCCCCATCCAGAAGGCACCTGCACCCTTGCTGCAAGGACGCCCACAAGGGGGTCAAGATGAAAACATTGGAGATGACGGTGGAGCAGAAAGCGTGGAAACGAACCACAGCTACAAGGAGGCCGTGGCCTTCAGTCCCATGGGCCCAATGAGCCTCCTACCCCAACGCAATGTCAGGGACATTAAAGGGCGCCTGTCAAAAATGGAGCAACGGCAGGAACCCCGGACATTAGTGGTCCAACAGCACCTGCATGAGGCACAACTCATGCAGGAGGCTCTTCCGGCCAGCTCGAGGAGGTACGCACGGTAACAGGGCAGAAGCACAAGTGCCATTTTGCAAATGTCACGCCGTGTGAGGGTGGGTAACAGTGTAATGTCCTCCATGGTTGAGACAATTTCCATATTGGTGCAGGCCCTCGTGGACCAAAGGCACCTGTCCATACCACCGGCTCCCTGCAGAGCAGCCAAAGGCGTCCCTCGGAGCGGCTGTCTTGGCCTGCAGAAGGCGGCACCCCTGAGCCAAAAAAAGGGGCCGGAAATAGGTCATTGATACATGGCTGCCCTGTCTACGTACTCTGCCTATTATATATCTATGCAGGACATGATATGCACATGATAGGAGGTTTGGGGAGGGACAGTGGGGTTGGGGGTGTGGGAATAGTTGAGGGGTGGGTGTGAAGAGGGACAGTTGGTGTGGGGGGCTAGTTAGGGGTGCATGTGGCGAGGGATAGTCGGGGAGGGTGTGTGCGGAGGAATAGTTGGGTGGGCTAGTATAGTGAGTTCAGTCTTTTCACAAATTTACATAATTGGTTATCTCACAATATATTTGGTGTTGCACAAGAAATCATGACTGGACATTGATCTTTCAGTGTGAGTGCATGTATTCATGTACAGTGCCCAGGGCCAAGTGTGCAGATGTCATGTGCTGTGTGTGTAACAAGTGCTCAGAAGTAATGGTGTACGAGGTCTTCACATGCGACACGTCTATCCATGCCATTGCGGTCCTGTGCAATAGCCAGCTCATCGTCACTGTCGTCCTCAGCCTCTGGTGGGTGCATGTCCATGTCGGGGCAGGGGGACGTTGCGCCTGATGCACGTTGTGCAGCATGGCACAGGCAAGCACTATTTTCCCAACCTTTTCAGGGCTGTATATCAGTGCTCCCTGCGATCTGCTGAGGCAGCGGAACCTGGCCTTCAACAGGCCAAAAGTCTGTTCTATGGTGCAGCGAGTACGGACATGGACACAGTTGTATGCCTGCTCATGGATGTTGTGGGGTTGCCTGACGGGGGTCGTTAACCAATGCATCAGGGATACCCAGCATCACTTGCACGAGAGCAACAGCAATTTACTGGTCATTTCATGCTGGCACAGGCTGTATAGCAAAAATGAGTTTAGCTAGCATATGTCCATTTTCGGGAACCAGAACGTCACTTTGTCAGAATGCGTGTGGGGTGTGTGTTGTGCAGTGGCATTCACATGGGCCATACATAGACAACATGACCCCTGAACCGTTTTGTACAAGTGACACATATGGAATTGATGTAAATGTCATTATGTGTTACAAATGAATTCCAGCTCTATGGCCATGTACGATGGTACATTTAGCATTTCTATAATATGCATGTGTGATTGTGTGGTTCTGACAGGCAGTGTACCTGTCCAATTTGTGTGCAACCAAAAGGTGTTTTGTGGGTGGGTGCTTCAGTATTCTCTGGCTGTGCATCATGAGTTGTGGTTTTGCTTGACTGTGTTTGTGCTTGTCATTGTCACTATGGTGTGGTGTATTCTGGTACATGTAGTCCTTTCGTTTTTCACTGTACGGGATAGATGTGATTATGTATGCACTGGATATTGTTCATACAATGAGACACACCTGTCAAGGACTTGCACTCTTGCATGCTTCTACTGTGTTGCACCTTGAGTAACACCTACACACTTGCACATTTCATGCACCCCCAACACTGAGTGGGGTCATCTCCACTTCAATGTTTGAGGTGTACTTGTTTTACGTTGTCGGTAATAATGTTCCTTGCTCTTATTCTTGATCTGCCTTCCCTTTTTGCCGCCCTATCCGGCCTCTGATCACTTACATGGAGGTTTTGTAATTGTTTCAGGAAATCGCTGTGGGCGTAATGATGGTTTAATGCATGCAGTGTGCACATCCACTGGTCATGGCTGTCATACTGGGTCATAATACAACACTGCACATGGCCTTGTAGTAAGACTCTCCCAGCAGCCAGGTATGCTATGCTGTTTACTGCCCCCTCCCCCAATTCAACACTGCACATGGCCTTGTAGTCAGACTCTCCCAGCAGCCAGGTATGCTATGCTGTTTACTGCCCCCCCCAATTCAACACTGCGCATGGCCTTGTAGTTAGACTTACCCAGCAGTCAGGTACGCTGTCCAGCGTGTCGTGCCATGTACCGAGGCAGCGTGGAGTTCCGCAGCACCATGGAGTCGTGTGTTGACACGGGATATCTTGCACAGCAATGGGTGATGAGGTGGTGGGCATCACACACACCATCTGCACGTTCAGTGAATGAAAGAGCTTCCTGTTGCGGTACACTGCCTCCACAGCATGCCTGGCCACCAGCTCCACATGTGTGCAGTCCAAGGCACCACTGACATTAGGGATGCCTGCAAGGGCATGGAAGGCTATTTTTGTGCCCTTTACCTGGTCAGCAGTCCTGGGTAGGCTGATGTAGTATTGTATGTGACACAGGAGTGCATCAATCACCTGGAACAGCACACAGGCAAAACAGGGTTGCGAAATACCAACCTGTCCTGGTATGTGCCTGTGGCTAGAAAGTGTAGTACAGATACTACCTTCAGCAAGGGGGGGGGTGGCTGTGCGGATATTGATGAGGCTGACCAGGTCGTCATGGATCAGGTCCACAATTGAGGTGATGGTGTCCCTGTCTAGCGGGTATAGGGTGTGGATCTGACCTGGGCTGAGGTTGAATGGTGTGGCCCTTAAGCGGGGCATTGGTGGTTGCCTGCGGGCTGCAACCTGCTGGACATTGGGGATTTGCTGGGCCATGATAGCCCTCCTTCTCCTCAAGCGCCTCTGCTGCATCCTCTGCCTCACTGCCTCTTCAAATAATAGCTCTGCAGGGATGGCCTCCAGCTCCAGTACAGCTACAGCTACTGCTAGCACTGTGGTGTTGGAAGGAGTGTGAGGTGTGGGAGTGGTCCTTTTGTGCTGTGGCACAGCCCACTGGGTCCACCTCTGCTGAATGTGAGAATCTGTGGCAGGTTTCTACACACTAGAATCCACTTAACGCCTGTTCCGCGATGCCAGTTTTTCCGGCATAGTTTTCATGTTGTTACCGACATGTCCATGCCGGTGATTGCGTGTCCGTGCACCTCGGATTGTGCACTTACTGATGCCATGCCAGTACCTCAGGCACAGCTGCCGCGTGTCTCCGCAGATACCAGCAACGGTGTTGCCGGATGCGGTGGGTCACTTGCGATGCCAGTGTCACTGGCATCGCAACTCGGACTATACCGGTCCAGAAAAAGGTGCCGGTACGGATATACCGGCAACGCTATTTCCAGACTGGCGTACTTGTAATAAGGCCCACTGAGTTAAGCCCAA
Organism: Ambystoma mexicanum; assembly: GCF_040938575.1. Classification (NCBI taxonomy): domain Eukaryota; kingdom Metazoa; phylum Chordata; class Amphibia; order Caudata; family Ambystomatidae; genus Ambystoma; species Ambystoma mexicanum. The sequence continues at coordinate 1,264,704,508 of NC_090932.1, read as the reverse complement.
GCAGCAGTGATAAAAACTCAAAGACACTTGAAACAAAAACCAGAGTAAAGGCCCCAGGAGGTGAGTTATCAAACACAAGAAAAGTGAATAAGATACCTGAACAAAGAGGAAGAGAAAACCCCAGAATTAAAAATGTTTAAATTGCTAAGAAATAAAAGGAACACTTACCGTCATAAGGAGTGCATGAGATAGACTTGAAGGTCTTAAGAACTCCCGGACACCAGAAGTTTAAACATATATCAAGAGCTACAAAAACTCCTTAGTAAGGGTTGCCAACCCTGGGTAAATAAGTACTACAGACTTATATCAATTTTGGCAACTGTTGTACCTTGGAAACCCTGAAACAAAGCTGAGAGAGCCAGCTACAGGGATGCTACCTTACTTAGTTATTAGTTCTAAGTGGTAGGGCCAGATAGGGTTGGATTATTGAACGAGGCAGCGGTGGACTGGCCTACAGGGAACTCTGGAGATTTCTGGGTTGGCATCTGAACTATGGGCCTTTATTTCCAAATGTTGTTATGGGAAAGGAGCTGGGCTTCCTGAAAAGGTGCAATATGGGGCCACTTTGAAAATTATATCAAGGCCCTCTTTTGGTTCCCAGTCCACCTGGTTACCATACGTATAACTTTGTATTGTCAATAGTCCAATCAAAAGAGACAGAATATATTTACTTAATTCATTCCTCAATCTCAGTTCCCTACATCTTGCTTACAGTCCCTACAGCAAAACTCTATTAAAATTAGGTGCATAGGGTGGCAGGATTTTGTCCAATATGTATTTCAGTGTTGATTCAACACTGAAATACATATTGGACAAATTCAAAATCCATATGGTATTGCTATTTTAGCTTTCATTTGATAAGTCACACGAAACGGAAGCAATTACATTAAAAAGAGTCGATCGACTTCCAGAAGTACTGTGCAACTAATTTTAATAGATTAGTAAAGTAGTGAGAGAGGACAGACGAGAATTCTCTTCTATCCCCTAACCTTGATAGGCGATACACCAGTGCACTACCAGGGTGAGTAACATCTAATTGAGGGATAATGAGTTTTGCTGTAGGGACAGTAAGCAAGATGTAGGGAACTGAGATTGAGGAATAAATTAAGTAAATGTATTCGGTCTCTTTTGTGTTAAAACCGCGAATGGGTCCAGACAGGATCGCTAACCTATTGACTTTAGTTGTGTTAAAATAGTCCAATCAAGACAAGGGGGGACCAACACAATTACATTCATACTCCCTTGAACTATTTCTATAAAGGTTCATATAGGTTTCTACGTAGTTTATTTTGATTTATGTATCTTAGAAGTTCCCTCTTTAAATAAGAGTATTTTTCAAAGCAGCACATTAACATATTTTTACCAATTAGACCAGGGAAGATGTGGTTACGTGCCTGAGCTGTGGACTAGTCTCAAATCCTAACTTCACCACTGAACTAAAGCATTTGATCCTGGGCAATTTATTTCATCTCACTGTGCCTTGTCTGTGGGAGTTCTAGTTTGAGCTACTCGAGTGCTGTGTTTGCATCAAATAGAGGAAGGATGAGCTCATGATTAAACATAATAATTGTGTGCGTGTGTTGCTGTTGCTTTTTTATTCGAACAAAACAGCAATATTAATGTTCACAAGGGTGGTGATAAATATGCTAATACCAACATGCATGGGGCGATGCACTGGCAGAGTTAAGAATACTTGAGGTTAATGTTAGGATGTACTCCACCGACGCAAAAACAATCTCAGGGTTTTTTGTTTTGAAATATAGGCAAGTAGGCAATTTGAGTGTCACCAGGCAGCAACAGAACAGCAGCAGGCATCACGTTGTACACTGGACCTAGGAGGATGATGGCAAGCGGGACAGTGACAAACAGTATTCGGTTTCAGGCTCTATTGTCCGATATTACCACTTTTACTAGATCAAGCTAGTGAGGCGGCCCAACTGTTTCTAGTCAGTCAGATCCCTAAACACAAATTCCAGAGTAAAAAGAGATGCTTGCCCACTAAAGTTCATCATTGCCACACTTTTAACTGCCATCATTTTTTTATCACCCCAGTCCTGCCCACGGGGCCCTTTGCCTTAAATCTGCCACTGTCTTTATGGATTTGTTTACCGCCATATTATCAGTGAGGCCAAGGAGGGCAGGGAATGTTCTAGAAAAACAGATGAACAGCCCTTGCTCTCACAATAGCCATGACACAACCGAAAACATTCCCGCTTCTCTGTTTAATGAGCCCCGATCTTTCTCCTTTGGCCACCGAGGGCAATCACGGTGCTGTAAAACAATAACCCAGTTCCTGTAAGCGGCACACTGTGAGGCGCAACGAAGGCCGTGATGACGTCAGAGGGTCCCACAGAGAGGAGTGGGTCAAACATGCTTCCTCCCCCAGGTGACCTTGCCCTTGACACGTACTTTCAACAACATTTCAAGAGCTGTTTTGCAGGTGAGCACGATTTCCGAAGGCAGGACTGATCAGGGGCCTCTTGCCTCATTTCACTTTTTCCTCCAGGTGCTTTTCATTCATCAGACCATTTCCACTGAAGGTGTTGGAACCAGAAAACTTCAGCTACATCAAGTTACTGTTTTTTTTAAAGTAAGAGGTTTATCATGCTGATTCCTCATCTGGCTAGGCTGAAGATGTGTGAGTGCCCATTTCATCATGATGGTTGGGGACCCACCCTTGCTTAGAGCGGAAAACAGTCTGAGGCACCCGTAGGGTGCATACATTATAATGGAGATAAAGAAATACAGCTGGGGGTTAATGGCAATTGATTATCACGAGACGGCTAGCCAGTAGGGAGCTGAAACACTAAATGCCCACTGAAAAGCTATACATCCTTCTTTGTCAGCTAGTGGCTGATGTGGAGGAACCGGTGTTAACAGTTTTTTATACTCAAAGAGAAGTAAACGGCTGGAGGGGCTGCACCAAATGCAGCTTGAAAAGCAAGCTTCACCAAGCCCACATTGTGAGCCCCAGAATGAACGTAATATATAAGGAAATATATTGCTGTGTCATCAGACTGCTGACTGGCAACATGGGGGTAGTTGATGGGGCCCTCCTGAGGCTTGAATCCCCTTTCAATTGAAAAGGTTGGAAGGCCTCGACACCGCTCTTATCCCTCATCCAAGGTCCCCGTTTCTGCAAATGTGTATCAGCGACGCACTACCAGTCCCCCTACACTCAATATCTTACCACTGTCGGCCAAACCCACACTGACCAAGCCCTGACAACCATTCTACTACCCATAAGCTGACGGGTTAACCCTCGTAACTGCCATATTAGCAATACCCTGACAGGGCAACCATGCATCGACCCACATTCATTCCAACCGACTGAACAGTAAGCACGTGTCTTCCATCCACCTCCAAACATGTACTGTACAAAGTAATGGTGAGTATATTCAGCTGGTTTAAGTGCCATAATCCCTCAGTCCTTCATTCTATTCCCTTTGGCTCTGTCAGCATGTGGTCAAACAAAGTTACTCAGTGCTTGGGCGTTTAAGTGCCCCAACACGTCTTTCTTGGTTTTGGTTGATGGTAGTACTTTCACACTTGGCAAGATTTTGCCCTTCTTCGCAGATGTTTCTACTACTTTGGATTAATGGGGCTCTTAGTTGGTGGTCCGCTTCAATTTGTGGGCCATGTCGCCAAGCTTTGATGATGTTGGAGCAAACCACCCTAGACTCGGGAATATGCACTTGCGCGACCTCAATGTCACCTGGCCTAGTAAGATTGTTGTTTTTGTCTTCCCCCTGTTTCCCCTCCCTTGCCTTGTCGCGCCTTGAAACACTTGTGTATAGGCGTGTCTTAAATGCCATATCATATCATATCAATAGACAGGCGTGGATCACCTAGAGCTGTGGGCAGACTCTGCTCCAGCCCTCAGCAGCACATAGGGTGGTTGGCTTTCCATAAGGCCGATGCCCTTGGTCTTCATCTGCTCTACCTTCTTCTGCCGACTTTCACTCTTCCTCATCTCCACTATCTTACTCACATTCCCTTCTTCTTTGACAGGACACAATATACTGGCGCTCTTGTTCTCCGCTCTTACTTTTCCTCTCCTCCACCTTATCGCCCCCCACCCCAACCCCCATATCTGTCTTTTCTGTGGCCTTCTTTTTCCTTTCCAAAGACATGTCTCCTCCTCCCAATTTTCTACACCACAGATTTTATCCTGCATCCTTGGTTGAACCTCCCTCCTCCTTTGCTCTCTGCCACTTGTCGCAACACCAACCCCCTTGCTGTATCACCCTATGCCTCTTCTGATTAACCTCCTTCCATCTCCACTACTCTTTTTTCTTGTATTCTGTTCCCCTTATTTTTGGTTCTGCGCCAACACCTCCTCTTTTCAAAAAATCCTTAGTCTATTTTTTTCTCCTTCTGCCCACCCACCTCCTCAACCTCTATCACCTGCTCTGCTCCCTATTTCTCCTGCTGCTCGCCCTCCTCCTCCTTGTTCTGCTCTGCCTCCTCCTCCCGGCAACCTCTCTCTCTGAACTGCCAACTTCTTACCCCCACACCCACTGCTGCACGGGACAAGCTTGTATACTTACAAAGGCCCTTAATAGTGGGAATAGGCTCTGCTGCTTCTTTGTCTGAGCAGAGCATAGAGTTAGTAAAATAAACAGTTTAAAAGGACCCGCATTGGTCAAACACTGCATTTTGGCGAAGAGCAGTGTAGGCTGGTGGCCCGGCATCAGCCCTGAGTGGAAACTGAAGAACCGATAGTGAAAGTGGTGGAGGGAAAACGAGATTGGAGCTCGAAGATCAGGTAACATTTGGCCTCCAAACAGCTAAGAAAGAAAGGAATTGTGTGGTTGCAGCAACGCATTTGACAGTGAAATGGCTATAATTTGCGTAGCAGTGAGCGCGTGAAGCACATCCCAGTAACGATGCAGCAGATGAACCTGTGCCGTACTTTTCCTAGAATTTTTTTATCATGTGGGGGCAGACCCCATGCCCCCACGTCCCTCTACCTTATCCTATCCCATTACCCCACCCAATCTATGTTTTAAAATGTACCTACTTGTTGAGGGACGGGAGCAAAGAAGTTCACGCTCTCTTTTGCAGAACCACCCAGTCCCGTCCCAATCGGGCCAAAGAACGATTAACATAGACTCCCCAGTCCGGAGATCTTCAATTCAAAGTGGTCCTCAATATAACATCTCAACTCCTCTAAGAAGCGAAAGACTTAGTAGTAATTCTGGAACCTTACACAAAGAGACTCCATCAAAAAAAACGGATCTTCTCACCATTATGTCAGCAATTACGGTGGGATTAGCCCCTTTTGTTAAGCTGTACGAGTCAATAAATGACTCAATGAAAGACTCTATAACTCTGTCAGCTTCAATAAACACCAAAGTAACATTCTTAGAGGGCTTTATTACAGCGTTAATTCAACAAAACACAGAGAAAGAAAAACAGCAAGATGCTAAATTTGCTCAGCTGCAAAACCTAATTGAAGCTAAAATTATGACAACTTCTCTTCAAGAAGTACACACGACGACCCAAAAGGAGAAAAATTTAACGTCGACTTCGAAGGATTCAAAAACTGACGAGATAAATACTATTCCTACTAAGAAGACTCAATGCCCTGGTTCAAAAGGCCGAAAGGAAAAAAAAAGTGGCAACCAAACTAAAATAGCAACAATTTTCAATACCGCAAAGGCAACTTTGCCAATTTCCAGTAACCCTGCACTACCATCAAAAACTACCATTATGTCTAAAGGTCCGGTCTGTCAAAACTCAATAAAGGAACAAGAGATAATTGAATTAGACATTTCCTGTGCATCTTCAGTCGATTCACTGGGAAATATATCACTTTCAGATCTAACAGTTCACCTGGATTATGAAGGAACTCATGATTCACAAGACGACCCTGACCAAAATCGAGATTTGCAAACAAACACACCAGAAAACATTGCCACTCAGGAAAAGCTGAGAGAACCACTTATAACCACAATCATATCTGAAAGTCAGAGACCGACAGACATCTCGGGTAAAGAAGCAAAGAGAGCTACATTGGCCCCTCCAAAGAAAATTAATCAAAATAAGAATTTTATTGCAGCGAAAACTGAAATCCCTAAACAAAGGCAGAATGCCGGTAAGGAACAAAATATGGTGAAATCTCGGATTGGCCTATCTATGAGTGCAAGGCTTCCCCAAGCACGAACCTTCAAGATGGAGCAATTGATGGTCGGAAAAAACTATGTAGTACTAAACAGGAAAACAATCCTTAAAATCTTAGCAAAAATACCGAAATTGGAAACCTTGGAGACGACGGATCTCGTGTTGATCGAACCCTATCATAGACACAAGAGGGCCAAAGCGTATCTTTACGTAACAAAGACAGCAAGCAACCGTCTTAAACCAGACGTGATTACATCCTTGAAAGAAATGGGCTTTGCCCTGGAAGAAATTACAAAACCACCACCGTCGCCATTCGAAAAACGGTTGTATTCCCCGCGTGGACGGACAGAAACCCAACACGACCATCGATCGGGCATAGAACTCCAGATGACAAAGAAAAGAATTCCCACGTACAGGAGGGACGAGGAGAGCCGACGAGGTAGATTTCAGTCCAGACGTTGCGAAACAAAGGAGAACGAAGGCCACGAGAGATCAAACTACATAGAAAATACGAGTAAGAACGAAAGAGGGGAGAATAAACGAGGTCATGGGTCATCGACGGAGCAAAGTGCGGATTGGTCCCACAACAAAAAACGTGAACCCTCGGGACCATGGAGGTGGCTAAAGAAGGTGCTAAATCCTAACGCTCAAACATAACAACGAAACACCTCACAAACGCCAACTGACAACATAACGCATGAATCTCGCCAACCTCTTATATCAAAAGAAGCATCGTTGTGTTCGTGGAATACGAGAGGCCATGAACATTTAACCAAGCTAGATGCTTTTGATCTAGCACAGTTCGACATCATTTGCCTCCAAGAGACTTGGTTGAGGGACCTTCCAACGATCGACGGCTATGAAACCTGTATTTCTCCAGCATGTAAAGGCCTGTTTGGCAGACCATCGCCAGGCCTTCTGACGGCAGTTAAACTCGGATCAGGTATCTCCATCAAAAAGAAAGTGGCAGAATCCTACGGTATTTTGGCTTTACAACCAGAATGGATCCACCACGAAAATCCATCTCGAAAGAAAATCAAATCCAGTTTAGCCATCATAAACGTTTATTGGAATCCACAAAGAACAACAAATTCGGAGTTCTGCAACGTGGTCATAGACATCTTAGATAAATTCACCATCGAATTGGCCACTGACTATATTCTTATCTGCGGAGACCTAAACGCTAGGTGTGAACAATCTGAGACAAGCCTGCATTCATTATCATCCTCGGAACGAGGTGTACTGTGGTCGGACCTCATGGACTCAAGAAATTTTCACAATGTGGCAACGTTGCGTCGCCGCCTCCCATTGATTCCAACTTGGGAACGACTCGACACCTTCGCAACTCTGGACTACATTTTTGCTTCCCATTCTCTTCTGTCATTTATTGACTCCTACGAAGTCTACCGTACAAAAGCTAGCGATCACAATCTGCTATCTATGACACTGAAGTCAGTATGGACTCCAAAAGATTTCTATCCATTCGATTTGGAGGTTTCAAGCAACTTTTCGCGAATACAACTCTCAGCAGCAAATATCATAGATATTGCTCGGAAATTTGACGAGGTAGATGACAACAATACTTCCTCGCAAACCAGACCAAACTACCTGCCACTACTTGTGAAGTACAGGAAAAAGCAAAGATTCCAAAACTCATCTAATGATAACAGATCCCATGAATATGATTTTCAATTAGTACTAAGAAGAAGAGAACTCCGTAAATTGAAGCGTATGGCCATAGTCTCAGACAATAATAAGCAAAAAGAAACTGCCATAGCCGCCGCAAAATCATACAAAGCATGGCTGAAACACCATAAAGGAGTAATGTATCAGAATGATGCCGGAAAAATGCTTAAAACCTTGATGACCAAAAAATCGAAAGATTTCTGGGCACTGATTAAAAACAAAAGCAATGAGAAAGCTAACCAACTATCTAATGTTATACCAGAATTGACCTGGACGTCCTTCTTTTCTGCTCAATTTGCATCTCTGCCTGAATCATCAGAACCTTCTGCTCTTCCGATAATGACCACATGGGCAGATCTTGCAGATCGAGACGAAATTTTGAACACAATTCACAAGCTGAAAACATCTAGGGCACCGGGCCCCGATGGCTTAACAAATATGGACTTAAAGCAACATCCCAAAGAATGGTCCCTTTTAATATCTAAAATCTTCAACGAATGCCAGGTAAAGAAACAGATCCCCAGAACATGGACAGAAGCACTTATAGTGCCCATCTTTAAAAAGGGAAGTAGAGACAATCCAGCGAATTATAGACCAATAGCCCTGCTAGACATCATGGGCAAGATTTTCGCAACTCTCCTTCTCTCGCGCTTTCACGGGTGGGCAAGAACCGCACCATGCCTCGACGAACTTCAAACAGGCTTTGTGAAAAACGCGAGTACAAGTATAAACATTATGATATTAAACATCATAAAAGAAAATGTGAAGAACGGTGCACCGAAAGTATTCATAGCGTTCGTTGATCTGACGCAGGCTTTTGACAGAATTGGGCGACGGAAGCTCTGGTCAAAATTATCGAACTGGAATTGCCCGGAAGAAATCTTAGGACCGAAGATCGCTCTTCATACGAACACAAAGCTGAGAGTCCGTCTCAATAAACAAGGCCTGCTATCAGCGCAATTTCCATCGGAACGAGGCGTGAAGCAGGGATGCCCGCTTGCTCCAGCCCTCTTTATAGCATTTCTGGGTGACTTCCAACACACCCAAACGTCGTTAAGAGTCTTTCCACCAAAAGTAGGAAACATTGCAATACCTAGACTACTCTACGCGGATGACCTAATCCTTATGGATCAGACACAAATTGGGCTCCAGCGTCAAATTAACAACCTGGCCAAATACGTTGAGGAGAATGATTTGGAAATAAACATCGCCAAATCTAAGATTCTGATCATGGGGAAAACTGGTTCATCTACACGTAGCAATGACCGCTGGTTCCTGAACAACAAGAAGATTGAAACAGTTCCTAGTATAAAATACTTAGGAATAATGTTCGACGCAACACGGTCAGAAAAAGCCACACATTTAGCCTTGTGGCTGAAAATAAAATCATTAACCGCTCAGACCAAACTTGTTGACCGGAAATACGGAAAATTTTCTCTCCTACCGGCGATACAATTTTACAAACAAAAGGTGGTCCCATCAATGATCTACGCAATGGACTCAGCACTAAACATCCAAGACTCGTTATGGCCGAAATTGGAGGGCTTTTTGTGGAAGGCAGTACTGGGCCTTGCAAAATCAACATCTATCTCAGCTATCAGGCGTGAACTGGGCCTCCTATCGATGAAAGCGTCAGTCAAGCAAAGCCAAATGAGACTCCTGTGTAAAATAACTTCTCCTGATGCTTTACCTCTATTCAAAGCTATTCAGAAGGAACTTATCCAAGGCCACTGCATCGCCCTGAAGAAATGGGAGCAAGAACTACAGGAAATTCTGGCTAATTTGGCTTGTACATCAGAAGATCTAATCCACAATCCTGTAAAGCTAAAGAGAAAAATAGCCCAGGAGGAATGGATACAAGCATGCGAAGCAGCAACAGCAAATAAATTACTTGCCCATTTGCCGCCAACTACTAACAAGCTGAATAGACCTCTGAATTACTGTATAAAATTCCCTGACAAAAGCCTACGAAAGAATTTCATGAAACTGAGGCTAAATCTCATGCTAACCCAGGAAATTAAAGCCATCCGATCAAAATCTAGCATAAAAACATGCAGACTATGCCCAGAGTCTCAAGAGGAGGAAACTGTAAAGCATTTACTTTTAGACTGTGCAGAAACAGCATATTTGCGCGAAGCTTTTTTGTCACCATTAATGCATGATGCGTCACTCCGAGAAGAAGATACATGGTGGTGCAGACTGGTTGCAGGCGAAAAAACCAAATGGGCAACCGCGGCTGTAAACATTTTGGAAGCAGCTCTTAAGCGAGCATCAGAGCGTGGGTCCGCACTTGGTCCCATTTAACAAAACCTCCACGATGTAGTTCAGCATTTCATCTTTTCTCTCCTTATGTTGCACTGTTTTCTTTTTCTTCTTCTTTTCCTTTATTTTCCAATGGTGCTTATCTGTTTTGCAATTTAACAGTTTTGACATTCACATCTGAGATTTTGACATTAACTTTCACATCTGAGATATGGGACGTGACTTCTTGTAAAAATCAAAATTTTTCTTTTGATTGTAGACAAGTATAATAAAAAAAAAAAATGTACCTACTTACCATACCAATTTGAAGAAAAAAAAATTGGAAGATTTCTGAGTAGGTGAAATTGGATTCGCTGAAATCTGCATTACCGGAAGGAAAGCACCTTCATAAGGAGTAATGCGCAAGGTCTCCATAGCAACATCACTGGCATTATAGTAGGTTAGCTTAGATCAACATGGAGTGATGAACAGCGTCATCCAGAGCTTAAAAAGCAAATTCTTTTAAGAAGTAAAAAAAAAGAAGCATTTAAGAGAATTACAAAAATAACATGCCTTTAACAGTACATCCACTAGAAAGTCTTTTGCCCAGTCCTGTGCAGCCACCTATTCCATAACAAGAATGGAAACAATATTGAGGTAACAACCTAAATGCAGCAGATCATGAAGGTTTAACTGCAGATAAAAAGAGATCCTTGTCACTAAACGCTTTGGGAATTGAAGGTCATGGAAAATACAGAGTTACCCCCATTAATGGCAAAGCAGGGAAGTGGTGACCTGAATATATATAACAAACACTGAAACAATTGGATGATTATTATCTTCTCAAAACTAATGTTACCATCAATAGATTACATTTTTATACAAGAAGTCAACTTCCCCTGGAACATGTGGACAGCATTGCACATCTTGGCAATGTCATGTTGTTTTGGAAATGGACTTGGAGTGTGTTATGGTGATGTTTTAGCATAGTATTATATTATTGTGCTGTATTGTGCTGAGTGGAACTCTGGTGAGAGATGCTATGACATAATGCTATGACATATAAGTTCTGGAGCATTGCTAGTAGAATGTTATTGCTTGACTAACCAGTCAGTTGATGATCCACTGAGGAGATGGTTGGGGTCTCTACTACCCAGTCTTCCTTGTAAGCAATAAACCATCTGTCTAACTTATATTGCGTGGTTCATTGCCTCTGCATATGGCGACGAGGATGGGATTGCTGTAATACTGTCTAGCAACGGAGCGATGATTGCAGCAGATTTATTTTTTGAGGATTTGAGACCCCCAACCACGAGGCCTGCTGAGGAGAAGCTGCCCCACTCCTTGCAACCCCTGTATGAGAAGAGACGCTCCTGCTCTCATCTGAGTCTACCAGGAGGTATTCAGAGTGTAGATTCGGGCTGGCGTCTCCCTTTTTCTGGCGGTGGCTTGGGGAGATCCACACGATCGCCCTGAACTTCGTTTGTTGCAGCGTCCCCACACGCAATCCGCGTGTGAGTGTGCTGAGCGCCAGTTCCTCTGCTTGATCGGAGTCATTTTTGGGAAGAAGGTATCCGGCGAACACGATGGAAAGACACCGTTGTTGAGTCCGTAAGGAGTCACGTGCCCCGTCACGTGTGCGGAAGGAAGGTCAGGAAGCAAATCACATCGTTTACATCCGCCCAGGGCCACTTGTGGAAGGCGGCAACGTGGGATAGCCGGTGTGTATCAAAATATTGCTATCCAAAAGAATTCTGGACTTGCCTATGGAGTTATAACGGAGGTGAGCATCAAGTAAGGAGTCTTCTTTGCTCTGTGGATTTGTGTGTGCCATTCAGAAGTTTTGCAGACAGCATGGCTTTGTCAGGGATTCCGGGACCCCAAATGTTCCTACCTTCTCCTGGCCCTCCAAGAATCAAATGGGGGCCCTGGAAGAGAGGCTTCCTACATTATGTGAAGGCCACCTGTGGAAATGGTATGTCAGTAGAAAGGAAGGTATCTATGCTCATGCATCTCCTGGGTTATGACGGGCAGCACATTTTTGAAACCTTGCTTAATTTGAGTGAATTGGATGTTGAAGAGGGTATGAATGAATTTGATGCAGCATTGGCAAAACTATACAAACATTTCGAGGCAAAAATAAGTACTGTGTTAGAACGCTATCATTTTGGTATGAGAACGCAGCATGAGGGTGATACGGTAGAAGAGTACATTACTGCCCTGAGGCATTTATCGTTGAACTGCAAATTTGGTGAAAGCCTAGATGAACATATTAGAGATCAATTCATGCTGCACTTTACAAGATTCGGGAAGAAGTGTGGCTAAAAGATGACCCTTGCCTTGATGAAGTTGTCGCTATTGCAAAAAGAATTGAACATACTTTGCTATGTGTGGCGAAGTTAGCCACAAAAGAATCCAAAGTTGTTCAACAGGTTGAAGTTCTAAAAGTGGGAGACAAAAAGAGGGATGCTGTCAAAGACCAAAGAAAACAGAAATGTAAAACGTCCAAACGTGGTGACTTGTACCAAGGGAAGGGCGGAAATGCAGCCCAGACAGCAAATAAGTTTACCCAAAAAGAAAATATTCCAGGGGGAAAAGGAGAGAGGAACGACTGTGTTTTCGGTGTGGGAGTGCTCGTCACCTATCTACCGCTCCGATATGTCCTGCGAGAAGGGCGAACTGCAACATTTGTAAAAGATGGGGGCATTTTGAGAATTGCTGTACTAATTACAATATTGGCGCTGGTAGGAGTATTAGGTTTGTCGAGGAGGCTGATGATCCATCGTCAGAGGATTGTGAGGGTTCAGAAAAGGAAATCATTACGGTGAACATGGTTAAATGTTCTGAAGTTGATGAGTGTGATCACCCGTCTGCCTGGATTGAAGTGAATGGATGCCAGGTCAAAATGCTTGCAGGCTCTTGCTCCAAAATCACTTTGATGTCTAAGGCTGTTTTTGAAAATGTTCTGGGTGGCAGGATGGATGATTTAAGCCCGTCGGACAAGACGCCTGGGGGCTATAATGGTGGAAAAATCGATGTATTAGGATGTTGTTTGGCAACATTCAAATTTAAGGATAGGGTTACGTATGGCAAATTGTATATCACCAAGCGGGGTGAAACATTGTTAGGATGGAAAGAGCAAAGGGGATTATGTATTAAGCTAGATCCCAATAGCAAAGAACAGGTGTTAAATGTGGAGAAAGTGTCGGTGAGTAGCTGTTTGGATGACAGTGCCTTGGGTTTAATTGCCAAATATCCTGATGTTTTCAACAAGGGTGTTGGTTGCCTCGAAGGGATGGTCCATAAAATTGTCTTAAAGGATGGTTGCACGCCCGTGGCGGCAAAACTCAGACCTTTGCCAGTGTCAATGCGTAATGCTGTGAGAATGGAGTTGGAGAAATTGGAGAAAGCTGGCATTATTGAACCAGCCAAGGCTGTTGAATGGATTTCTCCTGTCGTTGTGGTTAAAAAGCCTAGTGGGGATTTGAGGGTATGTATTGACTTGAGAGAATTGAACCGTTGTGTGGTTGCCGAACGTCATCCACTTCCCAACATGGGAGAACTTTTAAGCAGAATCGGTAATGCCAAATACTTTGCCAAGTTAGAAATGGCCAGTGCCTATCATCAAATTAACTTAGATGTTGAGTCACGAAAGCTGACGGCCTTTATTACATATGAAGGTATCTATCAGTTTAAGCGCATGCCATTCGGTTTAATATCGGCTTCTTTTGTTTTCCAAAAAGTCATGGATGGATTATTTAGGGGTGTCTCAAATGTCTGGTGTTTTCAAGATGACGTGTTAATTTGTGGAAGAACTGAAGAGGAATTGAGAAGGAAAGTGGAGATGGTTTTAAACATTTTCAGAGTGTGTGGTATTACTTTGAGAAGTGAGAAATGTGTTTTTTCCACTCAAGTGGTGGAGTATTTAGGCCATGAAATATCTGAGGAAGGTCTAAAGCCGAAGAGAGAGCTGGTAGATGGAATAAAGAAAATGAGGTCTCCCAAGAATAAGGCAGAACTACGATCATTCTTGGGGACAATAGAATTTTACCATCGTTTCATAGAAATTATGCTGACAGTGTTACCGCACTGAGGGCATTGTTGAGAAAAGGTGTAGAATTCGTTTGGGACAGAGAGTGCGAAAGAGAATTTAATGAGATCAAGTCCGGAATCGACATGGCCAAACCCCTAGCCATGTACGATACTAGAAAAAAAACAATATTGTCAGTAGATGCGAGTGAAACCGGCATTGGAGTGGTGATGTCGCAAGTGGGAATTGATGGAGCAGAATCGGTAGTGTTGCATGCTTCCCGAATGTTGAGGGGTCCCGAACGAAACTATTCTGTTTTAGAAAAAGAAGCATTGGCATGTCATTGGGGGATTGAAACACTAAAAAACTTTGTGTGGGGTCAGGATTTTGTATTGAGAACAGATCATAGGCCGTTGAAAGCCATTATTGAAAGTAAAGGTCTGGACAAAGTTTCTAGAAGAGTTTCTTGTTGGGTGACCAGATTACAATGCCACAAGTTCAGTATTGAGGTCGTGGCAGGTAAAAACAATGTGCAGGCAGATCATGCGTCGAGAATAAGAGTGGAAGATGAGGATGATGGAAGGCCGTCTGCAGAAATCGAGATATGGTGTTTGCCACCGTGGATGGTGTAATTCACAAAGAAGAGTGGGTTAGAGTATTGACATCAGATGAAATGTGGAAGCGCATAATAAATTTCATTAGAGAGGGGTGGCCCGAGAAGAGGTGACTATCTGGTGAAGAAAGGGCTTTGTGGGAGGTGAGATTCGAACTGTCGGTGAAGGACGGTTTGATATATCGGTGGGACAGGCTTGTGGTCCCTACTTGTCTGAGGAGAAGTCTTATTGCCATTGCGGATCAAGGTCATATTGGGACATATAAAACAAAAGAAGTAACTAAGGCTGATTATTGGTGGCCGGGTTTAGACCGTGAGATTGAGAAGACAGTTGGTGGATGTGTAGATTGTGTAAAGTCTGGGAAGAACATATCTGCGGTGGTGCAGCCAATGAGAAGAGTTGAAAGTCCAAACGGTGTCTGGCAGGATCTGGCCATGGATTTCTTAGGCCCAGTAGATATGGGTAGTGGTTGGGGTAGATTTGTGCTGGCTTTGGTTGATATGTTCACACGATGGACGGAGTTCAAAATAATGAGGGATGTCACAGGACAATCTATAGTGGCATTCTTGGAAGAAATATTTGAGAGGGAAGGGTTACCTAGGAGCATGTTGACAGATAATGGTCCACAGTTCACTTGGGGCATCTTTCAGGAGTACATGTACAAGTGTGGTATTAAACATAAAAAGACGGCACTATATTACCCTCAAGCCAATGGTATGATTGAGAGGGATAACCGCTGTATAATGGAGGGTATTAGGGGCAAGTGCATGTGGTATGGACAGGAAGGTTGCGGTCAAGGACCGAATGTATGCTTTGCGGATGGCTCCTAATACTGAAACAGGGGTTAGCCCATTTGAGTTAATGAGAGGCCGGAGAGGCAACACTTTATTGTCTCCAGCTTGGTTAGGTCGGCGAGAGAAACTGATCAGGTGGTTGATGAAGTAAAAAGAAGAATGGATGAGCGAAAGAAAAAATGGGTCAAGAAAATTAACGAGAAGTTTCCAAGAAGGAGGACGGTTGTTGAAGTTGGTGATCTGGTCAGAATCAGAAAAGCTGTTATCGCAAAGAAAGGTGATCCTCTGTATTCGGATCCAGTTAGGGTTGCTCAAGTTTTTGAGGGTGCTGTTAAATTGGAAAGTGGTCAGGTGTGGAATTTATCAAGAGTAGCCAAGGTGAGGAAGTGAAATGTATATATATTTTCTCTCAGGTTATTAAAAATGCAATGAATATATATTATCTTTCAATCTTTTTAACATTTTTCTTTTTGTGGGTATTTGTTAAAATATATCTGTATATATTTTTTTTTATTTCGATAAGGGAGGGGGGGTGTTATGGTGATGTTTTAGCATAGTATTATATTATTGTGCTGAGTGGAACTCTGGTGAGAGATGCTATGACATAATGCTATGACATGTAAGTTCTGGGGCATTGCTAGTAGAATGTTATTGCTTGACTAACCAGTCAGTTGATGATCTACTGAGGAGATGGTTGGGGGTCTCTACTACCCAGTCTTCCTTGTAAGCAATACACCATCTGTCTAACTTATATTGCGTGGTTCATTGCCTCTACATAGTGGATGAGTTGATTAGAGATACAATTATTATACACACCTAGTGGGCCGGCGGCGGACACACGGCCGGCCTCACAGGTGCTGGGCAGGCCAGCACCATGTTGGTGTGCCTGGGTCACCTGGACTTACTGGTGTTACACGGTAGGACCCTGTGAGGCTGTGGGGACACAGCCTGGGTGCCAGAGCACCTCGGATGCTGGCAGCATCTTGGATGGTGGGTGCCTGGGCTGGACCCAGGGCACCTGGCTGGTCTGGGGGGCCCAGACCAGTAGGGACCTGCAGGACCGTGATCACATGGTGTGGGCCTGCAGGCCCAAAGTGAGAGATGGAGACAACAGATGTTCCATAGTTGGTGTCTGCAGCCGTTCTGATGCATGTGCCTGCAGGGGCTCCTTTTATTAGCGTGGACCATGACACAGTCATGGCCCATCTGAAAAGGGCATTATATATGGGGAGGGACCCACATCTTAAAAGGGCAATACACATGGGAGGGTTACATATCACAATACCAATAGTTCCACCACGCAAGAACGGTTATAGATGTGTGGAAATCCATCTCTACAGAAGACAATAGCTATTGACATAAAGGAAGAGCACACAGCTGTATGCTCGAAAGTATTGAAAGAAAGGAAAGCCTTAGCGTGTGCGGAAAACTCCAAAGATGCTGAAGTTCAGCAAATAATCGCAATCACAGCTAACAAGAAAACAACTGAGGAGAATAACAAGAAGGACAATGAAAAGAAGAAAGAAAGAAAGAAAGAAAGAAAGAAAGAAAGAAAGAAAGAAAGAAAGAAAAAAGAAAGAAACAAAGAAAGAAACAAAGAAAGAAGGTGAGAACATGAGATGTTTCAGATGGGGGAGACAAGGGCATATATCCAGCTCCCGATGGTGTCCGGTGTGAGGAGTCAGAACTGAAACTCGGACACAACCTTGTCCTGTTCTCAAGATAAGACATTTTATTAAATACAAAGGTGTTAATGGGTCCTGAATGGGCATATAGAAATGAAAGGCCTCATCTCCCGTTTATTTGGGGCTTTGTTGGAACCAAGGGGTGAGGTGGTACAGGGTCTTCGCTGTAGGATGTAGGAGGGAGAGGGATCTGGGTGTGGAACTGGATGAACACCTATGGCAACAGATGTGTAGGAGGGCTTTTAAGACGTCCATATCATGCCAGTCCAAGCTCCATGGTGTGAAGTTATTGCATCGCTGGCAATATGACCCGGCACACCTCTCTAAAATGTTTGCCTCAGTGAGCCCCCAATGCTGGCACGGATGAGGTCAAGCGGCTAATTACTGGCACATGTGGTGGAATTTTCCCAAGGAACAGGTATACTGGGCCGAGGTCCTGGGTTGGATTAAGGACGCTGGAGGGGGGAGCTCAGGCCCAAACCACTGTTGGTTTTATTTGGTCTAGAGAAACAGGGGGACCGTTGGCACGCCTCTTCACCTTTGGTGCACTTTCTTCTTTTGGCGGCTAGAGCTTGCTGTGCTTGGTACTGGAAGAGGACAGCTCTTCCCACTCTGAGTACAGTATGGTAAATGGTCTAGTACAGCAAAGGAGATATATTTGATGGAAAAGATTACTAAGGCAATTCATGAAGGGGGAGCGTCGGTGGAGGCTGAGTGGTTACAATCCTGTGACACTTTCGGGTGAAGGGGATGAGGACAAAGGGAGTATACATTAAGACCTGGCCTGACCCGGACATAGACTGAACAACAGGGGTACATCACTGGCTGCAGTGGGGTCGACCCAGAGATCCCGGGACCACTCAGACATTGGGTTAATTGTACGCAGTTTTGAACTTTAGATGCAAGAACGTGGACTCACTCCGGGGGTTTGGGAGTGAGGGAATGGGAGTTCCGAGGAAAAGGTTCCAACAACACGATTGTCTGTAGAGGGCACCACCCTCATGTTGATTTGAGTTACTGTAAATTAATGGTAGAATTGAAAATCAATAATAAAATTCAATTTACAAAAAAAATAAGGTGTTAGGAAAATACCTCTGTGACTCTATCCTAAAGAGGAACTTTCCTACCTAGAACCTAAAAACTAAGGGTCTGTCTCTGTCAGGATGTCAGTAACTGAAAAAGCAATCCATGTGTCCAAAAGTCCTATCCTGACCCTCACACTACAAACAGAACAACAAAGGGTGCAAGGACATGTATTTAACTTGATGTTAGCAAAAAGTGTTCAAAACCAAAAGTATAAGAATGACTCCAACGAAAATGTTCTCTGAGTAAAGACCCTTGGATCCACAGGGTGGTCCCCTTCTCCTGGATTCTTAAATAGGATGATCACAAAAGGCTCTTTAGCTAACAGTTCCTTTGGGTCGTCACTGGACTCACAAAGTTCTTGTTTAAGATATAAGTTCTGTAACAGTCTTTCTGTAGTATTTCTTGTAACTTTGCAGATTGCCTGGTATACTCGCTGGCCAGAAATCTTTATCCAATTTCAGCTGCCTGATAAACTCATCTGCCAGGACTTCTCTTATGGTTTTTCAGATCACCTAGTATACTCCCCTGCCAGGAATCTTTATGCAATTTCAGCTGCCTGGTGTTCTCGCCTGCCAAGACCTCTTAAGTGTTTCACAGTTTTTTGGCTATACCACAATAGCATATACCCTGAGGTGCTTGGTATATCTGTCTACGGTAACATTTGCTCAAACATTTCCCCCACACTGGCATCTCATGCATCCATACTTGATTGGGGTTTGCCTTAGTACTTTGTCTTGTCTGCATTCAAACATTCTTATTATTGAGTGTTGAATTTGTACTTTGCCTTGACTGCATTCAAACAGACCTTAGGTATTTTCTGCATCAGCAATTTCGTACCTTTCAAACATTTGTTGGCGCGCTTGTTGGAATGCCCCGGGGTCCCCAGCAGCTTTGGACCGGTACACTGGTTCCTTTCAGTGTCTCTGATTCTTCTTGCACCACTGTGGTATGATTCCTTCACCCGCTTTCCACTTTGGAGTGTGCAGATGTTCTACCAGCGTCCTGCGTGTCTCTGCAGCCACATGCCGGCTTTCCTTTTCGACCCAGACTGGAGAACGATGTCTCTTCAAACGGCCCAACCTCCATGAGTTACTGCCTGGCTCCCAGCGACTCCACAGCCCTTCTTGCTCACACGCATCATTTCTCCACCTGTCCCAGTGGCCTTCTCCTTTCCACCACACCTGCCCGTGTGCTTTGCGTTCGTAAGCCTCAGCATGGGGTTCAACATTTTCTCCTGCACTGCTTGACTCAATAGTCTGGTTGCCATCTTTAAAAGTCCTGCACACTGAAGACTTGGAAAAATAACTAGCCTGCATGTTGTACTTCGAGCTCCTGTCACTTTGCACAAACTCCCTCATCCTCCTCTTCATCGCAGTACCTCAGTGGTTATGGGAGTTGGAGTCCATGGATGTCATTGGACTTTTAGCTCTTAGATTCTCAGAGATTTCACATAAAGGCACATCAGAAACAAAAGTTGTTTTTAGTGAGTTGTGGGCATTTGGGTCATAGGCGGGGGCCTGATCAGAGTAGTGTAGAAAGGAGGTTTCTTGACTTCTTCTACAAGTGGGGCCCGTTAGCTAACAATGGGCCATTAAGGTTTTGGGTGTTAGAGGGTCTTTCTCTTGGGAAAGAGGGGTATCTCCCTGCAGGTTGTCTCCCCCCATGTGATCCACCCTCATGCAGCCGCCCCCAGGGTCAGGATCAGGTAGTGGCTGCCGTCCCATGATCACATGGGGGAGGTCACCGCTTTTAAAACAGGGATGAATCCATCAGATTCATCACATCAGCGTTACACCAAAAGAGTGCAGCATGCAGAATCAAGGACCACTTCGCAACAATGTGTCATAAAAATATACTAATTGTGTGGCTCATACAGAATGAAATCTCAGTTGAAGAACATGTATTGACAATACAAGGTCATGGTGGAACAAACAGGATAAGTTGAAGTGGCCCGGTTCTAAAGTGAAGGTTGATGGTGAGGTTATCACAATGATGGTGGACAGTTGTTCCCCATACACTATTATCATGAAGGAGACATGGGAGGCTATCATAAAAAAGAGGTACAAAGGCATTAAGGAAGCTGGATATTAGTGATTCAGGAGGGTTTTTAAGAGATCCTGTATAACCATGATTGGTATGTTTCAAGCACTATTTTAATTCAAAATGGGGAGTTGCAATTGAAAATGTTATGTGACTGTGAAAAACCAGAGGGCTTTTTACAACCTAGTCCCCGGGGATCCTGTACAAAGGTGGCCAGGGAAGGGCTATCGCTTTTGGATCCCGGCCCTGAGGCTTTACAAGTGAGGGAGGATCACCTGGGCAGGAGGTCTTCAGGTAGTGGGGGAGAAACACCTTATGGTGAGACATGGTTTCCCCATATTTCCACAACCGATCTAACCCCTATCCCTGCTTATTTTATGGGAAACTACAGCTCCCAGAATTCCTCCCCATGTTACATTGGGAACACCACTGAACCAAGGAAGATGAGGAATAAGGTCAGGCAGATTACCTCCACTGACTTGCACATGCTCTGCCCCTGTAATGAGGCCGGGCAGAGTCAGGCATGTAATCCTAACTATATACACCTGCCATTCGTTAACACTCCTGTTCAGACGAATAAAAGGTGGTGCACACAGGCACACTCTGAGTGAGGCTGGGTACGAGAAGGAACAGCCCTTTCGGGGCTGATGCGAACCAGGCGATGGAAGTCAGAAGGCCAAGGGGCTGATCTGCAGTTACGAAGATTGAGAGAGAACCAGGTGATATTTCCCCAAGTTTGGGATGCCGTAAGCGGTCCAAGACTGAAACCGAGTGAGCAGACGAAAGAAACCCTCAAGGTACTTGAAAGCAGCCTGCGAACCTCGCGGGTGAATGACAGAGTTGGGGAGGAGCAGAGGAGGCGTTGGAAACAGCCTTGACTGCTACATGAAGAGCGTTGATGAAAGAAGCATGAGTACCACAACCAGTGAGTTACCGAAGACAACAAAAGTCTGGTTTGTGAGAAAAGCAAAAGTAAATGTAACTTAAATGTTGAAGGTTGCGCGTATGCTGATAAAATGTGTCATGTAAAGGCCAATTGCTGAATTGTAAAAGGAATGGATACAAAGTAACAGAGTGGTCCTGTGAGAGGAAATCACACATTCAGAAGTCTCTGTGAAATGTTCTGAGTTGATTGGGAATCAAAGGCAGAAAGCAATTGCGATCCTGAAAGAAAGTTGAATGAAGAAAAGGCAAAGGATGTGAACTTTGAATATACAAAGAGGGCAAAATATATGTACTATGAAAGAGGCCAAGAAGGCAAACCAAAGAGAATAAGAAACTACAAGTACCAAGAGGAATTGGTCTTGTAGGAGGAGGAAGATTGTGGATTGTAGAATTATTGAGAAAGAGGTCAAAGTGGTCATGCAGACGTCTGTGTAAAATCTGTGCAGTTTCGAAAGTCTTTGACAATGAAAAAGACACTTGAGACAAAACGTGGCGAAGGGAACCCCCACAAAGTGAAACACAGGCTTGAGTCCAGCAGAAGGAAGCCTGTGCAGAACTGTGTGATGAAGTGAAAGGTGAAAGACAGATTCGAGCCCGGCAGAGGGAAGCGTGTGCAGAATTGTGTGATAAAGTGAAAGGTGACAGACAGGTTTGAACCCGACAGAGGGAAGTCTTTACAGTAAAGGTCAAAAGTGGAACTGTATATTTATGACAAGGTGGACGAAGCCTAAGGAAGTGATTTAACCACCAGAAGCTTGAAGCCCAAGCCTGAACTGTTAAATTGTACCAGTAAGCCAAAGTGTGCAAGACTGAAAGAACTGTGCCATCCACCTACACTTTTTTGGAAACACTCTTGACCCTGTGGTGCTGAATGTGGGGAAGGGAGTTGTAATTTAAAGCCATTTCTTTTGGGACACTATTTTCCTTTTGTATTCCCTTATCACATTTGTCACTTTGAGAAGGAGGGCAAGGTTAGGTTTTCTTAGTATATGCATTTTTATTTTGACTAAGACTGACTTGGACTGATTGTTATTTATTTAATGGCCGAGACTACTCCCATTCTAGAGTTAGGGCCAGTTAGGAATTCTACCAACCCAACCAAATTACCAAATAAAGGTTTTCGGAACTTGTATCCATTGTGTCTGTGTCTACTATTGATACCTTGCCTTGCTTAAAGTGACACAGACAGGAGTGGATGTGTTAGAAGGATCAGGCCACACAAGAAGATCCCACTTTGCTTTTCAATCAAAAGGCGATTGAAGAAGAGGCATATTCTGAAGTGTTTAATAACAAAGATGGATGTATGAAGGGATATAGACACACGGTTGTGCTAAAATTACATGCCATTCCCATAGCTCATAAAGTGAGAACGATTCCCTTAGGTATAAGGGATGAAAAGCATATAGAATGCAAGCGGATGGAAGAAGAAGGAATAATTGAGCAAATAGATTTAGTGGAGTGGATTAGTGTTGGCAAGTAAAAAAAGTGGGAAGATCTGCTTCTGTGTAGACTTGAGGGATGTAAACAAGAATATATTGTTAGACTGTTACCCTATTCCAGTCATTGCGCAGATGTTAAACTGTATTCATGATGCTGACACTTTCACCATGCTTGACTTATCATCTCCATACAATCAGATTTGTCTGATTAAAGATAGCAAACATATGACTGCATTTATTATGCCGTTTGGATTGTTTCAATATAATAGGATGCAGTTTGGTTTGGTGTCAGTCACAGCAGTGTTTCAGAGGTTGATGAGTCATGATGAGTAGCAGCCCTAGGCGACCCATTTCTGGGTAAGAAAGTGCCCCCAGACCCTGTTTTCCAGGCCCCCAGTCCCCGTGTTTCACCTTCCCCGCGGCCTCCCCCTTCCTGGTTCCCATCGCCATCCCGCCTCCCAGCCCGCCCCCCACCCCTGATTGGCTGCCCTGAGCTCTGTGCCTGGGTCTAGCGACCCGCTCGTTGCACCTGCTCCCCTTTCCATCCGAGGAGCAGGTGAGTTGTAGCACCCCTAGGCGACCCATTTCTGGGTAAGAAAGTGCCCCCAGACCCTGTTTTCCAGGCCCCCAGTCCCTGTGTTTCACCTTCCCCGCGGCCTCCCCCTTCCTGGTTCCCATCGCCCTCTCGCCTCCCAAAACCGCCCCCCATCCCTGATTGGCTGCCCTGAGCTCTGTGCCTGGGTCTAGCGACCCGCTCGTTGCACCTGCTCCCCTTTCCTTCATCCGAGGAGCAAGTGAGTTGTAGCACCCCTAGGTGACCCATTTCTGGGTAAGAAAGTGCCCCCAGCCCCCGTTTTGGAGGCCCCCAGTCCCCGTATTTCACCTTCCCCGTGGCCTCCCCCTTTCTGGTTCCCATCGCCCTCCCACATCCCAGCCTGCCCCCCACCCCTGCTTGGCTGCCCTGAGCTCTGTGCCTGGGTCTAGCGACCCGCTCGTTGCACCTGCTCCCCTTTCCATCCGAGGAGCAGGTGAGTTGTAGCACCTCTAGGCGACCCATTTCTGGGTAAGAAAGTGCCCCCAGACCCTGTTTTCCAGGCCCCCAGTTCCCGTGTTTCACCTTCCCCGCGGCCTCCCCCTTCCTGGTTCCCATCGTCCTCCCGCCTCCTAGCCCGCCCCCCACCCCTGATTGGCTGCCCTGAGCTCTGCGCCTGGGTCTAGCGAACCGCTCGTTGCACCTGCTCCCCTTTCCATCCGAGGAGCAGGTGAGTTTTAGCACCCCTAGGCGACCCATTTCTGGGTAGGAAAGTGCCCCCAGACCCTGTTTTCCAGGCCCCCAGTCCCCGTGTTTCACCTTCCCTGCGGCCTCCCCCTTCCTGGTACCCATCGCCCTCCCGCGCCCAGCCCGCCCCCCACCCTTCCAATTGGGCCTCACCATCTAACCCAGACCATAACCGACCGTCCCCTGGGCAGCCCTCTGCCCGTGCAGCCCCTGCGGCTAAGGACCCGAGGCAAAGGACGACTCATACAGTGGACGGCTCCTGATCGTATCTGCAGGTATCCGCAGGAGAAGCAAGAAGCCAACAACAAGTAAGTGTGGCAAGGGCGGGGCCAGAAGCAACTACTTCAGGCCATACTACCCTACTACTCATCTATCTGACTCTCTGATAAATGTTGCATTTAGAAGTTGTGCCCAATAGCCTCTCTGACAAAAGCTGCTTTTAGAAGTGTACCCAATAGCCTATGTGTGTACTTAGAAGTTGTGCCCTAATAGCCTCTCTGAGAAAAGTTGCATCTAGAAGTTGTGCCCAATAGCCTCTCTGAGAAAAGCTGCATTTAGAAGTTGTGCCCAATAGCCTCTCTGAGAAAAGTTGCATTTAGAAGTTGTGCCCAATAGCCTCTCTGAGAAAAGTTTCATTTAGAAGTGTACCCAATAGCCTATGTGTGTATTTAGAAGTTGTGCCCCAATAGCCTCTCTGAGAAAAGTTGCATTTAGAAGTTGTGCCCAATAGCCTCTCTGAGAAAAGTTGCATTTAGAAGTGTACCCAATAGCCTATGTGTGTATTTAGAAGCGTACCCAATAGCCTCTCTGAGAAAAGTTGCATTTAGAAGTGTACCCAATAGCCTATGTGTGTATTTAGAAGTTGTGTCTAATAGCCTCTCTGAGAAAAGTTGCATTTAGAAGTTGTGCCCAATAGCCTCTCTGAGAAAAGTTGCATTTAGAAGTTGTGCCCAATAGCCACTCTGAGAAAAGTTGCATTTAGAAGTGTACCCAATAGCCTATGTGTGTATTTAGAAGTTGTGCCCAATAGCCTCTCTGAGAAAAGTTGTATTTAGAAGTATACCCAATAGCCTATGTGTGTATTTAGAAGTTGTGCCCAACAGACTCTCTGAGAAAAGTTGCATTTAGAAGTTGTGCCCAATAGCCTCTCTGAGAAAAGCCCCACTTAGAAGATGTGCCCAATAGCCTCTCTGAGAAAATTGCATTTAGAAGTGTACCCAATAGCCTATGTGTGTATTTAGAAGTTGTGCCCAATAGCCTCTCTGAGAAAAGATACATTTAGAAGTGTACCCAATAGCCTATGTATGTATTTAGAAGTTAGGCCCAATAGCCTCTCTGAGAAAATTGCACTTAGAAGTGTGCCCAATATCCTAATAGTCTAACATCATCTGTATAATGTAGAATCTAGTACTGTGCCTAATAGTCTAAAATCCCTTTTATACAAAACTTCATCTAGAGGTAGACCTAATACCACCTCCGGTGTATAGTCAAATCTAGAAGTGTACTTAATAGTACCTAATACCCTAACATCATCTCTGTGTACAGTTGAAGCCAGAAGTGCACCCAATAGTCTAATATCATCTCTGTGCAAATTGAACTTGGAAGTGTACCTAACTGAATTTAGAACTACAATCAGAAAGCCCTCCTAAACTCCACCTAAATGTCCAACTAAAACCATACCTGGAGTGTTGCTACATTCAACTTCTCCTTAAACAGTTTACCCATATTCCAGTTTATTAGAAGAATGCCAGCCTACTAAAAGAAACTCTTCCAACTGCGTAACTGTGCTCTAGCTACAACTAAATAGACTGCCTAACTACCATAGCCTAGGGTCTAGCTACACCTCAAAACAGCCTAATATCTATAAACTAGTACAACCCTGAAATCAAGACTACTCACAGCCAGTGATATAGCCAAACATATAAAGTCCAATAAACTTAAGTTTCAATTAAGACCACTCCTAACAGCTCGTACTAAGCATGAGTGCACCCACTCCAACAGAGTCTGTTGGAGTGGGTAACGACCACCGTGGACTGCCCTCACTTCCCAGTGTGTCTTCTGTCCCATACCCCCTTCCCAAATCACCCCACCCCCCTTTGCACGCCCTACCATTCCACTCTCCAAACACCAAGCCAGAGGGGCACGATGGCGAGCCAACCACCCTAAGACCACTCCTCCCCTGATCCCCCCACCGACCAGCCCACGTTAACCACGCCCTCTCCCCTCACTATCTTAGCGGGCACACCTTGCCCTGCAAGCATCCACCCCCGCCTTGCCCACAAACCCCCACCACCTTCCCCCCCGAACACACCCTTTCCCGTCCCTAAAAACTGCACGCCTAGCCCTAGCAAGAACCGAAGCCGCATCCTTCTCCCCCCCTGAACCCCCTTCCCTCTCTTACACCCCAATCGCAACAAGGAAACTAAAAAGGAATCGCACCTGGTCCCCCTCAATCTCTCAGCACTCCTCGACTCCCCTGTCGCGACCCACCTCCACTTTCCCCCAATCACCTCCGTCCCCCGTAGCTTCGCCTTTCCTGAAACCCCTCTCCCTCGACTTCTCATCAACTGTAATGGAAACTCCTAACCGCCCACACCCCACATTCAAATCCCCCGAGCCAACCCTGATCATCCGAGCACACGCAGCCACCCAATCCCACCCGAAGCCCGCCAATCCTTCTGCCCGCCCACTCTTCCCACCGATCATCACCCACCCCCTCCCTCTCCAGCTTCCCCCTCTCCGCCACTACCCCCTTCCGCCCCAGCCCCGAGACCAACCTCGCCTGCCGATGTGAACTGCATCCTATTTAATGCCCGATCCGTAGCAAAAAACAGATTCTCCATCTTTGACCTCCTCACCTCTGACAATCCAGACCTGGTTTTCATCACCGAAACTTGGTTCTCTGACGACTTCGCACCAATCGCCAGTGAAGCCTTCCCCCCTGACTACTCCCTCATCCCACTGAACCGTCCCCCTAGAGGAGGAGGAGTCGCATTCGTCTACAAGTCTTTCTTCCACGCCTCAATCATCGACAACCAACCGTCCATTCCCTCCTGCGAATCACTCCTCGTTAAATTATCCCTCTCACCGTCGCTCTCGCACAGCTTCCTAATAATCTACAGGCCCCCAGGCTACGATAGACAATTCGCAAACAACCTCTGCGACTCAATCGCCACCCTTCAACTAAACCATCCCAACCTCACCCTTCTTGGAGACTTCAACATTTGGCTCGACATCCCCACCGACCCTATGACACACTCTCTGATTGACAGTTTAGACGCAATTAACCTCCAATCCCACATAAATGGCCCGACTCACTATGAAGGACACACTCTTGATGCTATCTTCAGCTCCAACACCCGGATTCATTAAAACCCTCCCACCCCCATCATCTGGTCCGATCACTTCATTCTCTCTTTCGCCATTCACTCACCCGACCCCACTCCCGTACTCGAATCTGAACCACCAAATCTACGCAAATGCTGGAAAAAACTAATAATCGTCCCAGACCTTGCCGACGCACTCCTCCAATCTCCTCCACCTACCTACCAGCTGACTAAACATCTGACCCCCGATGCCTTTGACTCATGGCTCAACGCATCTCTGATGCCGCTCACACCCCTTTGTAAACCATCATCCCGCCGTGGCCTTTTCCCCAGATGGTTCACTCCTGAGTTGAAGACCACTAAACAACTATATAAATACCTGGAACGCAAATGGCAGAAAGACAAAACCAAGGAGAACAGGGCCATCTTGGCCTGACACCTCTATCAGTACAAGGCCGAAATCCGGAAAGCAAAAAAAGCCCACTACAACTCCCGAATCGTAAACTGCAAAAACCCAAGCAAGGAACTCCACAAAATCATCTCTGAGTTCACCAAACCGACATGCACCACGGCCGTCCCAACCCCCTCACAATCACTGTGTGACTCACTCCCCTCCACATTTACACCACGGCTCTCGAAAGAACAAATACTCTAGCCACCAAACTGGCTCTCTCCCAGCCACCAGGCAATACTCCCCACTTAGCGGCCAAACCCCCAGCTGCAACCACTACGCAACCAATGTTTGAATCCTTTAGTCCAATATCACCAGAGCAATTTCTCAAACTTCCATCTGCCCGCAAACCATCTGGCTCCCCGCTGGACCCTTGCCCAGCCACAACCCTCAAAGAAATGTTTGCTTCCACCTGCGCAGGAGAGCACACAAGATCCATCATAAATGCCTCCCTTTCCTCTGGTATCTTTCCTGACTCATTCAAAATGGTTGATGTTAAACCACTAATTAAAAAACCTTCTCTCGACCCTCTCCAGCCCAAAAACTACCGCCCCATCTCAAACACCAGATTCCTTGCAAAACTCATTGACCGAACCGCCTACTCCCAACTGAATGCCTTTGTCGAAGTCAACAATCTCCTAGACCCTGCACAATCAGGTTTCAGAGCCTGTCACAGAACCGAAACCACCCTAACCTCAATCTGGGATGACCTGAAAATGACGGCAGACTCCGCGGGATGCGCGGCACTAATCCTTCTTGACCTATCCGCCGCCTTTGACACAATCAAACACTCAATCCTCCTAGTCCGCCTCCACTCCCAAGGAATTCGTGGAACCGCTCTTAAATGGATCGCTTCATTCCTCAAAGATAGGTACCAAATAACGATACTCTCCACCTATACCTCCCAAGCCCGACCAGTTGACACCGGAGTCCCACAAGGAGCATGCCTATCTGCACTCCTGTTCAATCTCTACTTGATCACCCTCCTTCCAATAGCTCGTTCACACAACATCCTGTGTTACAACTACGCTGACGACACTCAACTAATTCTAAAACTAATGAACCCAAATCCCAACTCCCGACCTGACCTGGCCTCCTGCCTCCTCGACATAGAACTCTGGATGACCAAAAGCCACCTCTTATTAAACCCCTCCAAAACTGAAATCATGGTATGTGGCAACTCTGAGCTTCTTCCGCAACCACTACCCTGGCCTCCCGCCATGGCCAGCTCACCGACCCCCTGCAAATCAGTGAAAAATCTTGGATGCATCTTTGACTCCGACCTAACACTCTCGCGCCAAGTCAACAATGTCTCAAAATCCTGCCACTACCACCTTAAAACCTTTAGGCGCATCTTTCCATATCTCTCCTTTCCTAACAGACTCTCAGCGGTCCAATCAATCGTTATGTCAAGGCTGGACTATGCAAACCCCCTATACCTCGGACTCCACGCATGCCAACTGAATAAACTCCAAAGGGCACAAAACGCGGCAGCCAAATTGCTGCTTGCGCTCGGCCCAAGAGACCACATCTCCCCAGCCCTTAAGACGCTGCACTGGCTTCCAGTAGCCCGAAGGGTGACTTTTAAAACCTTATGCATCTCCCATCGAGCACTGCATAAAACCGGACCTCAATATCTTCAAAACAAACTAAAACCATATCACCCCCTCGCACCCTAAGATCAAGCTTAGCCGGCCTCCTAGTCATACCTAAGACAAACTCAGTCAGATTAGGCGGATCATCATTCTCAGCCTTGGCCCCCACCCTGTGGAACTCACTCCCACCCCACAACCGCCAAACTGAGGATTTAACATCCTTCCGCAAACTGCTGAAAACCTGGCCCTTCCCTAAAACCAACCGGTAACCAAACTAACCCAAACAGACAAACAGCATCTCAATGACACCAACCCATCAAACTACCTGAGACAAGAAATGGACAGCTGACAACCCCGAATATAAACTAGAAAGACAAACAGAATTAAACGAGTAAAGTAGATCAAAACAGTGAAGTGGAAAATAAGAATAAATCATATGGAAACAGTAAGGAGATGAAAACTGCTGAAATGCACATAATGCACGTGGAGGGAACGAAGTGAATAACATCGATGAAATAGTTATAATGGATGAAGCGTATGAACAGATGAATGCACAGAATGAAAGAATGCATGAGTGGAAGAACAGATGACTATATAGATTGGATAAATGTGTACCTCGAATGAGTAAGTACATCGGATAAGTGTATAGAATGGATGAACATGTTAAGCGCCCGAGTGTGTAGAGTGGTTGAGTGTAAACAGTTGAATGCACTAAGTGGAAGAATACATAAGTGGAGGAACAGATGACTACATAGATCGAACGAGTGTGTAAATCGAATGAGTATGTGAATCGGATGAAGGCATAGATTGGATGAACATGAGAAGCGGATGAGCATGTAGAATGGTTGGGTATGTATATCAGACGAGCGCGTATGGCGGACGAGGGCATAAATACAGAGAAGCGAATGTTGAACTGATGATTGCACAGAACGTATGAGCGTGTAGAGTGGTGGAGCATGTAGAGTGAGGAAGCGTGTAGAGTGGGGGAGCGTGTAGAGTGGGGGGGCGTGTAGAATGGGGGGCGTGTAGAGTGGGGGGGGGCGTGTAGAGTGGGGGAGCGTGTAGAGTGGGGGAGCGTGTAGAGTGGGGGAGCGTGTAAACCGGATGAGGTTATAGAGCGGATGAGGTTATAGAGCGGATGAGGTTATAGAGCGGATGAGGCTAGAGAGCGGATGAGGTTAGAGAGCAAATGAATTTATAGAACTGGACTACTGCGTACTAACGAATGACTCTAAGGGGCTGATGAGTGCACACTAATGTTGAATGCGGGGAAAGCATGAGTGCATAGAGCGGATGAGTGTGCGGAGCTTGTGAGTGCAGGGAGCTGGTGAGTGCCGGGAGTGGGAGAATGCGGGGAGTGGGTGACTGCGCACGGTGGGTGAATGCGAAGTACAGGCGCAGACAGGGTGCATGCGAGGGGCAGACAGGAGTGCATGCGTGGGGCAGTCAGGAGCGCGCGGAGCGGACTGGAATGCATGAATGCATCGAGCAGATCGGAGTGTGTTGCACTGACGGGGACGCATGGAATGAATAAAAGTCCATAGAACGGACAGAAGCGCATAGAACTGCGCGACATACATAGTATGGTCTGGAATGCAGAGACCGTATGAAAGAGCATATAACCCATCATATCACACCCCACGCTTACTCTCTTCTTTACACCACCACTCAACTAGAACACAGAGATACTATGACACCATTCGGTATAACTGTTCTCATACCAGCACCTCCCGCTCACTCCCCATCACCCTAAGTAAACAATGCTGGTTACACCCCCCCAGCCAGGCGTTCTCCTCAGGCCAAACGCAGTCGATCTGGATAAATCCTGCCAGAACGAAAACATACCCCTGATCTCAACCACCACAACTACCGCTAAGAAGCAGCTATTTAACGAATACCGCACCAGCTGCACACATACCCGGTGCGCACAAGCGCCGTTGACTCTCCCTACTCTCTCTACTGACCTGAACTTCGATTCCCAAGGGCGTTCAACCTACCAGCGCCTTCAGACCATACCAATGGTATATAAGGCGCTATATAAGTGCAAAATAACATAATATAACATAACATGTGTTGAGAGATGTTCCTGGGACGTTAGTGTACTAGGATGATATTTTAGTGTTTGACAAGGGCTGTTTAGAACATGATATGCATTGAAGTGTGGTATTGGACAGACTGAAATGTAAGGGTTTCTCCATTGAAAAAGCAAAGTGCAGGTTTAGATCTTCAGAAGTAGAATATTTGGCTTGTGTCATTAGCAGGGATGGTTATAAGCCAAAGGAAGATGGCATTGAAGCAATTATGGATGCACCAAATCCTAAAAATACAGATTAAGTGAGAACATGTTTGGGTATGTCAGAATTCTACAATGAGTTCATTAAGGATTTTGTCACTGTCTTGTTCCCTATAAAACACCTGTTAAAAAAAAGAGGTGAAATTTGAAGGCAACAAACAATATGTAGTGGCGTCTCCTTCTGTGTTTGGAACGTGAGGGTTGTAGTGTTAGGATGGAATGGTGGGAGCATGAGAAGACAGTTGGCAGAGAGAGGTTGGGTGGTGCATGGAGGAAGGAGCATGGAGGAGGTCGCTGGTGAAATGTCATAAAGTGTCTTCACGTGCTTACCTCAAATGAGTCGTGGTCCCTCATCTGGAACAAGGCACATTACAACGTAAAGAATCAATATTGAGGATGAAAAAGGGGATTGGATTTTCAAAAAGTTTTGGAGGTTTTGACATAAGGAAAATGATTGCATTTACTGTAAATGCTAGTGTCAAAGGGTTGGGGCGGTGCCATTCCAAGTGGAAAATAGTAAGAAAAACGTGTCTGCTATGCTTCGAGAATTGTAAATGATATTGAGTCATGGTACTCATTGTATGAAAGGGAGTTACTAGCATGCTCTTGGGGAATAGGATATTAAAGAAGATACATATGGAGTAAATAGAGCAGAAAACGCGGAAAGAGGCTGATTTTGGCTAAAAAGAAAAATGCATGTAAAATATGCTTTTTTATTTATTTATTAGTAATGTGTTACAGTTTATATTTAAACTTTACACATGCTGATAAATTATATAAGTTCATCATATTACTTATTACATATTAGTTCTAGTCAGCTAGTCAACTGATCAATTATAAAAACAGAAATATAATATAAAAAAAAAAAAAAGAGAGAATATTTAAAATACCATTAAACACAAACATAGTTTGGACTTATTACACTTACAATTCTTCGGATCATTCAAACTTAATAATGATTGCACATACTAAGAATACTAAAACACATATGACAGAGATCATGAACCCACTACCGTAATCATCAACCTGCTGTTTAGGTAATTCATATAGAGATCTTCAAGGTTCTTTTGATTTCTAACCATACTCTAAAGGTGGCGATCTGCAACTGCATACACTGAGTGTTCATGAGGCGTTGCCAAAAGGCAGGATCCCTTATGTACTCCGTGTCATGTACAAAGTTGCTGAAATTTACTAAATAAGTATCCATCATATTTGCACATCTGGAGAGAACATGATAAGCTGTTTCTTTACATCCTTTATTCTTACAAAGTCTGCATTATATTTGCTTTTATTAGTCAGCAGCGGTAGATTATCAACCCTCAGTAAAAGTAGAAATCGTCTAAGTCTACTAGAGGGGGAGAGAGATAAATATGGCTGCATTTGTTTAAATGTATAGAGCATGTAATGAATAAATTTGTATTTTTGAAGCTTCTCAAGATGTGCATAATTTTCTAGCCAGTCCCAAAGGTCGATTTTTTTAGATAATGCTTTTTTTTGAGGATCAGTAAGTTTCTCTCCACTCATGGTCCAACATATTGTCCTCAGAAGGGCTTCGGTCTCCTTTTTCATATGACATTTGGTGGATTCCTTTATACTTTCCATACTGAATTCTTTTAATAGCCGAGACTCTGGATGATTGGACATCTTTAAATACAATTCTGCTCTCCTTTTCAGGACAATAGACCCCAGTGAGGAAACCCCAACTTCCAATCTTAGCAGTGCCATTGGGATAGATTGAGGGAGACCTAGTAATCTTCTCCAGAACTTCCCCTCAATCACTTGCAGCCAGCTTAAATCTATCTGTAGTAGCGCTTCCAGTCCGTAGACCACCATTGGGGTTAGTACCTGGGTGTAGATTTGACGGATACCATATAGTGACATTCCACAGTTCTGCCTTGCAAATTGGCTGATCAATGACGTTACTTGTGCTGCCCGATGTTTTCTTGTTTGGATGCAGATATTGTAACCCAACTTGGCCTCTATTTCGACCCCTAGATATTTATATTGTTGGGTGTATTTAATTTCTATGTCATGCAGAAATAATCTGGGTCATGCTATCTTCTTATTTGAAAAGGCCATCACCTGAGTTTTCTCCTGGTTGATGATTAGATCGTTATTTATAGCATATTCCCAGAGCTTCAGTGCGGACCTCCGTAAGCCACTAAATGTGTGATCCATAATAATCAGATCATCGGCATATGCCAGTACCGCACAGTGAATGGTACCGACGACAGGAGGACAATTATGTTCACTTAAAATAACACCTGGTAGATCGTATGTAAACAAATTGTACAGGAATGGGGCCGTCACACAACCCTGCTTAACACCTCGGTTTTGTGGGATCTTCGCTGTAAAGTCCCCCTGATTACTAAGTCTACAGGCCACTGTGTTATCCTCATGCAGTAATTTTAAATAGTACAGGAGGATCTCGGGGCAGCCTAATAGTTCAAGTTTTGCCCACAGTTTTTCACGACGAACCGAGTCAAAAGCTGCTTTAAAATCTACAAACAGAGCATATAAAGGTGGATTTCTTTTCCTCATTGCTTTTGTGCGCAGGGTGTCCAAGATAATAATATTATGGGTTGTTGAATATCCTCTCCGGAAACCACTTTGAAATGTATTAAATATTTCAGTTTTGGACGCCCATTCTTCTAATTTCTCCAATAGAAGTGCTGCAAAGAGTTTCCCAGTGCAGTCTAACATTGAAAGTAGTCTGTAATTACAGGGATCCTTCTTGACTCCTTTCTTAAAGATTGGAATTAAATAGGCATGTTGCCATGATTTAGGAATCTTCCCGACTGCTAGTACTTTACCAAATAATATGCTTACAAATTTAGCCCAGAATTCCGGCTGGCTCCTCAATACAGCATTTGAAAGACCATTGGGCCCAGGAGCCCTGGATGACTTAAGCTTTTTAATTTTACAAATTAAGTGTTCATTTGTTAAGTTAAATGGGACGGACCTTGGTGTCATCTTTTCTACCGGCTTGCCCATCTCTTCATTGGCGATATTTCGGCATGTAAGGAAGTCTGACCATTCATTTGCACTTATCAGGTTGATCAGATCCCTACAACCACTGCCCCTTGCTTGGCCCAGTAACGACCATATGCTTCTCGAGTTTTTGGAGCATATGATTTGAACCATTGACTGCCATTGCTTAAGTTTTTGCTCAATCCTTTTGGCTTTAATCCACCCTCTGTATTTGTTTTTTAGGGTCCTGCATACTCCATGGTAGTCTCCAAAGGTTGTGCTAGTACATTTAGCCTGCCGAATTTCAGCTCTCAACTTGCGTTTGGCATCTCTTATACTTTTGTCGTATGTTACTGATATTTTATCATCTGTCGCTATTTGGTTTACTGCAGATGTCGCATGTACAGAGGAAAAAGTGGTGGCCCATTGCTCCAACTCATTTAAAGACATGCTTTGGAGCTGGGACAGTATGTTATCGTCCATAGTTTGTACCGAGTTAACAGCTGCGTTAATGTTTTTATCCGACCAGCGTATTCGAGTGCCTGTGTGATTAGATGACATGTCCCCCAGGGGTTTAGTATGTGTAGCTGTCACACCTATATTACACATTAACACGAGAGTAGAGTGATCACTCCATTCATTTGTGGTGATCTTTAAATCTCTTACATTCAGGGCCATCTGAGGGCTCACAAATATATAGTCCAAGGCACTTTTTGCTTTCCTACTATGCCAGGTGTAGTTTCCAGGATTGTCACTTGGAGTTCTGCCGTTTATCATCTCCATTTCCCATTCATTGAAAAATGACTGCCAAGAGGTACCAATTGGATCTTTAATTTTATGCTTCAAATTATTTGTTGGATTCAGCAGATGATTACTCGTAGGGACAGTTACGCCTGGCATATGACAATTAAAGTCCCCAGCTATAATTACCGATTTATTAATTGGATCGATCACCCATGCTGCTAGTAATTCGTGAATAGCTTCTTGAAGAGGTTCGGTTCCATTTCCATAAGGTGGGCTATATAGATTAATGATGAGTATGTTTTCTTTGCCTCCATCACTTATGCTCTCCATTTCCACTGCAATCACTTTATCGCTGGATAATGTCTCCAGCTGTCTAGATTTAACAGTGTTTCTAATGCCTATGATCAGCCCTCCATAAGGTCTCCCTCTCCTTCCCTTCGTCGCAAGAGATTGGTAAATTGAATAACCGTTAAGGATAATAGATGTCCTCAGCCAGGTCTCTTGCAGACATATACAAGTGTTTTCAGTTAAGAGCTGGAGAGAACCTGCCGCGGCAAATAGATGCTTAAAACCTCTGCAGTTCCATGATACAAGTGAGGAAGTTCAATTTGAATTCACCACCTTTGGTAATGCTGATACTAGCCAAGTTAACACATTTTGGACATCAGCTATCGCTACCTGATCACTTTTCAATTTAGGCAGACTTTCGGTGGATTCTTTTACCACTAAGGGGATTTTTCGTGGCCAATTTGGATCCTCCTGGTCAGGATCGGTATCTACTTCGATGTCAACATCTCGAAGACTTTCTTTGTAATTGCGTATCAGTTGAGCAGAAGAAATAAATTTGCAATGGATGGCGGAGACATTGGCATTGGGCACTTGCAGCGGCTCAACAAATTCAAAGTCGTCTGATCTTAGTACTCGTAGTTGTGGAACAGCGTGGAATCTAGTCATTAGCTCAGTTCTAGCAAGCCAGCAGTTTTCGCTTTGTTGGTACAAATTTTTAATGAGGCATATCCTGTTCTCTTTAGGAGGAACCTCCTTATTCTTAGGATTGACCACAGGTTCCATATTGCTTTGATCGCTATCAGCTGGTATGTTACCTTCACCATCCATTACATAAATTTCCTCTGGCTGTTCAGTGTCAGCTATATTAACAGGTACGGGAGTAGTGCCACCTTCTATATCGTGGTCCCCTTCATCATCTGACAGTGCCCAGCTTGTTAGATAGCCTGCTTGCTTCTTCTTACGTTTGCCCCCACCTGCAATTGGTTTCCTAGGTTTTTTCTTATTATTCCCTAGTGTCTCGATCTCCAATACCGGAGGTATCACCTCACCAGCCTTCTTTCTCATTGCAGCTCTTTTAGCCAGTCTCCGCTGCTTACGGGAGAGAAATACTTCAAATGTGCTAACTGTATTAGGAGACCTTTCCGGGTTTTCCACTATCTCAGGTACTGTTGGAATTGGGCCCAAGCTCTCCTCTGTAGGTCTGACAATAGTTATTTCTGCAGCAGGGTTTTGTGTATGTAAACTTAATGTGGTTTCCAATATGCGTCCACATAGTTTTAGCAAAATCTTGAGTGCAAATTGTACAGATGCAACCGACGATTGTAATTCAGCCAGGTCTATGGGGCTGGGTGATGTAATACAGCTTGCGTCCTCCTCTCTGAGTTCCGGCTCGGAGTCATTGAGGATTTCTAAATTAGGTGTTGTTGATAGTCTCACAAGGCCAGCTTTCTGTGATTGTGTAGCTCCCTCAATTTGATCTCTCGGAGCCGGTTGTAATGCTTTGATCGCCGCAGGTGTCATCGATCTTTGCATAGAGAGACATAGCTCCAATAGAGAGTTGTTATCAATATCTCCAAAGCTCTCTTGATCCTGCAGGTCCGTCTTATTCGCCTCCCCCTCATCCATAATGGTAGAGTTATTTTCAGGATGCAGGTTCACTGGGAAAAAGTCTGTTATTGCACCTTTGGTGACCGGTGCTAGCTTTGTTAGCTTCTCATTATCCAACGTTCTCTCGCCTTTCGTTGGGCTATTCCCTATTTTCCGCTGTCGCAGATTATAGGGTGCTTGAAGCTTCTTACGTGGAGGCATAGGGCTATTTTGTTTTAAGTCGTTATTAATATATAAAGCTGGACTGTCTGGTATTAATCCACTCTAGACGTTTTATAAGTTCAGCAGCACAATAATAGCTTCAGGGTCACAATAAGAGCGCTTAACTTTCAATGCTCTTCTCCAAAATTCAGACCCCAATGCTCTTATCTTAAGAATAAAGTAAGTAAAGCTTGTGATGTGCTGCTGAAGATCCAAAAATTTTAAAATAGGACCCTAAATAGTGTTTTTACCGCCCCCCTGAAGTCAGATTCCTATGGCGGTACCTCTTTTACTCGCCTCCAGCAGGCTGCCAACAAGCCCAGAGCTCTCCGGGCGCCGCACACGCTCGCGCCCCGGCTCCAGCTGTCAAGTGTTGCTGAGGGGTGGGACGTGTCAGGATAACCCCCCGTAACACAACAGCTCACTTACTTAATTCAGGCCTCCAACAGAGCCACAAAACTCCAGATGCCGCGGTTTCAGTCGTCCGAGATTGTGAATGCCAATCCGCGGCAAGCCTCCAACAGAGCCACAAAAGCTCCAGAAGCCGCGGTTTCAGTCGTCCGAGATTGTGAGTGCCAATCCGCGGCAAGCCAGCCCTCCAGGGAGCCTCCAGCAAGCCAGAGCACTCCGGGCACCTCACACGTTCAAGCCGTAAATATGCTTTTAAATTAAATTGATTTCTATGGACAGTCATTTTTTACTAAGGACCTTCATTCAACGGACTTCACTGATTCCAATAGGCTAGAATGTTCCTGTACTCCAGCTTTCCTGATCAGCCCATCCCCCAGATCTTGTATCCTAGACTTTTCTGAGTGACAGTTGGAAAACGTGACATTTGTTTTTTTTTTTTTTACACTCTATGTATCCCTAGTCTCCCTCCTCCAGTCACCACATCCACTTGGTCTGTCTCTTTGGCTATATTTAGCCCTAAGCCCCTGGCCTTAGGGAGCTTTTCCTTGGAGACCTTTAGGAGAGACTATGCTTCAGCAGGTGTTCTGCTGTCAGGTCTGCCTGAGTGCTGTTCCCGGCTGCTGGAGGCCTGTCCACCTGGAAAGCCCTTATTGCCCCTCTGTGCTGCTTTGCTTCTTCCCATTATGTAATTGCAGGGACCTGTGCAGGTGCAGGGTCGCTGACTTCATGTTAGCACCCTGCTCCATGTGGAAGTTACTCCTAGCTTCTAGTAATCTATGCTTGTGCGTAGTCTCCAGACCCTGTGCAGATCCCACTACTTCGTAGCCCCTCAGGGTCGTCTGCTGCCCGTTCTGTGCTCCCCCTTATATTTCTACCTTGTTTCACATACATATGCCTGTGCTTAGATTGATGTGCTTTGTTTAAACCTGTTGGAGTAACCTCTGCCTGCTAATAGGTGGCACTATGCTAATTTTGTTTCTGTACTGTCTTGTGTTTCTGTTGTGCTGAGTACTGGTCTGGATATCATAGGCTGTTTCCTTGGGGTTTGGAAATGCTTAGTCTTCATTTGATCAATGTGTGACCATTTTGAGAGTGTGGAATATACTGTACATACATTTAGTTTGCCAGTAGAAGTTTGTGCTTGAAGATCACTTCACTGACCCGAAGCGCCTAATTATTATTAATCTTCCTGCACAGGATTGTGGGTCAGCATAGCCCCTGTGGTTTTGGGAAGTGGGAGGACGAAGTAGGAGTCTTGTAGACTGTGAATAAAGTTTCATTATGGTGCAAACCCCCAATTTGGCCCTCAAAAGGTATATTATGCTACAAGTCCCCATTGATGTATCGGTACCTATTACCCCAGATAATTGTGTGTGTGTGTGTGTTTTCTAAATCTCTCAGAGCGGGTTTGCCTAGTTCCAGGCTTGCCAGGGCAAGAGAGCAGCCCCAATATCTGTGCGGTTTGGGAATAAAAGTGCACATGTTTGTAAAAAAGAAACTGTTAATTTCCAGTCATATCTGTAAAAAATGCAAAAAAATTGTGAACGTTTTCTGCGCTGACAGGTTTAGAGAAAAAACAGCCCAGAGTGTGTCATATTATTAGCCCTGCTGTGTACTGTGAGAAACCTCTCGCTAGTCCCCGGAGATCTGTCGTCCAGGTGGCCAGGACACGGCCATCACTATTGGATCAAGTTCCTGGGGGTGGACCAGTTGGGGAGGAATCACCTGGATGAGGGGTCTTTGGGGAGTGAAGTGGGACACCGAAGGTTGAGCCACTGTACCCCCTTCCTTGTAACACCTTTTCCCCCATCCTACCCTATAGGATATTTAGAAGCTCTAACCCACCCCCTTTTCCAACACAAACATTGTCTTACACCGTAACAGACAACGGACTAACACAAGAGCCATTTACCTGACATGTCCTAATACACAGGTCAGACAGAGTCAGGCAATTAACAATAACCACGCACACCTGATGGCCCATTACCTTCCCCACAGCGATAAAAGGCAGAGCACGAGAGCACACTACGAGCAAGGCCGAACACACGCGGAAACAGTTATACCAAACCGGCAGTTCAAACGGACGAGAAAAGCAGCGAGACCAGGAGGGACGAGGAAGGGGGAATTGCCCTTGCCCTTTTCAACTCAGACCTGCGAAGCCTCCGGAATGGGAATTACAAGACCGGGAAACATAGCTGATGTGTGGAGCAACAGATCTCACTGGTGTACGGGGGCCTCCTGCATTAATAACATAGGCAGCGAGGCATGCTGGCTACCGTGATACCGTCCTTGACTCCAGCAGCAAACCAAGCGGACTCAAGACAGTGGGTGAGTCGAAGGAAGCTGATAGGAAACTGAACTGTGTTTGAGCCCAAGGTTGTAAGTGACAACATTAGATGAACGCAAGAACTTGAGAACAAAGAACTTGTGTGTTTGAACTTTTGAGAACGCCCGGAGAAGGGCCAGCTGGAGAGTGGTCAGGCGCTGTAGGAGTGCTCAGTAGAAGGACTTTCGCTGGCCCTCGTGTAGTGAAACTGCAAGTACCAGAAGGCCCTAGGAAAGGGCGGCGTGAGGTGTCGGAGTGGTCCTACAAGGCTCACGTCGAATCCCTAGTACACTCGAAAGTCTCGGAACCCATTTCCAAGGGAAAAACTAAGACAAGTAAATCCTGTATTGTGATAAAGCAAAGTAAACTGTGAGAGCGGCAGATGTGAACCCGACAGAGGGATGCCTGCGAGTTGGGGTGAAGAGTAACCACCCGTGAACATTGTGAGACAATAGTGAACCCGCCTGAGAGTTGTCCGCAGTGTTGTTTGTTTAAAAATACATAAAGACTCTTGAATATTGCAAGGTGCATTTGAAAGGCTGTAGTGTACCCGACAGAGGGAGGCCCAAGTTGTAAGGAGGATCCGAGCCCGGCAGAGGAAGATCCGAGGAACGAAGAGCAATCGCCCAAGGTGCAAGATTACCGAAGGAACTTTTGTTTGTTTGTTGTTTTTCCATCAGGCCTTCTAAGGCAAGGGACTTTGTAGAAAAGAGACTTGGCCCCTGAAGGTTCTGATATCGTTGAACTGGAATTGTGAACCTAGTGCTGGAGAGGCCAGGAGTGTGCTCTGCTCAGATGTACCGCCTTGTCCCGTGCTAAAAACGTGGGGAAGGGAGACCCAGCCATACCCTCCTGACTTATCATTTTGTGAACACTTCTTTCTTTTCTGGTAAACATTATACCACACTCTTTTTATAACTTAGTGGTAAGGATTGGCAATAGGTTTTTTTAGTATACACCCTTTTTATTTTGACAAGACGCCACTAGGACTGCCTTATTGTTATTTGATGGTCGCAGCTTGCTCCCATCTTAGATTTAGGTTTAGATTAGGCATTCATCTCAACCATTATAAAGTTCAATACACCCCCTTGAACTGTGATCACTTGTGTCTGTCTTTACTGCTGCCACCATGAGTTCCTTACAGTACATAGACACAAATCAGTCCCCCTGTTTCAGTGTTGTCCAGGTTCAGTTTTAGGCAAATGTGTTACTAAATGTGTGCTGATTTTTATTCAACTGTCAAATTTGTTCTTTCTGTGGTCCAGTATTCATTTTGGTGTTCACATTAGTTTGCATGGATTGTGTATTCTGGCCATGTTCCTCCCATTCAGTATCTATTTCCCCATTTCCTTTCTGTCTGTGCCAGGCTGGCCTTGCCCTATCTTGTCAAGAACTAAGGTAGGGATCACAAGTAGCCCATATACTGCTTGGCCCACCAATTAGTTTGTGGAGGTATGCCATCATCATTATCCCCCAAA
This sequence comes from Ambystoma mexicanum, assembly GCF_040938575.1. NCBI lineage: Eukaryota > Metazoa > Chordata > Amphibia > Caudata > Ambystomatidae > Ambystoma > Ambystoma mexicanum. Next base: position 1,264,662,852 of record NC_090932.1, on the reverse strand, counting down.
TCATAGACTGTTATAGGATGAGACCATCTTCCAGAGTGCCACATGGATGGCGAGAAGGTTCAGGAGTGGGTGCCCCAACTGTTGAGATCAAGTTGTGGTGGCTTGGTGGTGAGCAAGTGGCACCAGGTGGACCTCTAATGCATGGTTCGGTGATAGACTGTGCACCTGCGCAAGAGCAATGTTTACGTTCAGGGAGCCGTGCCGAATCGCAGGTAATTGACCCTTCCCCCCAAGGGGGAGCTCCCCAAAAGTGGTTAGGGAGGTGAGCCTGCTCAGCAACACCCTCCCTAGGGGTCGAGGCAAGTGGGAACTCACTGAGGGAGACTTCCCCTTAGGGGACAAGGACTCCCGTTCCTGTGAGGAACTCCCTAGTTTGATGAATCTTCGGATGTTGTCCCTTCATCCCTAGGGGGAGTCCCTTCCCACATGGCCGGGGAGGTGAGACTGCTACCTGATAGTCCCCCTGGAGGTGGTACTCAGCGGGAGGATCACATGGGTGGGAGGCCCCCCTGTGGGATTAGGGACGACCATCAGAGAAGAACGCAGTATCCATGCTCATCACCTGACCCTAGACACCCTTCCTGCAAACCTTAGAACAACCCCTTCCTTAATAGGCTCATGTGTTGCGATCATCTAAGCATTTCCCTAGAAAGTACTGGGATGATGAAGAAAAGGAGTTACCTAAATTAAGTTCTCTTTCCCAGTACTGTGACGAGGACGATCCACAATGACTCACAAGGGAGTCTGAAGATCAGTACTGTGCTGGGGGAGATGCGCGGAAGCATGAGGATCACATTTGAGAACCACAATGAACAGTCTAGTGGTTACTGGTTTCTGATTGGTCCATCTAGAGTAGAAATGGAGTAGGGAAACCAGGAAGTGTTTTCAAGCCTTCCCTGGCAGAGCAGGGAGCCGGAATCATGTGCTGGAACAGACAGGGCTGTGGACCACTGCACTACCCAGAGAGAGGGGCAATCCTTGATCCTCAGCATCCTCTGGGGAACTAAGGGAAGCTGGAGTCTCCCTCTCAGGGGGAACAAAGAAGTCCAGTGTGCCTCCCAAAGAGGGGGGAAACCCTTGAACTCGAGAAGCCTGTGGGAAACTGAGAGAAGCTGGAGTCTCCCTGACTAGGGGAACCAAGAAGATCAGGATGCCTCCCAAAAAAGGGGGAACCCTTGAGCACTATCACTGTAAGAGATCAGCTGGGGAGCCACCAAGAAAAGACTGCAAGACCCCAGGGGAAGCAGCAGAAGCTTACTAGTGTTTCCGAGGCCTGGACCCCTCATGGACCAAGTGAAAATGTACGCAGAGGGGGACTGGACGGCACAGGGAGACCCCACAGGCTGTGGTTGGGAGGGGGTGAAAGAGTACCCCAGAGAGACTGAGAGAAATACAAACTTTGCATATGGCGACGATAATCACAGACCGTGGCAAGGGAGTAAACCAAGACTGTGGCTGGAAGAAAGATCAAAGAGAACTGGGGGAGTAACTGAAATAAAGTCTTTTACACACAAGTATGTGTCAGCAGAGATCTTTATTAAGATCTTACAGCACAGCACCCCCTGCACAAGTGGTAGCCAACTCTTCCATCTCCAACGGACACTTTCCTTCCCCCAACAATCAAGAGTAGGAGATGTTGGGAAAGGGAAGAAAAAGAAAATAAAGGGTGGTGGGCAGTGTCCTCGGGATCCTCCAGATGGAAAGGGATATAAGCCTAACAACAAAAAAGTGATGAGAGATTATGTTTTAGGCGTGCCAGCGCTAGTCATTTTGCCAGTTCGCCAGTATGCCATGGAAGAAAAATTACATGCGTCAAATGCAAAAGATAGGGAAATTATGGTAATTGTTGTAACAAATTCTCTTTTGGCTCTAGCCGCAAAGTATTGTATGCCAACGAAGACACTCAACAGTCTTCAGGTGATGAGGGTGAAGAGGAAGTGGAGGGGGTTACCGTGAATATGGTCATATGTGAGGAAGATGCTGACTGTGACAGCCTATTAGCGGAGATTGATTTGAATTGCAGGGGTGTATAAATGATGGCAGACTATTGGGCAAAGGTGTCCCTGATGTCCCGAGAAGTACATGAGAAACAAGTGGAAGGGCAGATATGTGACCTGCTACCCTCCGATAAAAGGCCAGGAGGATACAACTTGGGCAAGATAGACATCATAGGGTATTTTGTAGCGCATTTAAAGTTCAAAATGAGAGAAACACATGGAAAAATATATGTTACCAAGAGAGGGGAGACTTTGTTGGGCTGGAGAGCATAAAGGTATGAAGATCCAACTAGATCACACTTTGGATGAGCAAGTAATGCATGTGGGGATCAACATTGGTATCGTAGATAAGTTCCCCCAAGTATTTTCAAAGAGCATAGGACATCTAAAAGGTATGAAGCACGTGGTTGTCCTAAAAGAGGTGAGTGCGCCAGTTTCAGCAAAATTGCGTCCCGTGCCATTGGTGGTGAGGAAAGGAGTTAAAATGGAATTGAAGAAATTGAGAGAGTCTGGTGTGATAGAGACTGCTGGAAGTGTGGAGTGGTTATCCCTGTTGGTGTTTGTGAAGAGGTCAACTAGGGAGTTGAGATTGTGTGTGGACTTGAGGGAGCTCAATATATGTGCTGCTGCAGAGAGGCACCCGCTTCCCAATATGACAGAGATGTTAACTATGATTGGAAGGGAGACATATTTCTCGAAACTTGATATGGCTTCGGGGTATCACCAGATTGAGTTACATGAGTTGACTGCTTTCATTACTCATGAGGGAAAATTTCAGTTCCGCAGGATGCCTTTTGGGTTGGTTTCTGCCTCATCAGTCTTTCAGAAAATGATGGACTTATTACTGAAGGATGTACCCAACGTACACTGTTTTCAGGATGATATCTTGCTTTGTGGAGAGACATGGGAGAAGCATGAGGAGAACATCAAGAAGGTTTTGGAGATATTATAGAAGAGGGGTATAACCTAAAGAGCAGAGAAATGTGTGTTTGGGAAAGAGTCAGTTGAGTATTTGGGTCATGAGATTTCAATTGATGGCTTAAAACTCAAGTGTGAAATGGTGGATGCGATAAGTAAGGTGCCGTCTCTGAAGGATAAAGGGGAGTTAAGGTTCTTTCTTGGGATGATCGAGTTTTACCAAATGTTTGTGCAGAGTTGTGCTGTCAAAATTGTGAAAATGAGAGCCCTGTTATAGAAGGGTGTGGAATTCTGCTGGGATGAGGAATGTGAGAAAGAATTTATCCAGGTAAAGAGCAAAATCGATTTGGCGAGACCTCTATCAATGTTCAATACTAGAAGAAGGAGTGTGATTTCTGTGGATACTAGTGATACGGGTATTGGTGTCATATTAACAAAGATTGGTGACACTGGATGTGAGCATATCATCACACATGCGTGAAGAATGCTGAGAGGTGCAGAAAGGAATTATTCTGTATTAGAGAAGGAAGCCCTGGCGTGTCATTGGGCAGTTGAAAAATGTTGCAACTTTGTGTGGGGAGTGGCACAGAAACATGTTTCAAAACATGTATCCTCTTTTTGGGTTGCTTTGGCAATAGTAGCAGTAGCGTTCGTACACTTTCACTTCATTCTCCCCCCTGCCGCAGTGAATGAGAGGATGAGCACAGGGAGCATTGTTCGTCACAGCATGGGATGCTCACCTCCTTTATGGTCGCCCTTCCTGTCCCTCACTGCACTCCAAGGACCTTCAAGTGTGTGCTGGCAGCAAGTCACTTCCACAGGACGCTAGGTCAGTCGTGCCTATTGGGGGGGGGGGTGCATGGGGGCAGAGGGTTGTTGGTGTGGGTTCACTTTTCTTTGTCATCCGTGAAATACAGTCTTTTACACACAAGGATATGCAAGCAGAGATCCTTATTGAGATCTAACAGCACAGCAACCCCCAGCACAAGTGGTAGCCAACTCTTCCATCTCCAACTGACACTTTCCTTCCCCCAACACTCTACCCTGGAATGGATGACAGTGTTCCACCTAAAGGTTCCATGACCAGGGAACATTGTATAATGCAGAGAAGGACACGATATAACAGTAACCAAGTGAAAGGGGCCTGGGACCCACAATGGGGAAACACACCCCAAACAGTAATAAAGATGAATACAAACTTTACATATACAAGTGACACCAATAGACCTTCGCAGTAGAGTTAACCAAGGATGTGGGTCAGAGAGAGGTTAGACTAAGAGAACATTGTGAAGAACCAAGTGAAAGGGGTCTGGGACCCATAATGGGGAAGTGCACCCCAAACTGTAATCAAGAGGAATATGAAGCTTGTGGGTACAAGTGAAACTCAGAGACCATTGCAGGAGAATAACCCCAGGCTGTGGGTGGACGTGAAGACAGGGAAAGAGAAAAATGAATCCAGAAACATTGAGTACACTACTTGGCAGGCGAGTGGGGCAGGAAGAGGGGTACTGAAAGACGGGTCTGCGACCCGTAGCACTTGAGAAGAAAATCAGAGCACAACTTAGGAGAGAGAACCAGGCTATTCTTTATCATCGCAGTATTTGTGAGTCAGGTCTGCCCATCGAGGGGCTGGGACTCTCAAGATGGCTCGGAAAAGGTGTCCAGAGCATTCTTCCTTGTTGCAGGGCATAAAAGCCAGGCATGCCAAGTAAAGATAAAGACTCATTCTGAGCACTGAAGATAAATAGACATTCTTGGATAACGTGGAAAGACTCAGGGGAAAGGGAGTCAACTCCTTGAGTCTTGTGGAACTTTTGTTTACTTTTCCACACCTTTTTGGAACTTTTGTTTTGAACTACAAATTCGGCTGCAGGTCAGCAATCACAGAGACATTTCCCTTTGTACCTTATGCTGAGTTTAGATTGTGAGGGATAGGATAGGATTTGGACACAGTACGGCAAACTTTGGACATTCTGACACAGACAGTTTCATTATCTAGTTTTGTTGTGGCAGGGAAACCCCTCTTAGAGGTAGGGCTAGTTAGGATTTCATCCAATCCCCCATGCTTTTATTATTAATGAAAGTATTTGCCAATCAACATGCCACCCCTGTGTCCGTCTCTTATTCCTACACCCCCACACCAGACAAACCAGTACAATTGCCTATAAGGGACTATCTGCTAGCTGAATGAAGAATATGCCACTGTTATCTATGGCTGAAGGCAATGCAAGAAACAATTCAAGTTCACAGGTAAAGTAAGATATCCCTTTAACACAAGATGTATATGTAACTTCACCGAGGAGGAAGAGAGGAGCAGAACCTGATGCACAGGGGAAGCCCCCTGACATCATTACACAGACGAGAGATGGAGCCGAGGTCAGTCACGGAGCCAGTGACTCCTGGACAGCTGGAGAATGTGAGTACGAGACACTGGAAAGCCAGCGTGTGCAGACATGAGAGGAGTGTCAGTAGGACCGACAGAGCAATCAGCAATCGGTGGTGGCGTGACCACGAACTGGAAGTGGTGGACAGGATGCCCAAGGAACAACACCAGGACCGCCTGCAGTGGAAGCGGGTGTCCCTTCCAAACCTCTGTGCCAGAGCGGAGCAGGAAACTGACACAGGCCCAAGAAAGCGAAGCAGAGAAGGCAAGAGCAAGAGAGAGAATCATCCTGAGCAAGTGCCCATTCCAACCACAAACCCAGCCAAGAGAAAGGTATCTGGGGAACTGGCAGAAGTGGGAGGCCCGCAGGATATCATTATGAATCCGCAAAAACTCATCCCAGTAACGAGAATGAGAAAATGGGACTAAAACATTGTTGTAAGCAAATAACAAAGATCCCCCAATGTCAAGTGGTGATGGCTGTCCTCACCCAAAAGGCTTCACTGGGACATAAGCATCTGGCTTATTACAGTGGTCTCCTGGACCAAGTCATGCAGGGACACTTCCCATGCAAGTAGGCTCTGGCAGCAGCTGTGTTTGCCATACAGAAAACATCTACCATTATTGTGGAATACCTTGTCACCCTTTATGTAGAACACACTGCTTTTGCAATCCTAGAGAAGTCAAAATCCACACTCACCACCCAACGAACATCAGGGTATGAAGTAATTCTGTCAAACTCTTCCATTCACATTGTAAGGTGTCACACTGTCAACCCAGCAACATTTATTGCAGAACCCGTACAGGCAAACGAGACAGTACATGATTGCATCACATATGAGTACACCACTGATGAAAATGTTCATGTTAGGGAAGATGTGCTCGAAGAAGGGGAGGTGCTCTTCGTTGATGGATCGTCGACGATAGATCAAAGTGATGGGGTCAGATGCACGGGAGCAGCAGAAGTGTGTCTTGAAGAAGGGGACTACCAAGTATTAACAAAGGTGTTACTGACCTTACAATACTCTGCACAGGTAGTGGAGCTTGTGGCCCTCATAACAGCCCTAGAATTGTCTAAAGGATGTTATACCACCATTTACTCTGTCAATATTAAAGGGATGAAAGGGTGTCAACCCCCTCTCCTGAACCACAGAAGCCGAACAGTTCAACCCTCCTACCGTGGTTTTCACGGGTGCCTGGATATTGATAACACAGGTAACCACATGGCAGTCAATGGGGGGAAGAAGGAGTTAGGGAAAGGGTGTGGACAGATAAGGGAAAGGTGGGGAAGAGAGAACATGCATATACATAATACTCAACGTTTACTACACCTCTTGTATTCCTAAACCTAGCCTCCAAAACCTACTACTTCCTACTCCTGCTTCACTCCGGATACTCTACATAACCCATGTATCCTAATACATGCTAAATACTAAATCAAAACATAAAGTCCCCATATACCAAGGTTCCTAACTAACATCCCCATGAGGTAACACAGCACCGGACATAAAGCGTATGTGGACCATAGGGCAAGACATGATTATAACAGCAAGCTGTATGACACAAACAAGGGAGTCTCCCTGTAAGGAAGACACAAGACACATGGCCCATTGGGCTAGCAACAGCAACACATAGACATTACATTTAGCAGCGTTCTTCCTGAATTCCCTAGAAGAGCCCCCCTATTCGTCATGTAATCTAGTCAAAATAACATAGCCATAATGTTCTAGAACAGCACTAATGGCGTGCTGTAATCTGATGGGTGTGGGAGTTACTCCAGTGTTCATAAACAGAAAAAATCTGTAAAAAGTGTCATCCACACTCTTCGTTGTACCCTTGAGCCTAGTCGGTAACACCACAAAGAGAAGAGGCCCCTGGGAAGCAATTGCCAGAGTATTATGCATAAACACGTGTCGGTACAATTCCCAGAGTGCTTTTATCCTTGGCTGCAGAGGATAGCCTATACCACCACATATTCACGTGTAATATATTTAGCACAATTCAAGACGGGAAACGCTGGTATTCCTCATAAGTAGAAAATGCCCAGCCACTTATCTGAGTGCCCGGGTGCCTCGCGAGGACACCCGGACGTCGTGAAATGAAGCGAGGTAGCTGCCGGGGCCGTCGCAGCTCACTGCCGCGGCCCGGGCTCAGGAATCAGCTTTCCTCCAGCTCCACGTGTCATCCTGTTCTCTTCACTCGTGAACGCCGTGACCACCCGTGCTTCACATTGTTAATTATCCACACCAGAGCACGGGCGGTCGGCGGTTTAGTAAGCCACACAATTGCCTAATTGATCCCAGCTGGCTCCCCGCACAAACACAAAATGAACTACATGTTGGCCCACAGGTTGCTGGGAAATGTAGTCCCCAACCTACTTTCTGCAGTTAAAGCGTCTTTTCTTGCCCCAAATTCTATTCCTGACATACTCTGACTCTGCTTACGTCATGTCCACAGTACATTCAGGCCTATCCAGATGGTGCTGGAGTTGGTTAAACAAATAAGACGGAACACCTGTGCAGCATGCCGCGCTACTCTCCCGGTTGATAGATGCATACTACAGTAGTTGCAGTAGTGAAATGCGCAGCTCACACAAATACAGATCCTATTGCTTATGGCAACAGTGCAGCCAACGAAGCAGCATGCTTAGAAAACTTAAATGACATGTCCTTCCCTCGAATTGTCCTCACAAGAAGTAGACAGCATAGTTCCTTACAATGCCCTACCCATGGCGCAGCTCATTGAATTACAAGCACAAGTGCCTCAAGAGAAAAAAACAGCTATGGACTAAGAGAGGGTGTTCTCTTTCTCCCATTGACCTACTATGGAGACAGAACATCTCAGGGAAAACAGTCAACGCCCAAGCATTGCTCACTGTTGCTCTCGAGCAATTACACTATCCCACACATGTCCAAAGAGTACATTGCTGCAGACTTAAAGGAAGAGTGGTTTATTGCAAACACCCAAGAGCTTGTTTCCACTTTTATATCCAGCTGTATTACGTGCCAAAGATACACCACTTGTCGTCTCCTTTGAACACTTAAGGTGACATTGCACATCCCATCGGGGCCCTTTCGACATCTGCACATTGACTACGTGGACATGGTTAACAGGTGCAGTAACTTTGCTTACCTAATTGTTGTGGTTTGCTCATTCTCCTGAAGGCTTGAAGCAGGTCCCTGTGTCCATCCTGATGCAGCCAAATTTCTAGTACGTGAAATGTTTCCCTGATTGGGAATATGTGATGGCATCAGATCAGATAATAGAACACACTATTTTAATGAGATGTTCAACAAAATCTGTTTTCTCTCTCCCTCTCCCTCTCTCTCTCTCTCTCTCTCTCTTTCTCTCTCTCTCTCTCTCTCTCTCTCTCTCTCTCTCTCTCTCTCTCTCTCTCTCTCTCTCTCTCTCTCTATATATATATATATATATATATATATATATATATATATATATATATATATATATATATAAAAGTGAACATTTGCTTGTGGCTGAATTTGTGGCAAAGCGTTGTTCCTTATACAATTCCACACTGTTTCACCAATCTGCACCAAATTTTGCATAGTTACCCGTTAGGAGCCTCTGGTCATTACTGGCTACATGACATTTGGACACCCCACACCGTTCCCCGGAATTTCAGCACACGTCAACATTTGTTTGTGGATTTGTGGCTTGGCGAGCATTGTTCCTTATACAATTCCATACCATTTCACCAATCTGCACCAAATTTTGCATTACTGGCTACATGACATTTGGACACCCCACCCCTTTCCCTGGATATTAGCACCTTCACACATGAGACGGTTGCCTGAAATTGGTGAGACATCAATGTGGTCATAGACGGACCAGTCCCAACACAAGATACAAAACTCGAGGCACAGGCCCTAGGAGGCACAGTTTCCAAGATATTTGCACTGTGCAATGCACCACAATGAACTGCACCATGACAGGGTGAAGCAACAGGTGAGGAGAGAGCACAGAAGGTCCCAGTATGCAGCAGCACACCAACTCTCGCCTCCCCCCAAGGTCTGCTCCGGGGTATGTCTGCCAGCCACACTCGCCCATTCTCAGTGCAGTTTACTTCAGGGTGCAAAGCACATCAAGCAATAAGCTAATCGGAATAGCGACCTACAGGATCAGTGTTATCATGTCTGTCTACAGAACCCGTTTGGAGAACGGCTATTTCTGCAAGTTGGGTATAAAACACAAATTGTGCTTCATTTATCACCCACAAGCCAACAGGATAATGGAGTGAATCAACAGTTTATTAAAGCAAAAACCTGAAAAAATGTGTGATACATTGCACAAAAACTGGCTCCACTGTTTACCTCTCACCCTTTTTGCACTGAGAAATCAGCCAGGCTCTGATCATCACTTTACCCCACATGAGATAATCACAGGCAGGAGGCTGCACACTCCTCTCACACAAGCATGCACAGCCTTGATGCACACACCTCTGCTGAAATTCTTGGTGAAGAATTCCTGGGGTACCTTAGGGAACTCACATAATCTGTCAAGTTTATATTTCGCCAGGTTGGGCCCCATCACCACGGTTATGACCCACCAGTAGACAAGGCTTTGCCGGCACCACAAGATTAATTGCAGTGCCAACTACAGCTCTTTCCAGGGATTGTGTTTTTATCCGGAACTTTGTGTGCAAGTTGAAAGACCCTAAATTTATCGGACCTTACACAGTGATCTATGCTACTCCCACAGCCGTCAAAGTGTCTGGACGAAAAGCATGGATCCATCTCAGTGATATCCAGAAGAAGAGGAATTCCATCAGCCCCCTTCAACAGCAGGAGGAAGAAGATGGGGGAATGACAAGAGGAGTACCTGCCTAGCTGTCATTCATCCATTTCTTGTTTTCTGCATCTTCCTTTTTCTCATGCTATATTTTACGTGCTTTGTTCCTCAAAAGGGGGAGTCTTATAATGTTACTAACATGAAATATGCACCAGCATATGTTAATGTTTCTGTGCCTAGAGTTAGGATGGATATTTCTAATCCATGTGCTATCCCAGATAAATCTAATGATGCAAATGAAACATGTAGTTTTTCTATATGCAGTCCGGGGCGAGAGAACAATCAAGTGACCCTTGTTTTGTTTGCAGCACCCCTAGGTTATTCCTGCCTCAAGAGATGCCACCAGAGATAGCAAGTTGTTCAGTCCACCTAGCTTTATGTAGGGTGCGAGGAACAAGGCAGGGACACAGGGTTCAAGTACAGTTGGTGAAGGTAATGCTTAAAGAGAAAGGGTTGAGTGATCTTATACATACTTTTCAAAGAAGAGAAAAGGGTGCAAATGACTGACTTTCGGGAAAAGCAAGTTAGGAAGAATGTATTGATTTTCACAGCATTGCCTGCATCACAATCTCACAATGGTGTAGGGCAGAGTCAGTCTCCTTGTGGAGGTAAGCCTAGATTGCAGATCAAAGGTGCATTTTTTTATAAAGATGAATGTTGGGTCTAACCAAGGGTGTGATCCTAAAAATGAAATGAAACTTGTTCTATCATATGGGCCAAGTACATGGACATCTTGATGTGGATAAATCAGTATGAACCTCCAATAAGAATTAGGAAACTCACACGGTTTTGCTTGTGTTTCAGAAGCAATGGCAGTGTGTTTGTGGGGGCAAATTAGAACTATAATATGACTGCCGACCTCCCTGACATTCGAGAATGTACTGCTGCTCTCATGGACATATATTGGGTGTGTGATGGACTGGCCTATACACAACTTCCGCCGTCCTGGGGAGGTGTGTGCTCCATGGCTACATTGCAAGTTCCCATGCTGGTAGTACCTGATGTCTACTGGATGTCAACCTCACTGCCACCCACAAACATTCCATGACCAAGCCTACGTACCCATGTACGTACTGGACCAGCAGGTCCGCCGATCTCTGTGCCTGCACCGCAGTAATTATTTGTCTCAAGAGTCAAGTGACAAGTTAAATGCAATACTGCAAGAGTATAGGATGTTTAACCAGGCTGACATTTGATTTGCTGAATTTCTCCCTTCTGACATGCAGGCAGGAGGAAATGCCAAGTGGCTGCAATAACAAGTGGGAACTCATTCAATTGACCAATGATACAGAGAATGGGCTGAATGCTGTCAGGGAAGAACTTAGAGCTATAAGGATAACCTCGCTGCAAAACCACTACATACTCTAATGACTGCGATGGAGAAAGGGGGTCTGTGCACGAATTGGCACTTCTTGTTGGATTCCCTCCAACAATGTGGAGAATGGAAGTATCACACAAGCAATTAACGCACTGCACACTTTGCACACCATGATGGAGAAAGAACGTGGGGTGCAGAACAATGACTGGTTCACCTCAATCTTTTTATGGGTGCCCTCATGGATGAACAACTTTCTCAAAGTATTACTTCCTTTTATTATCCTGCTGCTGGTTCTTTTTTGCACTTGCCAATTAGTTCTGGGGTGCTGCAAGAAAATGATGGTTGACACTCCTCTTCTGAACAATGCTCACACCCGACCTAAACAATGGCTTCACGAGGACAAGCCTTGCATGGTCGAGATCTGTCACCCAATTGGTCCCCCAGGAACATTGTTTGACTACCCTGATGACCCTGATAACTATTTGGAAACATAGGTTGATCCCACGAGGTATGGGGGCTGTTGTTTGGGTACACCTTTTGACCTTTGGACAAAATAAAAGAGCAGCGTGGGGTAGTTGATACATCAACTAGAGGGGGGAATGTTCATGAGGGGGTGCAATGTCCTAAAAGTAAGAGAAAGTGCAGCCTGCAGGAGTGCTATTAACATGAGTGCCTTTGCCATTTTATAGAATTGGGTTGTGACTCTTGTGGGGTGCATTTAAGGCCCTAAACAGAAATCCCCTTCCCCTCAAACATTGCATTTAAAAATGTAAACGAAAAACGGCCGTGCTTTGCTTTCCCTGGCACATGTGTTGCAAGCATTTAAAAATATCACCAAAAACAGCCCCGCGTTTACTTTTATTCCATCTGAATGACAATAAGTTAAACATTTCACCAAAAATGGCCCTGCATTGCTCTGATTTCATCGAAATGACAAGAAGTTATGCACTACATCCAAAAATGGCCTTGTTTGACTTTGCATGAGGGGCAAAGAATTGCAATCCTACAACCAGAGACGGCTTTGTTTTCCCTTTCATGTAAACAGCATCACTCTAAACAATGCAAATGAAAAACGGCTTGGCTTTTCTTCTGTTCAGGTTAAATCAAAAAACCATGTGGAAGGGGGCTTACCCCTAATTGCCAATGCACCAACAATAAATGCAAACTTGCTCAAAAAGGAGAAATCAAACATCCTGTGACCTGCAAAACATTATAAGCAAAATGCCTGCACACGTGTGAAAAGGAAAGAAAAGATGAAAAATGACTTTTAAAAGCCACAGTGTAAAGATAGCGCTGCTCGCACAGAAAATGCCAGGGAAATATGTTGTGGGTGGGTGGTTGACTGAAGCCATGTACATTATGTCCCCCCCCCACAAGACTTCAGTCACCTTGGAAGAGGCTCATAATGCCGGAAAAACCTGTTTTTGGGCTCAGGCAGGAAACTTCTCAATTGAAAGCCTTCCCTCTGGAAGTCACACCTATAAGTAAACTATCCAGCAATGACATGTGATGTGACTAAGGGCGTCATAATTCCCTGCTCTGCCAGACTTGAAGGCAGAGGGATCATGGAGGACAAAGGAGGCCAAGTGTGGCTCGAGCTTGACCAGGAAGTGGGAGCTCCTAGTTGCACCAGTTCAAAAGAATCCATACCACTTCAAAGGAGGTCATACAAATCTTTGGTCACCGGCTGAGCCAGGGGAAGACCGTTGGTTTTGGAGGATGGAGCGCTGCCCTCCCATATGTAACAGATCCTCCCAATTGTCATTTAAAGATTGATTTCAATTTAGGCATTTTTCGCAGCACTCAGAATAAGAAATCATTTGGTTTTAAGCTATTTTCCCATGTGATTTCCAGGTGGTTTTTAAGAGACTAAGTGCATGTTCCTAGGAATTTCTGGACTGAAATGGCCAGTAAAGACTAGTTTCTGGCTGATCCAAAAATGGGACAAATATGACAATTGTTGGAAAGATGGAAAATTAGATTATCTATATGCTTGATCATTTGCAGAGTTATAACTATAATACATCCCGTGAAAAGGACAAAAATTTGCCAAATGGCCATACTATGTCGTACCGATTTGGCAATCGATTTATCTAATTCCCCATGAATGGCCACAACTGCATATCTGGTTCACATGGCCGGGGCCCATATAAGTATGAAGTTATGATACATAACTCAGTTTTGATAAAAAGTTGACCTGAGAACAAAGAACTGTAATAAATGCCAAACAGACAGATGGTGCTCTCTCCCCCTGAACCAATAATGCCAGGGGGGGGAGAGTGGAATGGTACACTGCCGTATCCAAGAGGTCGGAGTAATTATATAGTACTCCCCCTAGATTGTAAAGTGAGTGATGTCATTTGTGCTATATAAGGGGGGACTGTACTAAGTCAGGGGACAGGCACACACAAAGAATACAAGGAGACAGGAGAAGGAGGATGGAGAGAAAGCTGAACCTTACCATCTTGGAGAGTGCAGTGACCAGACCTCTTGCCTAGCTGTCCAGAGTGTCTTGAGGTCCTGCTGGCTGTCCAGAATCCCATCCAGGAGAGTGCAGTAACCAGATCCCTTGATCTAGCTGTCCAGAGTTTCCTGAGAAACCAGCTGGCTGTCCAGAATCCCATCCAGGAGAGCACAGTGACCAGACCCCTTACCCTAGCTGTCCAGAGTGTCCTGAGATCCAGCTGGCTTTCCAGAATCCCAAACAAAGGCCTACTTTGTAAGTAGCAAATAACCCCCATGTTTCCCCCATTGAAACCCCTTAGAAAATACCATTGTAAATTCCATTCAAACCCCATTGAAAATCCCAAACCCCTTTGAAAATCCAATTGAAAAGCCCATTGAAACCCCATTGAAAATCCCATTGAAAGCCCCCTAATTGCCAGTATAATTAATTCACCTTCCGATAGAAGAATCTGTATTAGCCTGTGTATGTTAGTGTATTCCCTTTGATAAACCTCTCACTTGTCTGTATAAATCCTTAGTATTTTAAGTAAGTCAATGAATTCCCCATTAAAATCACATTCAAAATTGTTGCCATTCGAAATCAACAATTTTGTCAAGTGTTTTTATTTAATTATTATAGTCATTAAAGTAGTGTCTCAAAAGAATTAGTCTCTGTGTAACTGAAAACCGAATTTGCATTACCCCACAAACTCCTAATTTGCATCTGTCCTATTAAAAACCCCAAACCATAGTCCCATTGAGAGCAACCCCTTTTTTCTAGGATCCTATCTGTTATGTGCCTCTGCCCTTGTCCTTGAAAACCAGTTTCCGATTTTTAAAGCTAAACCCCTTCCCTTAGCTGCCTGTCATTGTGAACCCCAGTGTAAAATGAATTTCCATTTGCCACTGTATTTTTTCCTTTTGCATTTGATTGCTACCAAAACCGATTTTTCCATTTCATTTCTACTTTGCCCAGGTGTTCTGATTAGTATTCCCTGAACTTTCCCTATCTCCTCAAGTGTACGCAAAACGAATTTCCTTTCAAACTGTCCCCTAGCAGTTGTGACTAACAATCCCAATTATCTGCACTAAAAGAGGAGTGCCAAGAAAGGATTTATTCCCTAAAAGAGAGTCAATTAAAATTGAACCAACAAGTGGCGTACCATAGAATCTTTTTAGATGATATGGGCATTTTGAAAAATCAGATTAAGCAATTAGAAGAGGAAAATAACCGGTTGATTATTTAGGAGGTCCATTCCCAAGAGGAGTTTGACCAGGTGCGCCGGAAGTCAAGAGCTATGAAACAACAGAGAGATAACTTTAGTGAACTGAATAGCACACTAGATCAGGAAAAGGATGCCCTATGCTAGGAAGTGTGCACATTAAAAACAGACCTGGAGAGAAGTGAGTCATGTTCTCAGTAACTGACTAACATAAAATTAGAGAATAAAAAAGTAATGGGGCACATAAGACAACTAGAATGTGATCTAGAGCAGACAATACAGCCCAAAAATTATCAGAGTGAGGAGATGTATCTCCTGCAACAGAAATGGTCTGAGTACTCCCAGACAATACAAGAAGCCCAGAAAGAAAATGATGCCCTTTGTGATGAGAACAGGGGACTGCAGAGCCACGTAGTAGCACAAGAGAAGGTCCTAGAAGTCAGTCAAGCCCTGATAGCAGAGCACAAAGCCCAGGTCTTTGCATATTGTCAAGAAATAGGGGGTGAGGAAGAGAAATCAGAGAGGTTAGAAACAGAGTGTGCTAGGTTAAATAAGGACTTGAGGAACCCCGAACAGTTAGAGAGTGGCAGGGCAACCCCTGATTACCGTGTGATGCCCTCTGTACCAAGGGCCTCAAGCCAATTTACCACCCTATATGCGCAAAGTGCTGCTAACTTCATGTCTACAAGTTCACAAGAATCAGGAACCATGAGGCAGCCAGACTCAATTAGGCTCAGCATGATTGAGCCGGCAGGCCAGCGTCCATCAGAGCTTGATGGACGTGCATCCCTATTCAGGTTAAAAAATATTGTGGCCAATGTATCTGACCAGGAAGACCTCCATGAAGAGAAAATCATGGAGCTAGACTGGCAGAAACATCAGCTACAAAGGAACCACCTGATCCACTTTGCAGATAAAAAGGAGTCTGAGTTTAGGCCCCAAAAGAGCATCCTGAAAACCTCTGCCCAATCAGCGAGGTGGGGGGAGTTCTCCACCTACCCCAGAAGAAGGGAGGAGTCAGATGACTACTCCCCTGTGCGACAGAGGGAGTCCAAGGGAAGTGACCCAGAGAGCCCACAATACAACAGGGGAGAAGAGACTAGTCCCAATTAATCTGGGAGAGACTCTCAGAAGGTTGCAAAACAAAAGAGAACTCTGGTGAAAGACCCCATTAGACAGATAAAAGCCATTAGAAGTTTCATGACCCTGTACCACAAAAATGCCATTTACTCAGTCTAGGAGCATCTGGAGATGTATGACCAGATGATGACATCATTTGCCATAGAAATTATCAGAATTCTATGGAGTTTGCCAAATGGACATTCTCCCCAGAATACTCCAGCTTCTTTGCTGGGCTGGAGGATCAGAACCATTCAATGTGGACAACCTACAAGGCGGCCATCTTGAAGCACTCTCCATGCACTGAAACCCCCAGGAGGCTCGCAAGGCGGCCTACAACTTGCAGTGTGTAGAGAATCAGGCCCCAAGGGAATTTGTCCAAGAATTGAAGCGGGCATTTGCACAGACCACTAGGCGGGTGTGCATGAACAGTAGGGAGTTCATCAATACCTATTTTTATGCACTTCCTAAATACATTATGATGCAGCAGGTTAGGAACTACCACGATGAAAGAACCCTGGACTGGGTAATAGAGCAAGGTACCCAGATCTATGAGGTCCAAAAACCAGTAGAAAACACGGGTTCCCCCAAAAATCTCAAACCAACCAACACCCCTGCTGCTGCCAAAGTGGCAGAGGTGAAGGTTACCCCCATTTTAGACCTAGAAATGAGGGGGCTTACTAATACACCTCCCACTAACCAACAAAACCAGAGGCAAAGACGATCCTCTGACCGGTCCCAAGCAGGTAGCCTGGCAGGGTATCCCACAAATGTGTCACCTGACCCTGCCACCTACATCAGCCCGAGGCACAAGGGGAATAGACCCATCTTGACACATGTGTGGACTCTCCCGGCTCAGGGGGGGGATCCAATCACATGAGTATGGCCCAGGAAACTTCTCTCCAAACTTCCCGCAGGAGGGCAGTAATCTTCCACCCTCTAGTTTAAGTTTCTTCCCCAGGTACCCTCAAAACCCCAACATTCAGAACAACCCTCCTTTCTCTCCCTGCTTTCAGGAATCTAGAGCACCAAATCAGGGAGAAGGAAGACCAAGAATGGAGGGCTACCAAGGAAACCTTCCATATCAAGGCTACTCTGGAGGAAGGGACAGTAACCCCTCCCGAGAGCACCAAAGATTTGACTCAAGACCCCCGTATCAGCCAGAGAGGGTGTCACAACTGGAGCGCCAAACCCAGAGCTTGACCCAAGACCTGAGTCACGTGTTGAGGGCTCAGCAGAACCCTCAGATGAACATGGCTGCCCAGAACAGCTCCAACCCAGGGTCTGACACCTTGGAACAATGACGGGGAGAAAACCCCGACTACCAGCAGGTTCCAGAGCAGGAGGCCCGGCAGGAAGGGGGATGCAAATCTCTAGAGGAAGCTTCCTTCCTCACCAGTGAAAAGCCCCTAGAAACCTCTCAACCTGAACCCAAACCTTCTACCCCCGAAAAGCTGCAACCTAGGGAACAGAGGGTAAGTAGGAGAAACAAAGGGACAAAGAAGACCCATTTTGTGGAGGAAGTCAGCGTCCTCCTGTTTGAAGGGGAAGAATCCTTGGAGGATTTTGGGAAGAAAGTCTTCACTTTCAAGAATGGGGGGATTCCTCCCAAAGAAAAATGGGTCCCAAAAGACCATTACTCAGACTAGGTAGGTATGGGGACTGACCTAGAACCGCCTATCCCTGAACCCCATAAATGTCATCCTGAGGACTTAGAAATCAATGAGGGATCCTCCCCCCAAACCGGTTCAAGTGACTGTCTCCGGGAAAAGGGGATCAGCACAGAATCAAGAGAAAAGGGGGATTCCAAAATCCCACTAGTCTCAGGATGGCAAATTTTATTTACAGATTCCCGAACTCTGACACAGAAAACTGCCCAAGATCCCATGGTGTTGGAGTTTAAAATAAAGAAATTAACTGCCCAGCTGGCCCAAAATGCCATTTTCTTTTGCCCCCTGGAGGAGAAAGAAGGTATGTTTTATGCCCTCGTCCGGGTGCAAGGGCAGTGTGCAATTTCAGCGCTGGTGGACACCGGATCCCAAGCTACTCTTCTGTCCAAAAAGGCATTTGAGCAACTCAATTCAGGAAGGGGGAGAGTCACCAATTTCCTCTCACACCTCTTCCTGGACAACTCCAGTACTTCGACGGGAATCACATTCCCCTCGAGGGGACTGCGGAACTGGAGATCAAAATTGGGCGACACAAGGTGAAACCCCGGGTTATAGTTGCTACTCCAGAGGGGACCCCATGTCTCTTAGGGAATGACCTCCTTCGAAGGTTGTCTCCACTAATGGACTGTGTGAACAATGTCCTCTGGACCCAGGCTAACCGGCCAATAAAATAAAAACAGAGCATCAACTATGTAAGCCTAAATGGCATGGCACATGTCACATGGTTGAGCAGCGGTCTGACAAAATTGAGTTCCATTGAGGAACAATCAAGTCCACAGCATCACTGTAATTGCTGTAGGACAACAAACTGGTGATGGGAACTCTTCTCCATTCCTGAAAATCAACCTTCCTCCCATTTTTAAGTGGCATTCCACACTGGAAGGAAATGCCCTGAAATTTTATACTGATCCACAATTTAACAACCCAAACCCTGTGATAAAAAGTGATGAAAAATCAGCTCAAAGCCGGGCCGATATTCAGAAAAAGGGTGAACAGCTGTTTCTCCCCATTCCAGTAAATGATGAGGGGGGAACCTGTTCTCGCAAGAGTATGCCTGAATAATGGAAAAAGCTTCATCAGCGAAGCATTATTTAGGAAACTCCCAAAAGATCAGAGCATTCCCACATTTAAATTGATTGATAAGTGGGAAGTGGGCCTGCAAACTCCCAATTCCAAACATCTCCTGCCTAGCAAGTTCATGCTAAACATTTCCATTGATGATAAAAGCATAGAGCATAATTGTTGGGTTGTGCGAGATGTCCCCTCTGCCTTCTACTTAGGCAGTGACATTCTCAATCGACCTGCAATTAATTTGGACCTCATTAATTGCCAAGTCCGGTCCCAACTGCAAGGGAACCCCATGGCCTTTGACAATCCTAAAAAAGCATTTCGGTCAGCTCCATTGCTACCGTAGGCAGTTGAAGTTCAGAAATGGAGAAGAGGTCACCATCCCAGGACTGTCCCGACAATCCACCATCCCCCTAAAAATTAAGAGAACAGGACTTGTGCCTGATTGAAGAACGCAGTGAGGTTTCCAAGATGGCCACCGACACCAGATAGACGGGTGTTGACGGCGCTCCGGAGCTCTCCAGTTGAATCTTGTGGCTCCACCACCCCAAGCAGGCTGGAGAGTAGCAGAAAGTGACGTCTTGGGGCCCCCTGCACCAGTGGAAGCCCTGGCCGCGTTTGTGAGCAACGCGATGCCGGTAGGAGAAGAGATACGGAGGAGCAAGGCTTGGAGAGGAGCAGAGGCCCGCACCGGGAGGGCGGTCAGGCACCGGCGGCGACGGTGAGCCGAAGCGGGACGTTGCTTCGGCCCCGTTCCATTCCCCCCCAAGCAATGTGAAAAGGAACATACCCCCAGGAGAGCGACCGGGGACACAGCGGCATACATGGCAGCCCCGCCGCCCATTGCGCGGGCAGCATTAGCTGGAGGGGGAGGAGGATTGGCTGCCGGTCTTCGATGCGGGCCCCCCTGTGGGGGACGAGTTGGTGGCCTCACGTCCTGTGCCGGGCTGTGAGGAGCAGCCCCGGGGCACTGAGGAGCACATCACACGCCTGCCCGGAGCCTGATTTGGAGGGGCCTGCGGCTGCTTGCAGCACCGGGGAGAGAGGGTCGCTCGGCGCAGCGACGGGCTCCCGGCTGGATCCAGGAGGGCGCCGGCCCTCGAGTTCGTAAGGTGAGGAGGCAGCGAAACCTGCGGGGAGGGAAGACAGGAGAGCTGCGAGGGGTGCGGGGCCTCGCCACCCTTAGCCCCGGGGAGCAATTTGGGCAGATCAGCCCCTGTCCAGAGGGGGACCTGGAGGGGGGTGGGGGCCCCCCTGTGTAACGATTGGTGGCCCCGCCCCCATCTTGCGATCTAGCAGTCTTCAGCAGACTTCACAGCACTAACCCCACAAGCAGGATCAAGCCCAGGGCTGGGGGAAAGGCCAGGGGCGGCTCAATTAGACTGCCAACTGCCCTCCCCAGATAGCTGCCTTCCCTGGACTCGAGCAGAAGCCAACACAAAATCACAAATAGACTTGACTCGGGCGCCTAGTGTGGTCCAGCTCCGCATACAATCATAAACGTCGCCCAACAAGCTACCACTGCAGCTGTACTGGGAAAGACTAGGAGCACTGCTTCCAAACCCGGGCCAGTGGCAGGGTCAGTGAAGCTTCCCGGCCGGTGACCGGTGGCCAAAGCAGAAGACCACTCATAAACCATATTTGATAGACTCTCTTAACTATGGCGTCCAAGGCTAAGAGCAATACAAGCAAAAGTGGTCTGTCGCAGGCGGACACTTCAGGCCCCCTTGCATCTATGTGGGCAAATAAAGACACGGCTGAAGAGCGCAGGGTCACACAAGGGGTAACCACGGAGCAGGAGCACCTTGAAAGCTCCGATTTGACAATGCAAATCTCACGCCAAGACCTACACGGGGAGATGCTCGCCCTTCAAACGTCACTGGGGAAAACATTTCAGGATCAATTCCAACTGATGAGATCAGACATAAATCAGGCACTGGCAGAAATAAAGCAGGAAGTAGGTCTGCTAGGAGAGAGAACGGACATAGTCAAAAAGGGACTGCAGGAGGTGGGCAGAGAAACGATGGAGAACAGCGAAGCAATTGAGAGGCTGGACACGGCAACACGGAACCTGGAAATCAGAATGGAAGATATGGAAAACAGGTCTCGAAGGATTAACATTAGGCTGAAATTCCTGCCGGAAACGGTACAGGACAAGGACCTGAAGGAGACCGTTCAAGGGATCTACGCGGAGCTGCTGGGGGAGTCCTCTCCCGACAGAATAGAGCTGGACAGGGTCCATAGAGTGGGTTTCCTCAACAGGAACCTGAAAGCCAGGCCGCGAGACGTGCTGGCGGCATTTACAAGATATGCCCAAAAGGAAGAGTTTCTCAGGACGGCCAGGCAGAAAGAGCTGATCACATTTAACGGTCAACACATCGAACTCTACCAAGATCTCGCCAGCAGCACCCTACTTAAACTGAGACAATGGAGCCCAATCACCTCAAAACTCAAGGAAAAGGGAATCAGATACAAGTGGACCTTTCCATTTGGGCTCCTGTTTGAGTGGGCCAGCACTCCGAAGCGGATAACGACGATGCAAGAAGGGGTGGACATCCTACAAATTGAGTTGGATCAGGAGCCGGACCAGGAGCGGGGGGCAACTGCCTCGAATAAGCTCTCGGAAGCAGGAGGCGGGATGAGACCTAGGCCGTGGGAATGGTCGGTAGTGGGCCGTGGGAATGGTCGGTAGTGGGGGAGGGGAAAAGGAGGAGACCCGTGCCGCGGGGGCCCACGGGGAAAGGAGGGGAAATGAGCTCGATAGTGGGAGGGTGGGCTGGGGCTGAGGAAAACTGATCTGAGGAGTAGTTAATTACAGAGGGTGGTGGACAGAAAGGTATCTTACTCAAGGAGGAGAGGAGAGGAGACGAGCAAACATCATGGGATCACTAAGGGCGAGGAAGCCTGGGGAGGGGGGGAGTGAGACGGGAAGACCTAGTGTTAAGGCCTTCGGGGACGGGGAGGAGGGTGGGGGTGAGAAGGGTGGGGGGTGGGAATCTCTTTGGTGATGCTGCGGGGATGAAGTAGACATGGCAAAGGTGACCGGGAATTTGGAGCGGGAAGAATCGATGGAGGCAAGGAGTTGGGGGGGAACACACAGCAGGACCGGGTGACAAATCACTGTTCAAATGGGTAACTCCCAACATTAGGGGTCTTAATTCACCACTGAAAAGGAAGAAGCTGGTGCAATTAACGGAAAGGGGGAAACCAGATTTTCTAGGGCTGCAAGAAACACACCTGCTTCGTAAAGACCAGGGTTGACTCAAATTCAGGGGGTTTGATCTAGTGTTTCAGGCATCGGGCCCCACAAAATCAGCAGGGGTTGCACTGGCCATCAGGAGTACGGTCAACTTCAGGGTGGAGGAGACTCTCAGGGACAAAGAGGGCAGATTTGTGCTAGTAAGAGTCAAAATTGCGGATGCAACATACATGATAGGGGTCGTGTACGCACCCAACTCATGACAGTATTCCTTCCTGCGGGACACCCTGGGAAAACTAGGGGAGTGGGCTAGGGGCCAAATAATCATCTTGGGTGACATAAACATAGCTTGGGACAGGGCCAGGGACAGATCAGGAGGTGCCAGGAGCACGGGTGAGTGGGCGAAGGCCTCATCTGGGCTGAGGGACAGAATGGTGAGCATGGGTCTGCGGGATGTCTGGAGGGAAGTGAAAGGTAACGCGGAGGGGTACACTTTCCTCTCAGAGGTTCATGGGTCACAGTCCAGAATTGACTATATCTGTGTCTCAGCGGATTTAGTGGGAAGCGTCAAGGAGCTGGAGGTAGGCCCTATGGGGATAGCAGATCACAAAATACTATCCATGAAGCTGGAATTGGGGGGGAAGAGAAAGGGGATATGGGGATAGAAATACCCGGAATATCTGCTGAGGGACCCCTTAATAAGGGAGGAGATGGAGGGTAATATGAGAGAGTTCTTTGACAACAACAAGAGAGGGGACACGGGAAAAGACATAAGATGGGATGCATTCAAGGCCACATTGAGGGGGGAAATTATGGCAGCTCAAGCACAAAGACATAAGCAGATGCTGGCTTTAGAGACCCGGCTGGAGGCGGAGGTCGAGGAGGTGAGAAATAAGGTAGCCGAGACCCCCAACAGGCATAACCAGAGGGAATACAGGAGGGCGGTGGGCCAATTGGGGATCTTACAAAATGAAAAGGCAGAGGGGGCGCTACTCTGGGTGAGGCAAAAATACTACGCCAAAGGGAACAGGGCCGATGCCTTACTGGCGCATCTCCTCCGGGGGCAGCGTTGAGGAACACAATCACGGCTCTAAACACTGAATCAGGGGAAAGGGTCACACGAACAGAAGACATCCAAGAAGCCATGGCCACATTTTACGAGACTTTATATACATCGCCATGCCCCCACGCCCAGATCCAGGAGACATTCCTGGATAAGATAAGCTTGCACAGAAAAGATGGGGACGCCCAGACTGGGTTATATCAAGAGATAACGGAGGATGAGGTGAGGGGGGTCATAAGGAATCTGCCTGCAGGCAAAGCCCCGAGACCTGATGGGTACTCAGCGTCTTTTTACAAGTCGTTTTCCCGGGGTTTTGGTACTTCAGCTGACCTATCTCTTCAACTCCTTTAAAGATAGAGGGCAGGTAACTCCTTCCATGAAAGAAGCTAAGATCTCTCTGATCCTAAAAACAGGAAAAGGACACCCTCGAAAGATCATCTTATAGGCCAATAGCGCTCATTAATGTGGATGCTAAGATGTATACCAAAATCCAGGCTTGGGGGGCTTCTTCCTGACCTGATTTATCAGGACCAAGTTGGGTTTCATTAAAGGAAGGCAGACAGCAGATAACATAAGGAGGGGGGCCCACTTAGTGGAAAAAGCGAGGAAAACTCACACTCCAGCAGCACTATTATCTCTAGACGCTGAAAAAGCGTTCGACCGGGTGGAGTGGTCGTTACTTTTTAAAGCTATGGAAAGGATGGGACTTGGAGGCGCATTCTTACAGATAGTTAAGGCAAACTATGAGGGCCCCCGAGCGAGGGTGGTAGTTAACGGTACAACATCCAGACCGTTCCAACTTCAAAGAGGTACAAAACAAGGGTGTCCCCTGTCGCCGTTACTCTACGCAATCTATCTAGAACCCCTATTGCAGGCTATTCGGGAGGTGGAGGAAATAAAGGGAATCCCATTCGGGGGTAGGCAACATAAGGTGGCGGCCTTTGCAGACGACATGCTACTCGCCCTGACCAACCCCATCAAGTCAAGCAGGCAGTGTAGGCAATTACTTGAGGAATTTGGGGAAGCGTCGGGACTGCGCATAAATCTGCACAAGTCTGAGTTGATGGACCTGACGCTGGTGCAAGAGGAGCGGGAGGAGCTAAAGAGGTCAACGACCTTCGCATGGCGGCCTGGGGGAATAACATATTTGGGGGTGAGAATTACCCCGGCTCTCACAGGGTTGTATGCAGCAAACTACCCACCCCCCCTCATGAGAAGTATCAAAAGGGACCTCCATAAGTGGCGGAACCTTCGGATCTCCTGGCTTGGGAGACTGGCGGCGATACAAATGGTCACACTGCCGAAGATGCTCTATCTTTTTCAAGCTATCCCTCAAGCAGTCCCAGCTAGCTTCTTCAGGGAGCTCCAAGTCATAAATGAATTTATTTGGGAGGGGAAAAGAGCAAGGGTAAGTATGCAGCAACTCATGGCACCGAGGAAAGAAGGGGGATTAGCCCTGCCCAACTTACGCCAGTACTACGAGGCAACTCAGTTTAGGGTAATTAGGGAATGGCTCCATGAGGGGGAAGAAATACACTGGGTTAAAATGGACAGAGTGGTTACAAAGCACGGCCTGGGGGAAGTCCTGTGGCTACCTAAGCATCTCCGACCAAAGCACATGTACGAGAGCTCCATTACTAAACTAGTTACGGATTATTGGGACATGCTGGTTAAATATAAGGAAATCACAACTTTCCCGTCCCCATTTACACCCATATTCAGCAATAAAGACTTCACTCCAGGGATGGAGAGGGGGGCATCAGGAATTGGCAGGAAGGGGGGTGTCGGAGGTTGAGAGACATGTTTATAGGGGGGGAATTTAGCACGTTTCGACCCCCTTCGAGAAATTCCTAATGTCCAACGATGGCTCGAAAGGGCTAATTTCGCAACTCTACAAGATGCTTGATGAAGCTACTCCGAGGCCACAGTGGGCATATATGGGAAGGTGGGAACGCATTCTGGGCAGTGAGATTGAGAAGAGAGAATGGGAGAAGGTTTGGAGAAAAATCCCCAAACAAGCCAGAGCCTCACAAACCCAGGAAGCCTGGTATAAAATACTGTATGGGTGGCACTATACTCTAGCTCGACTCCGCAGGATGTATCCTGAGGTGACGGGAATCTGCTGGAGAGGCTGTGGACAGGAAGGCACAGCGGAACACATTTGGTGGAGGTGCCCAAAAATTGTTCCGTTCTGGAAGGACTTCGGCCAAGTGTTAGAGCAAGTGTTTGGGTCAATGGGAAACCTGCCCCCGGAAAGGTCCTTACTGGGCCTTCGGCCACAAGAGACGATAGGAGAACCAAAGGGCAGAGAAAGGGCACGGGTGTTGCTCACAATTGCGGGAATGACAACCATTGTTCAGAGATGGAAAAGCCCAGATACACCGACGTTCCAAGACTGGTTGCGCAAAGTGTGGGAGATGGTGGCAATGGAATGGGCTACATATGCAATGAACAATGCATTACAAAACTTTGCTGGCGAATGGGGAGAGGTATTAACCTTTCTTAGGGACGATTTCAGGATTGGTTGGCACCCGCAACGCCTAAGACTCCTAGATCTACAATGACCCCAAAGAGACTTTATGAGGTCACAGGGAGTCACGGAACACCTGAAGCAGCACTGAGGGAGGGAGGGTGAAGGGGGGAGTTCTGGGGATTGTTATGTTTGTTGAAAATTTCAATAAAAAGAGTTTTTAAAAAAAAGAACGCAGTGAGGGTAGAGCCCAGGGATCCTCCAAAGAATACAGGTATGGAACTGGATCCCGCACAAAGAAAATCATTTCTCTCTCTCTCTCTCTCTCTCTCTCTATATATATATATATATATATATATATATATATATATATATATAAAACAGGGAGTAATTCTCTTGGTGTTATTGTAATAAAGAAAAAAAAAGTTAATGTCATGAAATGTTGTCGTTGTTCCATTGTTGTAAATCTTCTGGGCAAAATGTTTGTAAAAAGTACTAAAACTTGTTTTTTTCTATCTTCTATTAGAGAATTAACCTCCTTGGATTCCAGCCTGGAAAGGAACGCCCCGGGGACCTGGAAGGGAAGGGTAGAAAGGGGGTGCCATCCCATACCCCCAACCCAAAGACGGAAGGGGATCCCGGAGTGCCACTCCCTGATGAAGTAAAACTACACTGAAGGAAACCCCACTCTGCCCTACTCTTCCCCAAAAAAAAGTCATGGAAGAGCAGGGGGGGATCCCCTTCACCTGAAACGTCGCATTTAAACAGTGCCACCAAAAACGGCTGTGCTTTGCTTTCCCTGGCACATGTGTGGCAAGCATTAAAACATTTCACCAAAAAGTCCCTGCATTTACTTTTATTCCATCTGAATGACAAAAAGTTAAACATTTCACCAAAAATGGCCGTGAGTTGCTCTGATTTCATCTAAATGACAAGAAGTTATGCACTACATCCAAAAATGGCCTTGTTTGATTTTTGCTTGGTTTTTCTTCTGTTCAGGTTAAATCAAAGAACCATGTGCAAGGGGGCCTACCCCTCATTGTCAATGTACCAACAATAAATGCAAACTTGCTCAAAAGGGAGAAACCAAACATCTGGTGGCCTGCAAAACATTATAAGCAAAAAGCCTGCACACGTGTGAAAAGGAAAGAAAAAAAGAAAAATTACCTTTAAAAGCCACAGTGAAAAGACAGCGTTGCTCGCACAGAAAATGTCAGGGAAATATGTTGTGGGTGGGGGGTTGACAAAAGCAATGTACATTTTGTTTCCCCCACAAGACTTCAATCACCTTGGAAGAGGCTCATAATACCGGAAAAAACAGCTTTTGGGCTCAGGCAGGAAACTTCTCAATTGGAAGCCTTGCTTTCTTCTGGAAGTCGCACCTATAAGTAAACTATCCCGCAATGACATGTGATGTGACTAAGGGCGTCATAATTACATGCTCTGCCAGACTTGAAGGCAGAGGGCTCAGGGAGGACGAAACAGGCCATGTGTGGCTAGAACTTGACCAGGAAGTTTGAGCTCCTTGTTGCACCCCTTCAAAAGAACCCATACCACTTCAAAGGAGGTCATAAAAATCTTTGGTCACCGGCTGAGCCAGGGGAAGACCGTTGGTTGTGGGAGATGAAGCACCACCCTCCCATATGTGACAGATCCTCCCAATTGACATTTAAAGATTGATTTCAATTTAGGTATTTTTTGCAGCACTCAGAATAAGAAGTAATTTAGTTTAATGCAATTTTTCCATGTGATTTCCAGGTGGGTTTTTACGAGACTATGTGCATGTTCCTAGGAGTTTGTGGACTGAAGTGGCCAGTAAAGATTAGTTTCTGACTGATCCAAAAATGGGACAAATATGACAATTGGTGGCAAGATGGAAAATGAGATTATGAACATGCTTGATCATTTGCAGAGTTATAACTGTTATACATTACGTGAAAAGGACAAACATGTACCAAATGGCCATACTACGTCTTACGTATTTGGCAATCGATTTATCTATTTCCCCATGACCGGCCACAACTGCATATCTGGTTCACATGGACGGGGCTTGTAAAAGTATGAAGTTATGATACATAACTCTGTTTTGCTAAAAAGTTGACCTGAGAACAAAGAACTGTAATAAATGCCAAACAGACAGATGGTGCTCTCTTCTCCTGAACCAATAAAGCCAGGGGACGGAGAGAGGAATGGTACACTGTCCTATCCAAGATGTAGGGGTCATTATAGAGTAGTCCCCCTAGATTGTAAAGTGAGTGATGTCATTTCTGCTATATAAGGGGTACTGTACTAAGTCAGGGGACAGACACACACAAAGAATCCAGGGAAACAGAAGAAGGAGGATGGGGAGAAAGCTGAACCTTACCATCTTGGAGAGTACAGTGACCAGACCTCTTGCCTAGCTTTCCAGAGTGTTCTGAGATCCATCTGGCTGTCCAAAATCCCATCCAGGAGAGCACAGTGACCAGATCCCTTGACCTAGCTGTCCAGAGTGTCCTGAGACCAAGCTGGCTTTCCAGAATCCCAAACCAAGGCTTACTTTCTAAGTAGCAAATAGCCCTAGCCCTAAATTGCATAAAGCTTTCCTTTTTGTAACATTGCCTCCCATATTTCCCCCATTGAAAATCCTTTGAAAATCCCATTGAGACCCCATTAAAAATCCCATTGAAAGCCCCAAATTGCCAGTATAATTCATTCACCTTACCATAGAAGAATCTGTATTATCCTGTGTATGTTAGCGTATTCCCTTTGATAAACCTCTCAGTTGTCTATATAAATCCTTAGTATTTTTAAGTAAGTCAATTCATTCCCCATTGAAAATCACATTCACAATTGTTGCCATTTGAAATCAAGAATCTTGTTATGTTTATATTTAATTATTATAGTAATTAAAGTAGTGTCTCAAAAGAATTAGTCTCTGTGTAACTGAAAACCGAATTTGCATTACCCCACAAACTCCTAATTTGCATCTTTCCTATTAAAACCCCCAAACCATAGTCCCATTTAGAGCAACCCCTTTTGCCTAAAATGCTATCTGTTATGTGCCTCTGTCCTTGAAAACCAGTTTCCGACTTTTAAAGGTAAACCCCTTCCCATTGCTGCCTGTCATTGTGAACCCGAGTGTAAAACGAATTTCCATTTGCCACTGTATTTTTCCCTTTTGCATTTGATTGCTACCAAAATCGATTTTTCCATTTCATTTCTACTTTGCCCTGGTGTGCTGATTAGTATTCCCTGAACTTTCCCTATCTCAAGTGTAAGCAACACAAATGCCTGTTCATTCTGTCCCCTAGCAGTTGTGAGTAACAATCAAAATCCCATTCTGCCGTTTTGCTCCAAAAACTGTTTTTTACTTTCTTTTCTGGCTTGCCATCTTGGAGTGGTGGGCTTTACCCCAAGTCCAACTTTCTCACTCTATCCTTACTCCATGCCACTGCCTTCCTTTCAAAGAAATTAAGTTAGCTGATGTTTGGCGGCAATTGTTGCAGGGGCAAGTGCTAAACCGTGGCGCTATCACTTTCAATCTGATTGTATTTTCCTGTTTTGTCATTAAAACAAAAGCGAGTATAACTGTCTATTTTCAACCTGATTGTAGTTTCCTCTTTATCATTATAACAAAAGTGAGTTTAACAACCCATTTCCACTTGGTCACTCTAGATAGGACATTGCATTTGTGTTGCCACAACATTGGTGGCTGTTGTAAAATTGTTTGATTTTCCTTTTTCATTAAACCATAAATTAATAAATATTTGTATTTGTATTTGTTTTATTTATAAAGCGCAGCCAGGCCAATAGGCATCCGGGCGCATATTTTCAGTACATGTTGCAGAGGTTACAATTCCATACATTAGAAAAAGAGCGAAACATACGTGTTGCAGATACATGAGTAATACAGCTACATACAGAACATAGAGAAGATACAGTTAAATATTATAGAACAGTGTTTACAGTGATAACAATGGGGCAATCGACAGACCTAAGATTAAGGAAGTTAAGCTGTCATTCTGTCCAAATCCTGAAGCCAACACTTAGTGTTGCGCTTGAATAAGTGGAAGGAAGGTTCTGATCTGAGGGCAGCAGGGAGTGAGTTCCATAGCTTAGATGCCTGTACAGGGAAGCTAGCACCACCTGAGTTCTGGAGTTTGAATCTCGGTATGGACATAGTGTTAGCTTGAACTGCTCTGCGTGGTCTTGAGGACGTATGGGAGGTCAGTTGGTTAGAGAGGTAGACTGGAGCGAGGTTAGCCCGGACTTTGTGTGTTAAGGCCAAAGTTTTGAGAGATATTCTATGCTCTACGGGAAGCCAGCGCAATTTACGTCTGGTCTCAGAGATGTGCGACTCCTTGGAGATATTAAGGGCAGCCCTGATGGCATTATTCTGAATCACTTGTAATTTATGGATGTTTTTGTGGCTAGTACCTAGGTAGAGGGCGTTACAATAGTCAATTTTAGACAAGACTAAAGTTCTAGCAAGTGTAATGCAGTTAGGTGTGGAAATGAACGGCCTGCAGGCGGTGATTAGTTTGCATGTATATGCGGATGATGATGCTACCACGTTGATTTGTTTGGAGAAGGATAAGGTGGCATCGAGGTAGATGCCGAGAGTTTTAGTGTTGTTAGAGACAGTAATGGAATTGCCATCTATAATAAATGATTTGAAGGCAGTGTTTAGTTTTTTTAATTTAGCGTGTGTGCCAAGGATGAGCAGCTCAGTTTTATCGTCGTTGAGACAAAGACCATGCTGCGCCATCCATGCTTGTATCACTGAGTATATTTCGTTAAGGGTTTTGCTGTCAGTTGCGTAGTCTCCAGAGATAGGAATGAGTATCTGGGTGTCGTCCGCATAGTTAGTATACATGACACCCAGATAGTCGAGGATATCAAATAGAGGCTTTGTGAAGACATTATATAGCGTGGGGGACACACAAGAACCTTGCGGAACCCCACAAGGTACCGGGGACGGTTCAGCAGAAGCAGTGGGGGAGAAGACCCTCATAGTTCTGTTCGCCAGGAAAGAGCTGATCCAAGAGGTGCTTGAGTCGGAGAAATGTGCTGCAGATTTAAGGTGGAGGCAAAGTGTTTGGTGATTGACCAAATCAAAAGCTGCTGACCTATCGAGCATTAAAAGGAGTGCTAGTTTACCATTGTCTTTTAGTACTCGAATTTGAGTAGTGAGATCTATCAGGGCGGTTTCCGTGCCATGTCTTGGTCGGAAACCAGATTGCTTTAGTCCCAGTAAATTGTTAGATTCTAGATACGCCTGTATTTGCAGGTAGGCTTCTCTATCCAGTATTTTTAGAAGAAAGGGTACCGTTGTTATGGGTCTATAATTAGACGGGTTGGTTGGGTCAAGAGTCGGTTTTTTAATTAGAGGAATGACCCAAGCGTCTTTTAAATTGTCAGGCACAACTCCAGTTTTGAAGGCGGCATTAATAAGGTTGGTAATGAATGGGGCAAGGTCATGTGCTGCTGCTTTGATGATCGGAGCAGGGCAGGCCTCACCTTGGCAATTTGATGGTTTGAGTTCCCTAATGATATTTTCCACTTCCCTCGTTGACAGGGGTGAGAAGCTAAATGGTTTACAAGTAGGCTCAACAGCAGCAGTTTTATTAGGGTGTTGCTTGTATTCAGGGTCTGAAAGTAGCATGCATTTTTTTGCATTAATTTTGGATTGTAGCAGAGCTATTTTATCTAATAGCGCCTTCTGAATGTTAGTGCACCATGGTGCATCTGTGATACATTTGTCAACAGGGGCAATAGGCGATTCCAGTTCTTTTAGGATCTTAAAAGTTCTTCTGTATTAGATTCTGCTTGCATGATCCTTTTGTTATAGGAGTCTTTTTTAGCCAGTATAATGGCCTCTTTGTAGTTAGAAGATGCTAGGGTTAGCTCATTCTTATTAGTTACTGAGGGGCCCTTTTTCCAATGTGCTTCTGCGGTTCTCTTAATTTTACGCAATTCTCTTAGATGCGGCGTGAACCACGAATTCAGATGGCGTTGTGGTTTAGGTTTCCGCAATATTAACGGTGCGATGGTATTGAGAGCTTTAAGTATTGCCTGATTGTAATTGTCCATTAGGACTGTAGGATCGGAGATGTCAGTGTTGTTGAGGAGTGGGAGTAATAAAGGGAGGAGTTTATCTGGCGTAATGTCTTTCTTGTTCCTGGTGTGGGTGGCTTGAGCAATGATAGGTGTAGGACGTTGTGTGGAGGCTTTGATGGAAAAGGTTATTTTATGGTGATCTGACCAAATACATGTTTCATTAGATATAAGATCGATTGTACAGTTAAGGTTGGTGAGCCAGTCCAATGTTCTTCTTTTGGTATGTGTAGGTTCATGAATGATGTGGACGTGACCGAGGTCAGATAGGGTGTTGGCTAGATCAAGAGCGTTGGTATTCAGCGGGTCATTGAGACCAAGATTAAAATCCCCAAGCAGGATACATTGTGAGTTAGGTTTGGTATTAGTAGATATAAGGGATACAATGTCCTCAGTAAATGTAGAGATACGTCCTGGTGGTCGGTAGATGAGATGCACTGTTGCTGTGTGGTTGGGTGATAATGGAAGTTTAATGGACAAGGATTCAGCAGAAGGGATTTGTAAATCCTGAATTACTCTAATGTCAATGGAGTTTTTGAAAATGAAGGAGAGCCCACCTCCTTTCACCTGGTTAGTATTTCTATCACATCTAATGATAGCATAGTCATTTGGAATGGCTAGGGCCAGGGACGGGCCGGATGCTGCATTTAACCAAGTTTCTGTGACCGCAAGGAAATCAAGCTTTTCAGAAGTTATGAAATCGGCAATGTCCAATGCGTGTGCAGGGAGGGACCTATTTCTATTTCTATTTCTATGTGTTTATAATGCACCGACAGCCCGCAGGCATAAGGGCGCGGAGACATCCTAAGGAAGAAAAAGAAGGCATGGGAAGTGGGAAGACCGTTAAGAGAAAGGAAGATGAAGTCTATCGTGAAATGCCTCGGAAGAAAACGACCTGAATTGTCTGGGGGTTATTGAAATAGGTGGGTTAGCGTTCACCAAGGCTGCTTTGATGAAGGAGTCTTTTACAGGATTTTTCTGATGTGATCGGGTTGGGTTATATCTTATTGATACACAGCGGCCTGGTTCCTAGTCCATTGTGACACGGGATGTTTGTGAAGGTAGGGTGCGAGACGGGTTGGAGGCCTACTCAGAAAGAATCCATAGTATATTAAAGTTAAAAAGCATTTTTATTGCGCGCCACATTCATTGTCCAGGAAGGAGTCCCTGGCTGGAGCGTGCCATGTAATAAAACCGTGACACGCTGCCTCACTCTAGAGAGTCCATGGACTACCAAGTACTTGGCAGGATGAGCTAGCAGCACACATATTAACCATTGTCTCAAGAAGTAAGCCTTTGAGTGGTCAGCCATTTTATTTTAGTATCTCTGCCATGTTGAATTAGGTTTAATTTCTGCCACATCCAGGAGAGCCCTCAGGCTGCCGAGCATGTGGCAGATGGCCCGGCAGCACAATTATTAGCTATTATTCTAAGAGTTAGGCATCTGTTACACTTTCTCATGAAATTCTTCCCAAGGGAGTCAAGCACGCAGTGAAATCAAATATGCAATAGCAACAAGGACATGCTTTAACGAGGGAGAGCAGCAGCTGTGGGGAGTAGTTGTCACGATGCCCGCTCCCGGGGAGCCGGCTCAGGCCCTGCGTCCCCGAAAGCGGACATCAAGTCCCCGGGGAAGGTCCCAGCAATCCCTTATAGGGGCCCTTTGGACAGCGTCCTGGCGCCTATGGCACCAGGCTCATAGAAAACGTCAGTCCTGGCGCCATAGGCGCCAAGCTCATTATGAAAGTGTTTGGGTGCACTTACCTGATGCAGACCATGCTGCAGAACCCCGGCCTCCTTGAGGCCTGAAAGGAACTACTTTACCTGTGGGACTCATTTACCACCCGGGCGTGGTCGGGGAAGGATACATACCTGATTGGAGGAAGGACACATTCTAGGAACTTCTTCCAAGGCTATTTAAACCACACCCGATCAGCCACACGTGCTTCGCGTTGTTCTGCATCTAGCAGCTGGACGCTCACCGTGTCTCCTCCTGCATCCTGACTTCTGCCACACCTGCCAGCATCCTGAATCACCTGCAAAGGAAGGGAACAAGAGAACAGAAGAAGGAAAAGGCCTCACCTGCTAAATCTGCATCCCAGAGACATTTCGCCGACAATCCTGAAAAGGAAGACATTTATTTTTAAAAGCACATCGCATCGATCGCTGCAGCGCCGCATTCTACTCACCTTTACAGGGCGCCTCCATGTTCAGCAGCGACCATCCGGATTCGCAGTCGCGCCCCCGCGCCTAGGGAGAAAAAGACAAGAACAAAGGTGAGAGAAAGAAGGGAAAAGGGAAGCTAAAACTCCATGTCAAGAAATACCTGTTGGGTCATTCCCTTTTCATTTCGGGTCCGCGCCACATCCAGGCATTTTCGGACCCTGGCCCCTAAGGGGAAAAAGACATCAGCGTTAATGAGTGAATGAAAAGACATTACCAAAACACTCATTAAAGACTTCCCTGATTTCCACAAGGATTTCACCGTTCACCTCGGGTCGGTGCCTGTTCCCCGGCATTCCGTACCCCGGCCCCTATGGGGAAAAAGACACTAGCATTAGAACATTAATGCATGGACACAAGGGGAACCACTTATAGAAAAACTTACCTGGAAGCCAAGCAAGTTTGGTTCTCACCCATCCGAAAATCCAGTGACGTAACTGGATACCAACGCGCCCCTGCATCAGAAGCAGGATGGAGAGCTTGTCCTTCCAGACCCTAAGGTGAGACGCTACGGGGAAGCACAGCAGGGTTTTGAGGAGGGTGAGAGGGGTAAATGGGAAGCCGATTGCATTACCCCGCAGACAGTTAACCCCCTATTCTCACCTACAGAAGGATACTTCTGCGAGTCAGACAAGCCAGATCTGGGGCCCAGTCCAGTCCGTCTTCCGAACCCTGCGCATCACCTTAGACGAGGTCACAGCAGCGCGAACCAGGCCAGCGCCCCCGTGGGCATCAGGTGAGCGTTACAGAACGCGAAGCCTTCCTACAAATTCCCACCCAGGTGCTATGGAAACTTCTGAGACTGATCAGTTGGCCCAATTACTGGGGGCATTACGGGCCGAAGTACATGCCGCTCGTCAAGAGACTAATGCCCTCAAGAGGGAATTAATAATATCAAAGGAAAGAACTGATGACCTGGCCAGACAGCTTTTGCAAGGTCAAGCTGGACAAACTCCTCTACCCTGTTCCGGAGGGAACCCCGCTCCTGTGGTTCCCAGTAACCCTGTGCAGATTAATCTACCTGAAAACATGCCGCTGGCCCCACCTGAACGCTTTTCTGGGGACCCCAAACGATTCGCCGTATTCATGAATCAGTGTCGTTTGCACTTGCTATGATCAGACCAAAGTAGCGTTTGTATTGTCATATCTCAGCGGCTGCGCTGCCGATTGGTCAGTTCCACTGGTTACTCAAGATGACCCGATTCTCCGTGATTTTCAAGGATTTCAAGCAAGCATGGAAAGGTTATTTGCTCGACACTCACAGGGGCAGGCTCTGGATGACGAACTTCTATCCCTGCGACAGGGCAATCAGGACCTCCTATCCTATATTGCAACCTTTAATAGACTAATTGTGGAAACGGGATGGCCAGAGGATAAAAGAGTCACGTTATTTTATCGAGGTCTACGCGGAGAACTTAAAGATGTCTTGGCCCAAGTTGTAAATCCGCCCCAAGAATGCACAGAATATATAGACTTAGTGGTCCAATTGGATCATAGACTTCAAAACAGAAAAACAGATCGGTCCAGGTTTGAGACCCGGGTGTTGGTCAAGACCCACGCTAACCCCAAGGGAGTTAATGTCTCTGAGCCTATGCAAATTGGAGGGGTTAAAGAACCCTTAACTCAAAAGGAACGTGAAAGGAGGCGGTAGTTAAAATTATGTCTTTATTGTGGGAACTCTGGACACTTTCTACGAGATTGCCCGGCAAAACCGCCCGAAAAGCGGTAGGAGCCGCTGATAAAAACCATGAAGACTCTGTTTCGGGAAACGACTCAGCCCGACAAGCGTAGGGATCCGCTTGCCGAGCTTGAAAACTAACTCTCAGACCTCGCATTTCATTGTGCCAATGGTTCTCGTAGATCCAGAAAAGCCTAAGCGGTTGCATGCAATAAAGGCAATAAAGGCATACATTGATAGTGGGGCTATTGGAAGCTATGTGGATCGTGAATTGGCCTCTGGGATTAACCTCCCTCTCCGTCCTAAAACCAGCAAAGATGTCATCACCACAGTCGATGGAACTGAAATTGCCTCTGGACCGGTAACACATTCCACTACTGGGGTGACTCTTATTGGTCCTGACGGCCATCGGGAGGCAGTTGTGTTTGATGTAATCAAGGCTCCACAGTTTCAGGTTATTCTTGGAATTCCTTGGTTAGAGACACATAATCCTCGAATTGATTGGCGAGCTAAGAGAATAACCTTCCCGGATTGTGCACAAACATGCTACCCAGAAAACCTGAAGATTAATCTAGCGTCTGTAACCTCTGCCTCCATGCAATTACCTCCGGAATACCAGGACTTTCAGGACGTCTTCCAAAAGGAACAGGCCAACACGTTACCTCCTCACCGATCGTACGATTGCCAAATCGATCTGGTGCCCGGTGCACAACCCCCTTGTAGCAGGATTTATGCCCTTACCGAACCTGAGAACCTGCATTTGAGACAATATTTGGATCAATACCTCGCCAATGGTTTTATTCGCCCGTCAAAGTCCCCGGCATCCTCGGCTTTGTTCTTCATGCCTAAAAAAGAAGGCGACCTTAGAACTTGTATCGATTACCGCGCATTGAACCAGATAACGGTTAAAAACCGTTATCCTCTGCCTCTGATTCCTGAACTCCTTGACCAGGTGAAGGAAGCTTGCATATACACCAAGTTAGATCTCCGGGGGGCATATCATCTGGTGCGAGTAAAAGAAGGCGACGAATGGAAAACAGCCTTCCGTACAAAATATGGATTATTCAAATACCAGGTAATGCCTTTCGGGTTGTGCAATGCGCCTGCTGCCTTCCAATTCTTCATGAATGATGTCCTTCGGGAACTCATCGATGTTTGTGTTGTCGTCTATATCGATGACATTCTAGTGTACTCCTCTTCGGAATCTGATCACAGAAAACACGTTAGGGCAGTTCTGGAAAAACTGCGCCAACAAAAACTATTTGCTAAACTGGAGAAATGTGTTTTCCATACCACAGAAGTTGAGTTTCTCGGTTTCATCCTGCACCCAAAGGAGTCCGAATGGACTCAAGAAAAGTGGATGCCATCCTCAAATGGCCATCACCTAGCTCTGTAAAAGTGGTTCAAAGCATGCTCGGCTTTGCCAATTTCTATCGCAGGTTTATCTCGGAATTTTCACGCATAGTACAACCCATTACTGCACTCTTGAGGAAAAATAAACGTTTTGAATGGTCTGAAGAAGCCGAGCAGGCCTTCCAGGATTTAAAAGCTACGTTTACCTCTGCACCTATATTGAAACACCCACGTCCAGATCTCCCGTATGTCGTGGAAACTGACGCATCCAGCCTAGCCATGGGAGCAGTTCTGTCTCAAAGAGATCCTGAAACCAACCAACTGCATCCCGTAGCATTTTGGTCCAGAAAATTCTCGGCCCCAGAGATTAATTACGCAATCACTGACAAAGAACTGTTAGCCATAAAGTCCGCTTTTAAAGCCTGGCGGCATTACCTGCTTGGCGCTCGACATACCATCACGGTGATCACTGATCATCGGAATTTACAGTATTTGAAAAACGCCAAGGCTCAGTCATCATGGCAGCTCCGATGGGCTTTGTTTTTCGCTGAATTTGATTTCGTGATTACCTATCGACCTGGCTGCAAGAACGGCAAAGCAGACGCCTTATCCCGAATTGGAATGGGAGAATCTGATACAAATTCAGAACCAGTACCAATAATTCCCGAACAGAGAATTCTAGGCATGACTTCGTTACAGACGCTTGAAGACATTCAAGTCAGAGTGAAACAACTCCTGGACCCTACAGTCCTACAGGATTAGATACAAAAGGGATCAGACTTTACCATAGATAATGGTTTACCTTATTACCAAGGACGCTTATTCCTGCCGCACAAGGATTTACACAAACTAGTTATTTCAGGTTATCATGATACATTAATAGAGGGACACCCCGGTATTGCCAAGACAATGGAAAAGGTGAAACGACAATTCTGGTGGCCCTCTTGGCGAAAAGATGTTAAATCTTTTGTGATGTCCTGTGGTGTTTTCGCCCAAAATAAAGGTAAAAAGAAAAGACCAGCCGGTCTCCTTCAACCTCTAGACATACCGCCAGCACCCTGGCACACCCTATCAATGGATTTTATTACGGACTTGCCTCCTTGTTCGGGATACAATACCATTCTGGTAATTGTGGATTTGTTTTCCAAAATGGCCCACTTCATTCCTTTGAAAGGTTTACCTTCAGCTTCTGTCCTAGCCAAAGAATTCCTCGAAAATATTGTTCGGCTACATGGATTCCCATCTATACTAATCTCTGACCGGGGAAGCCAATTAATTTCCCACTTCTGGCGCAAATGTTGTCAAATGGCACAAATCGACGTAAGATTATCGACCAGTCACCACCCTCAGACCGATGGTCAGACCGAGAGGACAAATCAGACCCTTGAGCAGTACTTACGGTGTATGTTACAGCAATCTGAAAGCAACTGGAAAGACATTCTTTGGATAGCCGAATACGCATATAATAATTCGGTACACTCTGGAACTGGCCATAGTCCTTTTTATACCTTGTTTGGACATCACCCTCGAACCTCAAACCTCGACTCACCTCAGAACCTCGGAGTGCCCGCAGTAGAACATCTGCATTCTACCATTACCCGAGCCTTCAAAGAGGCAACCACGCATTTACAACAAGCCAAGAGAAAATACAAGGAAAATGCTGACCTACATCGGAGTGAAGCACCTCCGTATCAGATTGGGGATCAAGTGTGGTTAGCTACCAGACATTTACCGCTCAAAGGGCCTCAAACTTTTAACCCAAAATATCTGGGACCTTATTCTATTATGGCAATAATTAACCCAGTAGCGGTTAAACTTGATTTACCAGCTAATATGCGAATTCACCCTGTTTTTCATGTGTCACTTCTGAAACCAGTGGTCCCCGGAACCCGACTACTCAAACCTCCAGAACCTATTCAAATAGATGGGGAACCCGAATTCGAAGTGAAGAACATTTTAGATTCAAAAATGTTTAGGTCAAAGCTTTTCTACCTAATTGATTGGAAGGGGTACGGACCTCAGGAGAGGTCGTGGGAACCCAGTGACCATGTGCATGCACCTCGATTAGTCAGGAAATTCCACCGACTCTTCCCAAACAAACCAAAACCCCCGGAGGGAACAACCTTGGGAGGGGCCTTGGGGGGGAGTGCTGTCACGATGCCCGCTCCCGGGGAGCCGGCTCAGGCCCTGCGTCCCCGAAAGCGGACATCAAGTCCCCGGGGAAGGTCCCAGCAACCCCTTATAGGGGCCCTTTGGACAGCGTCCTGGCGCCTATGGCGCCAGGCTCATAGAAAACGTCAGTCCTGGCGCCATAGGCGCCAAGCTCATTATGAAAGTGTTTGGGTGCACTTACCTGATGCAGACCATGCTGCAGAACCCCGGCCTCCTTGAGGCCTGAAAGGAACTACTTTACCTGTGGGACTCATTTACCACCCGGGCGTGGTCGGGGAAGGATACATACCTGATTGGAGGAAGGACACATTCTAGGAACTTCTTCCAAGGCTATTTAAACCACACCCGATCAGCCACACGTGCTTCACGTTGTTCTGCATCTAGCAGCTGGACGCTCACCGTGTCTGCTCCTGCATCCTGACTTCTGCCACACCTGCCAGCATCCTGAATCACCTGCAAAGGAAGGGAACAAGAGAACAGAAGAAGGAAAAGGCCTCACCTGCTAAATCTGCATCCCAGAGACATTTCGCCGACAATCCTGAAAAGGAAGACATTTATTTTTAAAAGCACATCGCATCGATCGCTGCAGCGCCGCATTCTACTCACCTTTACAGGGCGCCTCCATGTTCAGCAGCGACCATCCGGATTCGCAGTCGCGCCCCCGCGCCTAGGGAGAAAAAGACAAGAACAAAGGTGAGAGAAAGAAGGGAAAAGGGAAGCTAAAACTCCATGTCAAGACTTACCTGTTAGCTCATTCCCTTTTCATTTCGGGTCCGCGCCGCATCCAGGCATTTTCGGACCCCGGCCCCTAAGGGGAAAAAGACATCAGCGTTAATGAGTGAATGAAAAGACATTACCAAAACACTCATTAAAGACTTCCCTGATTTCCACAAGGATTTCACCGCTCACCTCGGGTTGGTGCCTGTTTCCCAGCATTCCGTACCCCGGCCCCTATGGGGAAAAAGACACTAACATTAGAACATTAATGCATGGACACAAGGGGAACCACTTATAGAAAAACTTACCTGGAAGCCAAGCAAGTTTGGTTCTCACCCATCCGAAAATCCATTGACGTAACTGGATACCAACGCGCCCCTGCATCAGAAGCAGGATGGAGAGCTCGTCCTTCCAGACCCTAAAGTGAGACGCTACGGGGAAGCACAGCAGGGTTTTGAGGAGGGTGAGAGGGGTAAATGGGAGGCCGATTGCATTACCCCGCAGACAGTTAACCCCCTATTCTCACCTACAGAAGGATACTTCTGCGAGTCAGACAAGCCAGATCTGGGGCCCGGTCCAGTCCGTCTTCCGAACCCTGCGCATCACCTTAGACGAGGTCACAGCAGCGCGAACCAGGCCAGCGCCCCTGTGGGAGTCAGGTGAGCGTTACAGTAGTATGGGGTGCCAAGATATCTGGTCGCATGGGAGCAAATGGCCTTGTATCTAGTTTATTGCTGAGAAGGGCAGATTTCGCTCTTCATACTGACTGCGCATGATTAGGTCATCTGCGGGGGGATGCACATCAGAATGTAACCTGTCATTGTACTAACCAATCAGAATAGGGCAATGTACTAACCTATTAGGATAGGGTAATTTATGCTGAATTAGGTTTTATATAGGCGGGAGCCAATAGGATGATTAGAATGTAGTTACAAATAATGTTTAGATTGCATACAAATGTATTCTCATTTTGTGGTTTTTGTCTTTAAATGTTACTGTTTGATGTGGACGTGTTGAGAGCTTCAGTTTTGTGGTCTTCCGAGACCCGCTGACCTCCCGGCTGGCAATTGCATTTGCATTCAAATTCTGTTTTCTACAATTCGGGCCCTCTCATAATTGTTTGCATTTTCATTAGGGCCTATGCTGTAATAATCTTATGATCATGGCCCAAGGTTGCATTCATACCTTAGTGAAGCATAGGAGATTGGAATACATTAACAAACAACCTTTAATTAAGTAATACAATGCAATGGCACCTGCATCAGGATGAGAGTCAGCTGTGCAGCAGAAGCAGGTGTAAGGAAGGCATGTTATCAAACAGTAAGACAGACACAAGTGATCACAGTTCAAGGGTGTTTATTGAACTTCAACTTGGTTTGAAAAACGCCTATCTAATCCTAAATCTAAAGATGGGAGCAAGCTACGACCATCAAATAATAATACAACAGTCCTAGTCGAGTCAAAGGGCCTATACTAATACACCTATTGCCAATCCTTACTTTTAAATACAAATAGTGTGGGAAACAATGTTATGCAAAAGAAAAGTGTTCAAGAAATGATATGTCGGGATATTCAAGCTGTTGGCTTTCCTTCCCCATGTTTTCAGCACGGGGCAAGGCGGGACACTCAAGCTCAGCACACTCTCTGGCTTCTCTAGCATGCAGATGCAGTTCAAAACTTCAAGGGCCTTCTGTGCCAAAGTCTCTTTGCCATTCAAAGTCTTTTATTTCAGAGGGCCTGATACAACACGACAAAAATTAAAGTTCCTTTCTAATTTCTCCTAGGTGTTTTACTGTTGACCCCGGTTCCCCCTAAAATGGGCTCAGACCCGTTTTGACACAAAATCTTCAATTGGTCTCCCTCCGGTGAGCTCGGACCAAATTGATCTACTTTTCCAAAATGTCTCTATTTCATCCAAATCGAAGACTTTCGACTGTGTGTGGGATTTTGTTTGACCCGTCGCAGGACCACTTTGATTCACAATTACTCGTTTTATTCTTGATATAACCTTTTCCTCACTTTCACTTTTGCCACTTTTCAGCTGTATACCTTACAGAGACCTTTGATTGAGCACCCACGCGGTGCCGGACCACTCTGTCAAAGTTATTGCATCTTACTTTTAAAGTTCAATCACTCATCAGCAGTTCACTGCGTCTCTTATCACACATGTTTTAACGATGGTTGTTCCAACGCTCCCCAAACAATGTTGCTGCTTGTAACCTTGGCTTTAACACACACTAGTCTTGTATCGGTCTCCCCAACTCACCGGCTGTATTGATTTCACTGACGCTGCTTTGTTCTTGGAGCCAAGGACGGTACCACGGGGGCTGCTGCTTCTCCCTGCCTTGATTATTGATGCAGGAGGGCCCCGGTATCTCCGACACACAATGCAGGTATTTTTAGCCTGATTTCCTGGTCTTAAGCTTTCGATTCTCGCTTGCAATTCTCAAGGTCTCTGGAAAAGTAATGGTTCCTTGTCGAAAAGGACAAGGGAACTTCCCTCCTTGCAATCCCCTTCTGTTTTGCTGTCTTTCTTCTCTCCTTTTAGCTGCCATCTCAAAACTGCTGTTTCCTCGTGTGCTTTGCCTTGCTCAGAGTGTTCTCTCGTGCTCTGCCTTTCTTTTCCATGTGGGAAAGCTTAATGGAAATCAGGTGTGTGTGATGGTCAGTAATTGCCTGACCTCGCCTGACCATTGTATTGGGACACGTCAGGTTTACTGCTCAGGTGTTAGTCTGTTTTCTCTCATAGCAGACTGTCCGTGTCAAAGTGTTTGTGTTGTAAAATGGGGGGCTAGAGGTCCTAAATATGTCACCTGGTAGGATGCAGTAAATGTGTTACAGGGAAGGGGATACCGTGTCTCACAATGCGGTGTCCGACTCCCACTTCCTGAAGCCCCTCACCCAGGTGCTCCTCCTGCACTTGTCCACCCCAGGAACTGGATCCAAAAGCAATGGCCATGTCCTGACCACCTGGATGACAGAACCCCCGGAGACTAGTGGGTGAGACACCTTCTGGTTTCTCACATGCCCTTCCCCTATGTGATGTAGCCGCATCTGTTTCACAGGGAAACTAAGAAAGGAACTCAACGTTCCCCCTTGTGAGAAAACTGCTCCTAACTCTGTAAGAGAGGCATCAGTTTGTAACACAAAAGGTTTTCGAAAAATCTAATACCTTTAGGATCGGGTTCTGGCACAGAGAGTTTGTTTTAAGCTGTTGTAACATACATCGTCCTCTTCAGTCCAATACATTTTCTGGGGTTCAGCGTTCTTTAATTTGTCTGTCAACCTAGCTGTTCTGTCCGAGAAATTAGGATAGACCTACGGTAATAACCAATTAATCCTAAGAATGTCTGAGGTCCCACTTGGTTTTAGGCGTGGCGATATCTAGGACGGCTTTCACTTTTTGTCTTTGAGGC
Source organism: Ambystoma mexicanum (assembly GCF_040938575.1). Taxonomy (NCBI): domain Eukaryota; kingdom Metazoa; phylum Chordata; class Amphibia; order Caudata; family Ambystomatidae; genus Ambystoma; species Ambystoma mexicanum. The sequence goes on along the minus strand of NC_090932.1, from coordinate 1,264,619,512 downwards.
TGCACACTGCCATTCCCTAAAAAGAAGCCGAGGTATTTCATGGCTGATTGAGCCAGCTTACATTTGGATGGATTGGCTAAAGTTGGCTTCTCCGAGGGCTCTCATAATAGTAAAGAGATGGAAAAGATGGTCTTCCCAAGTCTTACTATAAATGACTATGTCGTCAAAATAAGCCCCACATAAATCAGAGTAGGCCTGTAATATCCTGTCCATAAGTCATTGCAAACTAGTGGGGGGCCTGTGTAGGCCAAAAGGGGGGACTTTGAACTGGAACAGTCCCAGGGGCATCCAGAAAGCTGTCTTTTCCTTATAAGTTCCATGTACTGGGACCTGCCAGTACCCGTTGGTTAAGTCTAGGGTTCATAAGAAGGCATTGCTGAGTTTATCAATCAATTCATCTATGCGCGGCATAGGATAGGCATTGAAGTCATAAATGGCATTGACCTGTTGGAAGTCTATGCAAAACCTCAAGTAATTATCAGGTTTTTTGACCAATTCAATATGGGAGGACCATGGGCTTGAAGAGGGTTCGATTATATTTGCCGTTAACATTTTGTTCACTTCCTCAACTACTATCTGTCTATGGGCTTCCGGGAGTCTATATGGTTTCAAATGGACCACGTTTGCCTTTGGAGTTCTGATATAATGATAAGTCTGGTTTCTCGCAGAATACATCAGAGAATGTTGTGACTAAATCTTTTAAGTCTTCTTGTTTTTGGCTAGATAGCTCTTGGTGAATTAATTCCAAATGATCTATTTCCTCCGGTCTCAAACAAGACAGTATCGAGGCAGTGGCTACGGAAGGATTTTCTTTCCACTGTTTTAAGAGATTTACATGGTAGAGGTGAGTCTTTTGTTTACTGTCAGTTTGGGCTATTTGATAAGTACAGGTCCCTGTTTGCTCTAGTGCTTCATATGGCCCATGCCACTTTGAGACAAGTTTATTTTCAGAGGTACGTAAGAGGACTAATACCTTTTGTCCTATTGAAAAAGATCTTAAGTTTACCTTCTTGTTGTAGGTGGACTTTTGCTGTTCCTGGGCTTTTTCAATGTGTGTATAGACTAGTTTACAAACAAGATTCATATGCTCTCGCAATCGGGTAGCTGTTCGTGAAGGGGAATATGTGCCTCTTCTCTTTCCTCCCTGGTCTCCCGGAGCATGTCTAGGAGATCTCTTGGTTCTCTACCATAAAGTAGTTTGAAAGGAGAGAATCAGGTGGACGCCTGAGGGGCCTTTCTTACTGCAAATAGGACAATGGGAATCATGCAATCCCAGTCTTTCCTGTCTTTGTCTACCAACATTCTTGGATTTTCTTAAGTGTTTTGTTAATTCTTTCTACCTATCCGTCCATTTGGGGGTGGTAAACTGAGGTTCTTAAGGTGGAAATATGGAGCAATTCCTTGACTTCACCCATGAGTTTGCTCATAAAATTGTAACTGTGATCCGTTAGAATATCCTAGGGGGAAACCAAACCTGGAAAAATATGGGAATAGATGTTTTAAAATGTGTTGTGTTGTTTCACATGGGGAACACCTCTGGGTATCGGGTAGAGTAATGAACGATTACCAGGACTTATTTGTTACCCAGTCTAGAGCTTTTCAATGGTCCAATGATATTCATCCCAATTCAGGAGAAAGGGACTTCTATTATTGGTAAAGGGTTCGGAGGGGCAGGCAAGGGAATATGCGTCCTGTTTTCTGACATACTTCACATGTCTGAATGAAGTTCTTTATATCAGCATGGATACCTGCCCAGTAAAACTTCCCACTGATGGGCGCCTGGGTCTTAGATTGTCCTAAGAGTCCCCCTGTCAAATGAGAATGTGAAATCTCTAGCACAATCTTTCGATGAGTTTTGGGGATTACTGAGTTTTACTTAGGCCTTCTCTGGAGGTTTCCTTTCTATAATCCTTCTCTTAGGAAGAAAAAGGGACTTCTATTCTCTAATCCTTCCCCTTCAGGAATCAGCTACAAGAAAGCCTCTGCGAGTGCTGGATTATTTCGCTGGGCAAAGGCTAAATCGGGAAGGATGGTAGGTTCTTCTTCCCTCTTTGCCTCAGTGGTGGATGGTTCATCAGCTTCCTCAAAGCCCAAGGTACCTCTATCTGTTTCTTCTGGTTCACTCTCTATAAAACGGTGAAATAGAGCTCTTTCAAGAGTTCCCTGTGCAATTCTGTCTCCACAATGTACTTCAAATGGAGTTTCGCCATGGTTCTGTAGGAGAGCCTTTATATCTCCCCGGAAGTCGGGTCCTATAACGCCCACTAAGACATCCAGATCGAACTTCCAGGCCAGGCCAGATTTTGGAACCAATCTTATAAAACACCCAGGAGGGGGTATTATGACTAAGTCTGTGGGAATCATTCCTCTTTTCCCTGGAGGGATAGTAGCTTCTTTGCTGCTACAGATATCAAAGCCTATGGATTATTTTGTGGTGATAGAGGGATCTGGGACTCTATGACTAAGCCTCTGGAATTTTAGGGTTCTCCAATTTGTCTCAATAGTATCACATCCCACTCTGACACCATATGTAAGAAAGGCATGGCATCCAACGGTAAGATAGACACATGTGATCACAGTTCAAGGGTGTTTATTGAACTTCAATTGGGTTTGAAAAATGCCTATCTAATCCTAAATCTAAAGATGGGAGCAGGCTATGACCATCAAATAATAACGCAGTCCTAGTCGAGTCTGTCAAAATAAAAGGGCCTATACTAATAAACCTATTGCCAGTCCTTACTTCTAAATACAAATAGTGTGGGAAACAATGTTATGCAAAAGAAAAGTGTTCAAGAAATTATATGTCAGGGTATTCTTCCCTTCCAGATGTTTTCAGCACAGGACAAGGCGGCACACTCCAGCTAAGCACACTATCTGACTTCTCTAGCACGAGGATGCAGTTCAAAACCTCAACATCAGGGCCTTCTGTGCCAAAGTCTCTTTGCCATTCAAAGTCTCTTATTTCAGAAGGCCTGATGCAATATGACAACAATTAAAGTTTCTTTCTAACTTCTCTCAGGTGCTTTACTGTTCACCCCGGGTACCCCACCGCCGGGCTCAGAGCCACTTTGACACAAAGTTCCTTTCTTCTTAGGATTTCACATATACAACTTCTCTCAGGTTATTTACTGTTTACCCCGGGTACCCCGCCGCTGTGCTCAGACCCACTTTGACACAAAAACATCAATTGGTTTCCCTCCGCCGGTCTCTGACCAAATTTATCTACTTTTCCAATCTTTCTCTACTTTGTTTGACCCTTTGCAGGACCACTTTGATTCACAATTACTCGTTTTCTTCTTGATATAACCTTTTCCTCACTTTCACTTTTTCCACTTTTCCGCTGGATACCTTACAGAGACATTTTAGTGATTGGACCACTCTGTCAAAGGTATTGCATCTTACTTTTAAAGTTCAATCACTCATCAGCAGTTCACTTTGCTTGCGTCTCTTATCAAACGCGTTTTAACAATGTTCATTCCAGCGCTCGCCATACAATGTTGCTGCTTGCAACCTTGGCTTCAAAACAGACCGGTCTTGGATCGGTCTCCCCAACTCACTGGCTGTGTTGATTTCACTGACACTGCTTTGTTCTTGGAGCCAGTGTTCATGTTGTAAAAGGGGTGGAAGTAGAGTTCCTAAATATCCTACCTGGTAGGATGGGGTAAAGGTGTTTCAGGGAAGGGGATACCGTGTCTCACCAACGGTGTCCCACTCCCACTTCCCGAAAGACCCCTCACCCAGGTGATCCTCTTGCAGTGGTCCACCTCCAGGAACTGGGTCCAAAAGGGATGGCTGTGTCCTGGCCATCTGGATGACAGATCCCCAGGGACTAGTGGGTGAGCCACCTTCTGGTTATCCACAAAGGTCTGCTCTTACCTCTTTGATCATGTACTTTCCCTTCCTTTTCTGTCCCAGCAAGCATGGGCTCTTTGCAACGCATGTGGGTGGGGTGGGGTTTGAGGATGCAGCATGGCAGCATTGTGATCAGGCGGGGCTGGGAGTGGGATCAGAGGAACAGAATACTACACTGGCTCCTGCTTGACTGTTAGACCCAGTAAGAGGATTGTTTTGTCACTGCATTGAACTGGTGAGCGCAGGGCATCTGCTCGAGATTAGAAGCATTGGGGGCAGTTGAGGAAAACGTCCCTGTGCTTCTAGAAGTACTCCAGAGGTGTTCACGGTGCTGGAATACCAGAGGAATGGGGCTCCATGAATTTGCTCATGGCATCTCCTGGTCCATGCCAAAAAGGGCCTCTTTGGCATGGAAATCCTGATTGCAGCCTTCGAGAGTATTCCAGCAGCTGATTGTGTGCAAGGTCTCATATGCAGGTTTTTCACAAACACAGTTCTACTGTAGTGCTAGACTGACAGTGGACACTTTTCATTCAAGGGTGGTGAACCTGATGTGTCGTTTTCCTTATAACACATGGCCAATAGATTTCAAGAGCAGTGGTTCATTGTGACCTAGTCCTTGATATAGTGCAGCAGCGCTTATGCTAGAACCACATGGAGGCTCTAGATACTCTGTGATAACTGGCTGGACACATGTTTGCACAAGACTCCTTTATTCCAGCTGTGTGATGGTACAACAGGGATCATCATGCTATCTTGAAACGCAGCATCGCTTCCCAAATAAATAGAATAAAACTCACTGTAAACATTTAAAATAGAATATCCTATCTGTAACTGATTCCTCACTTATATTCCTGAGGGGGAAATGTTAATTTACTCAAACATTTCAAAATCATCAAGTTCAAAGTTTATTTCGGATCATTACATCCATAAAACTATCACATTAATACATTTAATAAAATCGGGAAATTTTTACATCCTAAAAACATACAATTTGGATATAGAATAAAATAGATTACAGCAGGGCCCTCTGTTGGTGGCTGCACATATAGTTTGTTTGCATCAGCCCAACACCACCCTCTCCATTTGTCCTAAACATAGCTCATCTTCGCCATGCTCTCTGCAAAAAACAGGCAAGGCCAAATAATACCATAGGCTTAGCTGAAGTGAGCAAAAACAATAGTACTGCTTGACATGACCTAATCTCACTCTCTCATAAGAATGTTAATAAAAATGTTGTCCGAAGATCGTTGACCAATGGGCATACCAGAATGAAATGGGATACGGTCTCCAGTTCACCATAGACACAGTTACAGTTTGAATTAATACTTAACCTGTCTGTTTTTATGTCTATCCTACATCCCTTAACTCAATTTCCTTCAGAGCATACTGGATCCATGGGGGAGGTATGGACGGGGGAGGAGGAGACCAAGGGAAGGTGATGACTGAAGAATCCGAAGAGGATGGTCTGTCCACTGAAGAAGTGACTGATGCCAAGACTTACAAAACTGATGATTGAAATGAGCAGATGACTGTTAAATGGATGATGAAAAAAGACAATCCATATGAATATTCACATTGAAGTGGGAAAGCCAAAGGCTGTTGCAAGAACTATCCAAATACAATACATCCACTGTTGAGTGTTGTAATGAAACATGGGGCAACAACACCAGGAATTTAAAATATCCATTTGTCTTCACATCGCCCAGTGATCCTAGTTTAGCAATTCGATCATGGGAGAGAAAAAGGGCAGAGCGAATTTAAACCTATCCTTAGATGGACCTTCAACCCTGTAGAACTTTTTGAGGAGAGTATGGGAAGAGTGACATTCATTAAATTATTGTTTCCAGTTATTATCGATGATCTACATGCAATCACATGTCAACTGATTTGATGGATAGTGATTTTTATGATTTGATTGGAATGGTTTACTAGGAAAACCTTAATATTCGGATTGTAAGAAACGTATGCTTCAGTATGTTGCTTGACTTTCTGTGATTTTTCAAAAACGGGGTAAGAAATATGTCACCAGCAAAAGTAAAAGATGTAGTGTGACAGGATCAGTCGACTGGCCCTGTCAAGAAGGGATGGGGACCCCCTGGGCCTTGAGTGGGAGATCCACCATGTTCAAAACCAGAGCTGGTCCTTCCCCAGAGGGTGAAGGTGACAGTTGGCAGGGTCCCTGTCCCTTCCCTGTGTTCCTGTGTAATTGAAAATGGCACCACTCTTAATCACCCCATACCCGTGTTTCCAAATGCTGGCCAGTCTTTTTCTATTTTTCCTAGAGTATTAAAGATCCCAGCAGCCTCTGGTGCTGAACCAAAGAGGGAACAGCCCTTTAGGCCATCACCTATAAATAAATACTGTTTAGATAGATGGGATTACCGATCACTAGTACCAGTCCAAGAAAGAGGGACGCCTGGGTTAGCATGAGGTTGCCTATCCATAGGTTAGAGGGTGAGGGACGGCCACCTTATCTGAAGTTGGTGTGTTTTTGCGCCCACCTGTGAGAGTAGGGAGTGATGCCATTTATGCAAGCAATGCCATGGAACTGTGTTCACATGTTTAGTGAATATACAACAGTTAGCGATATAAATGCTTCGAATTGAAGATGTAAACAAATATGAATAATAAATCACTGCAAAAATGCATTTGGTGATATCAACAACATACTAAAATTCACTAACACCAGCTCACATTTGCAATACATTGGGGGAAATGTTAATTTGCTTAAAAATGCATTTAACTAAATTAGTTACTGTGAAAGTCGGAGCTTTGTATGACTAAGGTGTTGAGCTTACTGATTGTTGTGCTTTTAGAATGTCTCAGAGGGTTAACTGCAAAAATGAGAAATAAGTTGTTAAACAGAGGAGGGTTTATTGAGTAAAGTGTTTGGCAGTGGCTCAAGAGGAAAGCAGAATTTGTTACACCAATGCATTTTTCGATGAAGGACAATGCAATGGAACAAGGTGTTTGAACTCTGAGCACATCTGTGGCGAAATCAAGAACATACAGAGTATGAAACAGTAACATCCAGTCATGATGAATATGACAAGAGTGATTGTTGGGAAAATGGAATATCACCCTATGTTACATGATTGCTGACGCTCGGGGTGAGGGGTGTCAGAATTGCATGTGAGTAATGAGTTTGCATTAAGAAGATAACTTATTATCTTCTTACCTGATGTTATGATTGGATGCATATCTAAAATGCATATAGCAATGCATGCCAGGCAAAGCTATAAGAAGAGATTGCAAGGAAAGGAGTTTTTGGGGACCTTTTCCTCTCCCCGGCTCTGATCCTTGATTAAGGGGCTGGCTGGTCTCCCTGGCTGGAAAAAAAGAGATGGGTGCCTGAAACGATTGAGCCCTGCTGCCATCTTGAGACATTTTGTATTTAAGGTGGACCTGAAGATTAAACCTCTGACTCCTCGCACAGAAAAAGGGATCAGAAAAAGAAGCGAAGGATTAGCTGATGTTTGCAGCTGCATTCCTGGTCCTGTTTCATGTGGGCCTATCTGAGGCGCATTAGTCTGACCTTGCTCAGGCTGAAGAAAGAAAAAGATAAAACAAATGTGTAAGTCTATTTAGTTAGAGGCTCACATGAACATTAATGCTTGAAGGGATTTTACCTACGTTATTGCTTTCATGTTTTTAAAGTTCTGATAACAAAGTGGGGAGATTAGTGATCTTAGGAGCTGGGGGCCCAAGTGGTTTGTCTTTACAGAAAAATAAATAATTCACCAGATGAGAGGCCTCATGGCTGGAGGATTATTCTTTTAAAATGGTTTCACTCTGGACGCTACACTTCCCACAAGGCAATGTATTGTAGATCAGAGTTTAACATTTGGGGGGAATATATGTGAGATGTCATTTGTTTTCAATGACGGCTGTATGTGTGAACATAAAATGTGTATGAATCCCTTGGTTTTTGGCTAATAAAAAGAATAATCGTATAGGCCTAACCACAATTGTCCGATTATATTTTAGTTCTTGCTTAATATTATAATTCAGAAACAGTCATTGGCCTGTGCATGTTTGTTTTCACCTTCTCAACCTGATGGGCAGTACAGCTGAATGTATCACATCTCCTTTTTACTTGGCTGGTGAATCTGTGTAACACAAAAAAGACTCGGGAAATGTAAATGATAATTAGAAATAAACTGAAACAAATTACACCCATTACAGAAGCTGGATACAATTCGCCAGTGAAATACCTTTCTTCGCCCCCATGAGGCTGACTTTCCACTCCTGGCTCTATAGCACACAAGTCAATCAGCCCAATGAGTTGGGATCGGTGTAGCTGAGATGAAGGGAGGGGAAGTGAGAAGTTTTGTCTGCTTGACAGAGCCTGTGGGAGAATCATTTCTGGAGACACAAACATATTGGGGTAATTCCAAACCATGAAGTATGGGGCCCTCAATATGGCCGCATGTACGTGCCCTGGAGAGTAGCCTTGGCCCTGCCAGACCATAACAGGGTGGCCAATAGCCCTTATAAGACAGCAATCCTGAATAAAGAAACCCACCTGTGCTGCCCGGCTGTGGATTCCCAGAAGAGACTGCAGCATCAGTAACTTGTCACCCAGGGATCCCCAACCAATACGTTCAAGGCACTCCCTTAATCAGTGCCAGGAAAACTCTCTTGCTACAACAAAGTGGATAATGTAAAATTAAGACTGCTTTCCAGTGCTGGACAAATGTGCTGTTAGGCAAACTGAGTTTCTAAAGAGCAGCTCTGCAGAGTGTTATGTGCAGAAGGAGGTTTGGTCCACCCAAGAGTGTGATCAGATAACTGAGACCATTTGGTGTCCCACAGTGGCATTCCATGGTGAGCTGATGCCTGACAGAAAAACAAAGATGGCAGTCAGTTTTCAAGAAGGCTTGGTTCGCCAGTCAGAGCCGCATTAGGTGGGCCATATGATCTGTACAAGCCATTTACGCTAATTCAAATGCACCAATGGGGCCAAGCAAATCACTGAGCGTGGGAGGGGCCCTGGGGTGAGGCCATCCCATTATATAATCTGCCAAAACCCAGAGAACGGTGTGAGAGTTTGAGTTCAGAACAAGAGAATAGGAGTTACAGTACAGAGGGGGTTAGCACCAGAAGGAGAGCAGAGTTGAGCGTTAAGGAGGAGGTTAGGGTAACCCCGTGGAAGAGGAAGAGTAGGAGTACAGAGGCCCTGGTAGGAGGAGAGAGTTGGAGGAAGGAAATGGGAGTACTAAAGCAGAGTTTGGAAAAGAGTAAGGCAGAGAGGAGTAGGAAAAACAGAGCCGAGGCTAAAGGAGTTGAGAAGGAGCAGACAATGCGCTCTACACGCTCGAAAGGAGAGAGCTGAGGGGGGATGAGGTACAGAACGTGGTGGGGTATCGAGGAGGAGGCAGTAAAGTAGTACAGGGGACGTTAACACAGGCGGTGCATGAGAAGTCTCCATAGTGAAGAGACTGCTGCGAGTCATTGATCAGATGGATTAGAGCAGGATGTATGGAAATGGAGACAGGACCCTGAGACGGTAAGGTGATGAGAGTCTCTACGTGAATCCTGTAAAGTATCTGAGCTTGCCTGCCTCCTGGTGGCTAGTCTGGGCTTCTTTCATCGTCACCTGAGACTGCATTGCCTGGTTTAGCGCGGCTGCACACATATGGCCTTGTTGGGCAGAATTCCATTTTTGGAGGGTCTGCAATCTCGTTTTATGGGAACTATACACTTTTTGCTTTTTCCCCTTTTGGCTTGTAAATTCTCTGGCTTGTTTTGGCGGTCAAAGGGACTTTGCCACAACCCCTTTGCTGTTTAACCCCCTTGTTCGCCTTAGGGTGACTCTGGGCCTCATTACACGGAAGGCGGTGAGCCATGGCGCTATTAGCCATGGCTCATGCCGGTAAAATACCAGCACTGCCTTGGCGGAAAGGGGATTTACCGCCCCATTCCAAGGTTGGTGGGGCGGTAAATCCCCCTTCCGCCATTGCCCTACCCCATTCCCATTTCTGCCCCGTAGGGCTCTATGGGAATGGGGAAGGCGCTAATTACGGCTCTGCAATTTTGCGGTGTTGGTTTTTAAGGCCTGCAAAAAGCAGGCGTTAAAGCACCAACCCGCTAAGGGACCTCGTAGTAAGGCGGTAATGGTTAACGGTCACCGTTAAGCCCAAACAATCCAGTGATTACAACTCTTCTTTTACTGGTGCAGTTTACTGGATCCGCTCACTGAGGGACTTAGCAGGTCAAAGCCAACCCAGATAGCAGAAGAGGTCACACTGCCATTATAGGAGTGGGTCCCACCAGACAGGAATGAAAAGGACAACAAAGATGGAGCCAGAAAGACAATAGGAACCCAACCAAGCAAATTCCGGCAACTTGGTGGACAAGACTTGGCAGCTAGCTAGCAGAACACAGCCCCACATAAAGACAATGGTTGAGGGGACTGAAAGCAGCCAAAATGAGCAAAAGAGATGGGCCCTCATTATAACACTGGCGGTAACCCATGGCGCTATTAGCACCATGGTTGCTGCCGGTGTTGTAACGGGTCCACCAATGTTCAATGGGGAATTACCACCCCATTCCAAGGCTGGCGGGGCGGTAATTCCTCATTGAACATTGGCCCTTCCCCATTCTCATTTTTGCCCTATAGGGCTCAATGGGACTGGGGAAGGCGGTAATTACGGTACCGCAAATTGCGGTACAGTAATTACCTCGAAGGTCCCTTTGCGGGTCCCTACTTTAACGGCTGGTCCAGACCAGCCGTTCAGGTCGAGTCCTGCAAAGGGACCTCGTAATTAGGCGTTAAGGGGTTAACGGCGCTGCAGCCTTTTATGGCGCCGTTAACCCCTTAGCGCCAGGGTCGTAATGACCCCCATGGTGTATTGGTGTCCCAACACCCTTTTGGTTGGTGGCAGCTTCCTACACTAAGGGCCTCATTACACGGATGGCGGTAGGGATTTACCGGTACCGGTAAAATACCGGTACCGGTAAATCCCTACCGCCTTACTACAAGGTCCCTTTGCGGGTTGGGGGATTTAACGCCTGCTTTTTGCAGGCGTTAAAATCCAACCCGCTAAGGGACCTCGGAGCTAATTACGGCACCGCAAAATTGCGGTGCCGTAATTAGCGCCTTCCCCATTCCCATAGAGCCCTATGGGGCAGAAATGGGGATGCGGAAGGGCAATGGCGGAAGGGGGATTTACCGCCCCTCCAACCTTGGAATGGGGCGGTAAATCCCCTTTCCGCCAAAGCGGTGCCGGTATTTTACCGGCATGAGCCATGGCGCTAATAGCGCCATGGCTCACCGCCTACCGTGTAATGAGGCCCTAAGACTCATGAACAAGCCAGTACATTAGGCAAGCGGGGTAAAATAGCCTAGAGATGGTTCCAGCACAGATATCCCAGCCCATCGGATGTAGGTAACTAGGAAGAGGATGGTGAAATCCCCAAAGGATGTCCAGCAGCCAAAACCCGAGCCCCAGGAAGGTCACAGACCCCAGCACAGTCCTAAAAAGGCAGCAGCAGCTTTGTGATAAAAATCTCCAGCATGTAAGTAAACCTATAGCATCCCAGCAGAAAACCCAGAGAACTGAGGAAAGATTAGGGTTGTCCCTAGAAATACCCATGCACTCATGGCTTGGCTTACGCCAGCACTCCATATACACACCACTGCACCTAAACAAAAGTTGTGGTTGTACATAAAAAACGCATATGATTCCGCTACACTCCCACAGCAAGTGTAGTGTAATGGCTGTCTTAGGGCTAAACAGACCAAACCACTACAAAGGGGGCAAGACTTGCCCCAGACTGAACCTGTTTGTACACAACCACCATTTTAGGCTTGAGTCATGGTATCCCTAAACAAAAAAAACGCCACAGAAACAAAATACAGAGAGCAGGGCTTAGAAAAACACAATAGTACCCCAAAGTTTACCAAAAAGGTACATTTAGCTACTAATTAGGTAATCAGCTTGCACCAGCTTGTAATCACCCTCTGAACTCGGGCCCGAGCTCTTGCATGTTCAGTTGCCCTCGCACTGCCTCCGGGCTCCCCAGAATTTAAGGGTCTGTATCTACAACCCTACAGTCACTTCTCTCTGCACTTATGAGCCACCCGCTGGCTGCACTTGTGAGTTAACTGCACTTCCTCCTTCCTCTGCCCCTGGCACTTCTCCCCTTCCCACTTCCCCACACTTACGCAATCTGAATGACACAAGGCCTAGTAAGATCATTATTTTGTCCTCCCTTTGTTTCCCCCTCGTCTTGTCACACCTAGAAACACTTGTGTACAGGCACGTTATAAATATCACATCATATCATATCATATCACCACTGGGGAAATCAAAACTAAAGTACAGCTGCCACCAGCCTACTTCCTAAAACAATGTAACGTAATAAAGTCACCCTAAGGCCAACAGGGAGGTTAAACAGCAAGGGGGTAGTGGCAAAGTCCCTTTGACCACCGAAACAAGCCAGAGAACTTACAAGCCAAAAGGGGAAAAAGCAAAAAGTGTATAGTTCCTATAAAACGAGATTGCAGACCCTCCAAAAATGGAATTCTGCCCAACAAGGCCATATGTGTGCAGCAGCGCTAAACCAGGCAATGCAGTCTCAGGTGACGATGAAAGAAGCCCAGACTAGCCACCAGGAGGCCGGCAAGCTCAGATACTTTACAGGATTCACGTAGAGACTCTCATCACCTTACCGTCTCAGGGTCCTGTCTCCATTTCCATACATCCTACTCTAATCCATCTGATCAATGACTCGCAGCAGTCTCTTCACTATGGAGACTTCTCATGCACCGCCTGTGTTAACGTCCCCTTTACTACTTTACTGCCTCCTCCTCGATACCCCACCACGTTCTGTACCTCATCCCCCCTCAGCTCTCTCCTTTCGAGCGTGTAGAGCGCCTCGCCTGCTCTTTCTCAACTCCTTTAGCCTCGGCTCTGTTTTTCCTACTCCTCTCTGCCTTACTCTTTTCCAAACTCCGCTTTAGTACTCACATTTCCTTCCTCCAACTCTCGCCTCCTACCAGGGCCTCTGTACTCCTACTCTTCCTCTTCCACGGGGTTACCCTAACCTCCTCCTTAACGCTCAACTCTGCTCTCCTTCTGGTGTTAACCCCCTCTGTACTGTAACTCCTATTCTCTTGTTCTGAACTCAAACTCTCACACCGCTGTCTGGGCTTTGGCAGCTTATATAATGGGATGGTCTCACCCCAGGGCCCCTCCCACGCTCAGTGATTTGCTTGGCCCCATTGGTGCATTTGAATTAGCGTAAATGGCTTGTACAGATCATATGGCCCACCTAATGCGGCTCTGACTGGCGAACCAAGCCTTCTTGAAAACTGACTGCCATCTTTGTTTTTCTGTCAGGCATCAGCTCACCATGTAATGCCACTGTGGGATACCAAATGGTCTCAGTTATCTGATCACACTCTTGGGTGGACCAAACCTCCTTCTGCACATAACACTCTGCAGAGCTGCTCTTTAGAAACTCAGTTTGCCTAACAGCACATTTGTCCAGCACTGGAAAGCAGTCTTAATTTTATATTATCCACTTTGTTGTAGCAAGAGAGTTTTCCTGGCACTGATTAAGGGAGTGCCTTGAACGTATTGGTTGGGGATCCCTGGGTGACAAGTTACTGATGCTGCAGTCTCTTCTGGGAATCCACAGCCGGGCAGCACAGGAGGGTTTCTTTATTCAGGATTGCTGTCTTATAAGGGCTATTGGCCACCCTGTTATGGTCTGGCAGGGCCAAGGCTACTCTCCAGGGCACGTACATGCCGCCATATTGAGGGCCCCATACTTCATGGTTTGGAATTACCCCAATATGTTTGTGTCTCCAGATATGATTCTCCCACAGGCTCTGTCAAGCAGACAAAACTTCTCACTTCCCCTCCCTTCATCTCAGCTACACCGATCCCAACTCATTGGGCTGATTGACTTGTGTGCTATAGAGCCAGGAGTGGAAAGTCAGCCTCATGGGAGCGAAGAAAGGTATTTCACTGGCGAATTGTATCCAGCTTCTGTAATGGGTGTAATTTGTTTCAGTTTATTTCTAATTATCATTTACATTTCCCGAGTCTTTTTTGTGTTACACAGATTCACCAGCCAAGTAAAAAGGAGATGTGATACATTCAGCTGTACTGCCCATCAGGTTGAGAAGGTGAAAACAAACATGCACAGGCCAATGACTGTGGGCCTCATTACACGTTGTGCAGTAAAAATCCACAATTACCGGCATGGTGCTCTTAACGTGTCCGCCCTCGCAAGAGGGCGCTAATAGCGCACCATTACGAGTACGCGGACACGAGCATAGCGCCAATGCCGGTAATGACCCAACCGCCATGCCGTTAAAGACCCCAAAAAGTCACTTACCCCCCTCGACGAAAGTGCAGATAGCACCTCCGCCCTCACGCTGCATGCAAATAGCGGTCACCTCTATTAGCGGTGACTGTTAAATTGCGGAACCGGAAATAGCGTCATCGCACAGGAACGAGAAAGAGCACGGCGGCCATCTTTAAAAACACAATCCATTGCCATCCTCTGCCCCCTGGACCTGTTTGTGGTACTTTGCTGTCTGAGATTTACTGGAATACCCTTACCATGCCCAAGGCACTGAAAAAAACAACTGACCGCCAGCGGAAAGAAAAGTTCTCTAATGAGGAGTTACTCATGCTGACTCAAACCTTAGCAGACAATGCTGCAGTGGTCTTCGCTAACGACATGCGGAGGGAGACCCTCCTTAAGAAAAAGGCTATCTGGGCCGAAGTGGCAATGAAAGTAAGTGCCGTGGGCACCAGCACCCGCAATGTACGTGAGTGCAGGAAAAGATGGGATGACCTGAGACTCCAGGTCAGAATGATCCTGGCAGAGAATCATAACACTGCCACCGCTGGCGGATCTGGGTCGCCAATCAAGCTAAAGGAATGGGAGGAGACATGCGCCAACCTGATTGGAGTCGAATGTATCGAGGGAGTCGGGAGGATGGAGCATGGCGTGGCAGACACGTCAGATGGAGGTAAGTGTACTGATGAAAGCATGCAATGTGTATCTACAGGTCCCCACAAATGTCAGTCCAGGCTCACCTCATGGATGGCCATACATCCACACATGCATCCCACCCTGCCCATGTCAGTGCCAGACCCAAACACACACACATGCACACATCAACAGAGCCAAGTGCCACACACAACACTGCCTGGATGAGCCACTGAACTGGCACATCACCTGCGCCCTTCACAATGAATTGCAAATGCCCACAACTGCATTGATGATGTATCCTGCATTAAGTACATCGAACCCTAACCAATGCCATCCCCCTTTTTGTCCCCGACAGGGTCACATACAGACAGTGAGGATGCATCCCAGGCACCCCCTGCGCAGAAGAAGAAAAGGCCACAGCCCACCAAGGACACCCCCACGACATCAAGGGGAAAAGGCGCAAGGCTCCATTTGCAGAGTTCCAAACATCGTTCAAGTGCCACTGCCAAGGCCACACCAAACCCAACAGCCCCACCTCAGGAGGTTCACTCACCACCACCACTCACAGCCACCGAGGGACCACCCTCAGCCACTGCTAGTTTGGCAGGAGAGGCGGCAGCCACCGCACCATTAACTGATGTGGAGGACCCAACCGAATTCGAGCTGGGCATGCACACCCCAAGCCCACCCAGAACCCCCGAGCCATCACCCCATCACACACCTGGCTCCAACATCACTGGTGACGAGGCCATGGGATCATTCAATAGCCCCCCGGTGCCTCCATCTGTACACCTGCCAGCATCACAATGCACAGCAGCCACACCACCAGAGGCCGACACTGCCCTTGACCTGGCCAGCATCATCCAGCAGCAACAGGGTCTCACTGTGCTGGTTGGTCAGCATGTGGCGGAGGCTGCCCGTCTCAGGGCGGAGATTGGGGAGACATCCAGGCACTCCAGGGAGAGTATGGGGACCTGCACAGACAGGCTGTGTGGGGAGCTCATCAGAGTTCGTGAGGTCCTCACACGCATTGCGGATGCAATGGACCGTCAATTTCCACCAGCACCAGGACAGTCTGCCACTTTTTCGTCCGCCAGTTCGCGGCAGACAAGCCCACTCCGATGCTCCGCACGCACCACCAGGCGCTCCTCCCGGCAGCCTCCAAATGCTGGATTAGGCAATGACCAATAGGGAGTGAATATCCATGCTTCCGCGTGCATGCCTGGATGCAAAAACTGTGGAAGACACATGAGGGACAGTTGTGGGGGTGGGAGGTAGGGTGTGATGGAACAGTTGTGGAGGGTGGGGGGTAGGGTGTGATGGGACAGTTGTGGGGGGTGGGGGGTAGGGTGGTGGGATGTTTGGGTACATGCACATTTTCCTGTTTGAGTTCATAAATACACTGATGTTAGAGCAAAACACAGGCCTGGACTTCTTCATTGTGTATGTTTAATTTATTGACGCAAGGGTCCATTGTGAGCTAACAAACAGACACCAGTGCACCACTAGCCATATCCATGTGACAGTTACGAGAACTTGTTACTCAGAATATTTGGTTGATCAGATGCTGGCTCACAGCACGTCCCTCCTGGCCATCCCCTCTTGCATGACCTGCATCCCCTTCACCTCCATCCTCATCACCATTATCATCCTCATCAGGTGATTCTATTTCAACGTTAGGGGGCAGTGGCACATTCCGTCTGATACACATATTGTGCAGCATGACACATGCCATGGTGATCTTGGCCACCTTCTCATGGCCATTCAGGAGAGCACCACCAGACCTGCTAATGCACCTAAACCGTGAATTCAATAGGCCAAAAGTCTGCTCGATCACGATGCGGGTACGGGTATGTGCACAATTGTATTCCTCTTCGTGGCTGTTCTGTGGGTTCCGTAGAGGTGTGAGGAGCCACCTCTTCAGGGGATAGCCGGCGTCACCTATATGGGGAAAGAAATGGGGTCCTGTTACTGTTCACCTCAAGTGTGGCCTGTTCATTTCATTGGCTTACATCTGTATGTGCATTTGGACGATGGACTACAGGCTACACCCAGTTGGAGTATCTATCTCTCCCCCCCATGCACCCCCAGTTGGAGTATCTATCTCCCCCCCACACACACCCAGTTGGAGTATCTATCTCTCCCCCCAACGCACATCCAGTTGGAGTATCTATCTCTCCCCCCCCACGCACACTGCCATGTGCTTGGCCTGCTACTCACCAAGTAGCCACGAACGCTGTCCCGTTTGTCGCTCCATGTAGCGTGGGATAGTTGAGTTTCGCAGGACCATGGAATCATGGGTAGATCCGGGAAATCTGGCACAGCAATGTGTGATTATCTTGTTGGCGTCACATACCATTTGGACATTGATGGAGTGGAATTGCTTCCTGTTTCGGTACACTACTTCATTGTGATGTGGGACGACCAATTCCACATGTGTACAGTCGATTGCCCCGATGCAACTTGGGATGCCTGCCAGTGAATAGAAACCGACTTTGGTGTTTGCAATCCCCTGGGCAGTCCGTGGCATGTATATGTGTTCGGGTGCATGCTTCAGGAGGGCATCGAGTACCTGGTTCAGTGTGTGTGAGAATACTGGTTGGGAGATGCCATGCATCTGCCCCATTGTATGCTGGTAGGTGCCTGTGGCCAGGAAGTGGAGCACAGTCACCACCTTCAGTAGAGGGGGGATGGCAGTTCTGATGTCTATGAGGCTCACAATGTCGTTGTGTATCATGTCCACGATGCTGGTGATGGTATCCCGGTCCGGACGGTACAGGGTGTGTATCTGCTCAGGTGTTAGGTTAAATGGACTGGCTCTGATCCTGGGAATTGGTGGGTGCCTCTGTGGTTTGATTAGGTGCCGTGGTGGTGCTTGCTGTGCCTGTCTTGCCCTCCTCCTCCTCCTGCGTCTCCTCTGTGCTGCCTGTTGTTGTTGCAGCTGCGCTGCTATCAGATCCTCCAGGCCATTTAATGCTGCTAGTATTGGAACCATCTTGGTGTGGGAAGGGGTGTGGTGTGCTCCTTTTGAGCAGCCACAGTCTCCATTGCCTCCACCTGTGCTGATTGTGGTCACCTGTGGCAGGTGGTAACACTGCACAGTTATTTTAACGGGTGGTTCGCGATGGCAGTATTAGCGCCATGCCGGTAAGGGGTTTTGGGGGCTTTACCATGCCGCTATTGGCATGTCCGCTCGCCTTGTGATGGTGTGCTATTAGCGGCATGGCGTTATTTACGGGATGGAGGGTGGTGCGCCCACGGACTGGCTGCTATTAGTGGCACCGTACTTAGCGGTGCCGCTAATAGCGGTGAGCGGGGTCGTAATTAGCATGGGGATTTAACGTTACCGGTATTCCATTACCGGTAACGTTAAATCCCTACCGCCTACCGTGTAATGAGGCCCTGTGTCTGAATTATAATACTAAGCAAGAACTAAAATGCAATCGGACAATTGTGGTTAGGCCTATACGATTATTCTTTTTATTAGTCAAAAACCAAGGGATTCATACATATTTTATGTTCACAAAGACAGCCGTCATTGAAAACAAATGAAATCTCACATATTCCCCCCAAATGTTAAACTCTCCCTGCCACTCACAGCGCACGGGGCCTCATTACACAGATGGCGGTAATATTTAACAGTCACCGTTAATGGTAACGGTGACCGTTAACCATTACCGCCTTACTACGAGTTCCCTTAGTGGGTTGGTGCTTTAACGCCTGCTTTTTGCAGGCGTTAAAAACCAACCCGCTAAGAGACCTTGGTGCTAATTACGGCACCGCAAAATTGCGGTGCCGTAATTAGCACCTTCCCCATTCCCATTATGCCCTATGGGGCAAAAATGGGAATGGGGAAGGGCAGTGGTGGAAGGGGGAATTACCGTCCTGCCAACCTTGGAATGGGGCGGTAATTCCCCCTTCCACCAAGGCGGTGCCGGTATTTTACCGGCATGGACCAAGGTGCTAATAGCACCTTGGTCCATGTGCTAATACCACCATCCGTGTAATGAGGCCCACAGTCTCCATTCGGGATTAGACAGAGGATTTCCCACATGGAAACTGATGGGTGAATCAAATGAAGGGACTTTGGGCCTCATTACGAGTCAGGCGTTAAGGGGTTAACGGCGCCGTAAACGGCGCTGACCCTTAAAGCCTGATTCCGAGGTCCCTTTGCGCCATGGTGAGTTTAACGCCTGCTTTTTGCAGGCGTTAAAATCCATGGCGCTAAGGGACCACGGTGCTAATTACGCCACCGTAATTTACGGTGGCGTAATTAGCGCCTTCCCCACTCCCATTATGCCCTATGGGGCAAAAATGGGAATGGGGAAGGGTAAATGGGAAATGGGGATTTACTGCCCCACTCACCTTGGAATGGGGCGGTAAATCCGCCATCCACCATGGTTTAAACGTAGTTTACACCATGGTGGTAAGGGTACGACCCAGGCGGTAACTTACCACCTGGGTCGTAATGAGGCCCTTTGCCTGTTAATATACCCAATGTAGACACGAGTTAACCTTCAATCGTTTGCACCTGAATGGAGATGACTATGGGCCTCATTACACGGAAGCCGGTAAGGGTTAACGGTCACCGGTAAGGGTACCAGTGACCGTTAACCCTTACCGCCTTACTACGAGGTCCCTTTGCAGGACCGACCTTAACGCCTGGTGTAGACCAGCCGTTAAATTTGGGTCCCGCAAAGGGATCTTGGTGCTAATTACGGTACCGCAATTTGCGGTACCGTAATTAGCTCCTTCCCCATTCCCATTATGCCCTATGGGGCAAAAATGGGAATGGGGAAGGGCCATGTGTCATGATCTCTGCTTCCAAAAGATCAGGACTTGCCCGACTCCCTTGGAAGCAGACCCATAACCCCCG